>NW_027493951.1:0-323880 GCF_021521415.1 Bidens hawaiensis | reverse complement strand
CTTCAACTCAAAGAAGCTAAGTTTGGGCAATATCAGCGAAGATCTTGTTCGCGCTGCCTTCATCCAGGGCGCACATGACCCAGAGCTCATCCGCACCCTAACGGGTAAAGATGGCATGCCATCCACATGGGATGGCATCATGACAGCAGCAAAACGCTATGCGGAAACGGAGAAGCAACTGGGTAAAGATCTCCCACAGAGCACAAACCTCTACACCCAGAGGACGAGAGAGGACAACGTCCTCACAGCCCGACTAAAATAAAAAACGAAAGCTAGGCATTTGGCAGTCAAGGGTAAACTTTGACACCTCATCCGGCTTGCAACATCGGTTGGGCGGAAGGGATAATGTACAGCCGCACCGAAACTCCAGATGGACGCCACTCACCAAAAGCGTCACTGAGATATTCGCCACTGAAGAGCTCCCGTGGCCAAAACCTCCGATAATCCGACATCGTCACGATGCTGATCGGAGCAAATACTGTGACTTTCACAAGACAAAGGGCCACAACACTGAAGAATGCATAGATGTAAAAGACATGGTCGAAGCATTTGTCAGAGATGGGACGCTCGCCGCACCTCGTGGCGCAATAAAGGCTGAGCAGGCGGATGCGTGTAGAACCCCAGCTGGGGAAAACGAATAAAAATTCCAGCTTCAACATTGAGACTAACATGCTGCGTAAAGAACGAGATCCCGAACCAGGTGCGTATCGGCTTGATGGCACTCCCATCCCAACAACATGGAAGGGAGCTCATTTACACAGTTTGCATGTAAATCAATTCCAATTTGTAAAGAAAAGGCCAAGAGCCACTTCTAATGGAAATGATTCTCTTTAAGAACATCGAAGCTGATGATTTTACATTTATACTTTTCTGAACACTAATATGCCGGTTTTCACCGCATAATTACGTGAAGTCATTGCATGGGAAGGCGGTCCTACCCGCACGAACCCAATAACGTGACAAACCTTCACGCAGGTCAGTTTGGGAAAAAGTTCAGCACCCAAAAATGAAAGTGCCGGTCTATCCGCATGAATCATTAAAGGAAACTGAATAATAACCTATCAACAACCGCGCGTCGAACGGTTAAACTATGCAACACTAGTGACGGCGTTCACATTACGTGAAGTCGTTGCATGGGAAGGCGGTCCTACCCGCACGAACCCAATAACTTGACAAACCTTCACGCAGGTCAGTTGAAGGGGAAGAGTTCAATTATCCCATTAAATGAAAGTGCCGGTCTATCCGCATGAATCATGAAAGGAAACCGAACACTAACCTATCGACAACCGCGCGTCGAACGGTTCAAAACAAAATTCTTAAAAAGGATAAGGAAAACCTACACGCATGTCAGATAAGGGTAAAGTTTTGCCATCCTACTAAGTGCAAGTGACGGTTCTACCCGCACAATCACGAAAGAGGAAGCAAGACTTCCTGTTATCAACCATGTTCAAAGGTTAACTTATCCTCAAAAGGTGAGGAAAACCTACACGCAGGTCAGATAAGGGTAAAGTTTTGCCATCCTACTAAGTGCAAGTGACGGTTTTACCCGCACAATCACGAAAGAGGAAGCGAAAACTTTAATCCATTATCAACCACGTTCAAAGGTTAACTTATCTTAATGCCTTAGAAATTTCGAAAAGGAAAACCTACACGCAGGTCAGATGAAGGTTAAAGTTTAGCCATCCTACCAAGTGCAAGTGACGGTTCTACCCGCACAATCACGAAGGAGGAAGCGAAACTTTAACCCATTATCAACCACGTTCAAAGGTTCTTATTCTAAACACTTGGAAAATTGCTAATTTAAACTAAGTATGCAAGTCATAAGTTTATAAAGCAAGGAACCCAAAGAAGGAAATAACAATCTTATACGCAAAAAGATTTATATTTCACAAATTAACTATTACAAGAATGGCCGGGTAACTACCCGCCTAAAAGAATAAAACTATACAAGTCATCTTAGCAATGGGAAGGGATCTTCAGAATCAAGCTTCAGGGCCGCTTCCACTTGGACCCGCTCCGTCAGAAGAACGGGGTGGTTCGAGGAACGCTTTGAGGACAGCTAACCCATCATCAGCAGCAGCTACTTCGTCCACCTTTTCCACCACTGGATGCGGGAAGGCGGCGTATTGGTTCAACGCTTGGTCATAAATGGCTTCGGTATCCACATCGAACAAAGGGAAGTTGGAAGGCGGGACGCCTTTCTCAACAAACCCTAGACCAAGCAGGAAGCCGGCCTTTTCCCCATCCTCATGAGAAGCGTTGAGGGCTGCGGTCATAGCATCATCGTAAGAGGTCTCTGAAAAGACCCGACGCACAACCTACAAAGAAAACACAAGTATTAGAACCTTGTCTTACAAAAGAAAAGCGTGAAGATAAAACTAAACATACCTGAGGCAACGCTTCTCGAAGAAGCCATTGGAGGGCAGCTTGAGCTTCGTTATGGGCGATTTCGGCTTCGCTCTTGTTAAGTTTGGCAAGTAAAACTTCCTTTGCGGCAGCCTCTTCGACGCCCTTAAGCTTCCGCTCGGTGTGGTCAAGCACCCCCCTCTGGTCCAGGATTTCCTGGAGTTTCTTGGCATCTTCCATTGCCAAGGCATCATGAGCGCGTTGGAGAGCCTCAAATTTGGCCTTGAGCTCCTCATTCTCCACACGCAAAGGCTCAGCAACGGCTTCAGCCTTGGCAGACCTCTCGGTTGCGTTTCGCGCAGTCTCCCTGGCCAGCCGAAGCTGTTCATTCACAGCTTGGGCAGCCTTGGAGCGGGCCTCGAGTCGCGCCTGAACTTCAACCTCGAGGGCCTTGAAGGCCTTCTCCTTGTCGGCGGCAGCTGCCGCCAGCTGTTGGTTCTCCTCCCGAAGAGCACGCGCCTCAGATACGTCCTTGGCGTGAGCTGCTTTCAACTTGTCGTTTTCACGACAAAGCAGCTCGACGCGCGGCTGCATCCGGGCCTGGAGAACCCGAAGCTCATTGGTTAGCCTACCCTCCTGGTAGCTAACCATGGCTTCCCCCAACGCACCCGGGGGAGCAGCGTGGCGAGCCCAATCCACGCACTCCACAGGTGTGCGAAGGGTTGTTCCTCGGCGGATGTTCCATCGTGGAACATACACTTCATTGGAATCCGACACTGCAAAAGAAACAAAAGCAGTAAGGAAAAGATAATAAAAAAAACATAAGGGAAAAAGAAAGGAACCCTACGCACCTGTAGGGTCAATGACAGGCCGATAGCCGCCAAACCCATCACCTGAACCTAAAGGAAATCCATCCAACAGGTCAGGCAGACGGGAAGGTGGCAAAGATCGGCGGGAAGCCCTGCGCGTACCTGATGGTCCGGCCGTCGGTGCCGGTGGCGCGGGCATGGTGGCAGCCGCCGTGGTCGCCGTTGTGGTCGCCGCCGCGGTCGCCGCCTCGTCAGCAGCAGCAGTAACCGCCGGCTCCGTGAAGGATGCCGTAAATATCGCACTCACGGCCGGCGATGACGTCATCTCGGCTGGAACAGTCTGCTCAGAGGGAGCAACTGAACCAGCGGAAGCAGGCGCAGGCACCTGGGTCGACGCCTCAGGTAGGCTGACCAAGCCTACCGTCATTGGCGGAAGGGTACTCCTCTGCGCTTCACCCCGGAATGCGTCAACATCCACGCCTGCACAAAGAGTGTTAAATTTATGAAGTGATAAATTTACAAAGACATTATGATTGTACTTACGGGTTTTCTTGACCCTGAACGTACGGACGGGCGGGGAGGAACCCGATGGAGCCGGCCTCTTGGTACCGGTCACCGTCGTCGTCGCTGGTTCTCCGGAGGTAACAGTCGTAGCCTCCGGAGCAGTGGTCTTCTCACCACCGGGGTTCCCCGCCACATCTTCATTATCTGACTCGGAGTCAGATAGAACCACCGGATCAGCTGTGGAGGCCTTCTCCTTCCCTTTCCCGCCGGCAACCCTCTTCTTCCGCAACAACGGAGGAGCATCTGAGGATTCCTCAGAAGAAGACAGGTCAGGAATTCCAGCAGCGGGTACAGCATTGAGGGATTGAGGAAAGAATATCGCCTTACCTGGCCGCCGGTGGCTCAGGATCTCGTGGCCCAGCGGATAGACCTCCACAAACCGATCCGCCGTTTGCTCCAAGATGGGCAACTCGCCCTCGTCCAGAGCACGAGTACCCATCCGCGCGGGACCGTCGGTTTCCCGCGGGTACAGAAGCGACTCTAAATCATTTCCCTCTGAAAGAAAAGAAACAGTTAGAAGACAAACTCGTATCAAAAAGAAAAGACAAGACATACCATAGGGAATAGAGTTCAAACCGTATTCGAGAAGGATGGGAACCTGAGACGCATCCTTCCACACCCTGCTCATCCCTAACATGACCATCCCGGACTCCGCAAACCGGTAAACCGGAGATTGGATCCGGGATATCTTCGAAAACCATTCCGCCTCCTGGTAATTGGGGGCGTGAAGGCTCGGTATCGCTTGGCCATTTTTAAACTTCATGGCAAGGGGGATGGCGCGGGCAGAAATGTAGAAGAATTCCTGCTTCCACGCGCGAAGACTGCGCTCGGTGTCGCAAATCTTCAGACCCTTAATACGGGTCGTCAGGGTGTACCACCCCTGGATTCACCTCCAGGTATAGAAGGTCATCAGGCGGTCCACATGGGGCTCGATGCCCAAAATCCGGCACACCCACTCAAAATGGCGAATCTTGGCGATCGCCATGGGGTGCAGCTCGGTCAAATGAACACCGTGCCTCTCTAGGACACGGTAAACAAATTTTGTCAATGGGAATCTAAGATTCCCATAGACAAAAAATGCAGCATAAACCCCGATCTTGCCTCTGGGGGCATCGTACACGGTCTGGTGGGATTCAGGAAACTCAGGCTCGAGATGATCGAGCATGAACTTCCTGACAACATACCGGTACTGATCGCCGGGCAGAGCACACTGGCACTCGCCAGCAGTACCCCTGTCGTCAGCTATAGCTTCAGCATCACGAGAAGACATCTTGCAGAGGAAGAAGAGAACGATTTCGAGAGAATGCTCGATTGAATAAAAGAGTATTCGCCGGAAATCGCCTTAAAGATGAAGAGAAGAGTGAAAAATGTGAATTGCAAATAACCCTCTCCCCCTTTATATAGTAATCGCAATTAATGCGGTGAATTTAATGCGGAGGAGAGAGAAATCGAAGGTGCAATGAAACTATGACACGTGGCAAAAAGCAAGCTGGCAACAGCTGTAGAAAGGACGTGTGCCAGTAATTTCGCGGCCACGCGCCCCGAAAAATCACGCCCACGCGCCTGAAAAAGCGTCTGGAATGACCATGTTCTGTCACGTCACCATAACTTCCTGCACGTCCTGACACAGTCAGAAGAAACCGTCGCACGACGTTTCAGAGGTTTGGACTGTTCTTATCTTTTCACCAACTCTTCGAATTTCAAAATTCAAAATTCGAAAATATTAAAAAGTAAGCGGGAAAATACCCCTTACCCCTTGGCAAACAAGTAACCGTAAGACGGATGCGGGTACAGTGTAAAGGCAAAACCCTTCACATACCTAGCACTCGCAGGGAATTGAAGTCAAGAACCTTGGCAAATAAGTAACCGTAAGACGGATGCGGGTACAGTGTAAAGGCAAAACCCTTCACATACCTAGCACCCGCAGGGAATTGACGCCAAGTAAACCTTGGTGAACAAGTAACCGAAAGACGGATGCGGGTACAGTGTTAAGGCAAAACCCTTCACATACCTAGCACCCGCAGGGAATTGAAGCCAAGTACCTCAGCAACCAAGTAACTATAAGACGGCTGCGGGTACAGTGTTAAGGCAAAACCCTTCACATACCTAGCACCCGCAGGGAATTGACGCCAGGAATACCTTGGAAGTAAAGTAACCGTAAGACGAGCGCTGGTACAGTGTTAAGGCAAAACCCTTCACATACCTAGCGCTCCGCTGGGAATTGAAACCAGGAAGGATCTTCTGGGCAATGCTTGCGGAAACGGAAATAACATCCCCGCATAGCAGGAACGTCGAGAACTACGTTGTTTGAAACACCAGAATGGAATTAGTGGTTTTAACATAATTGATCACTATGTTCAAAACTACCAAAACCTCATGGAAAATCCATACAACTGGGACTCAATGCTCCTGACTTGCGAGGAGGTTACAGACCTACCCGCATCATACCCAAAGACCAAGCAGGAAACTCGGGCATTTCTGCAAGTGACAAGACTTCCGCGGAAAGAATCCCCATGGAAAACCTTACAAAACCCTTTTCAAAACCCTTTGCTTAAGTCCAAAAGTTCACCTCACTTTATTAAACACGCATGAGAAGAACATTGGACTGGGGGGACTTGAAGAGGTAGGTCCCAGCAGAGCCCGGTTGGACCCGCAAGACTCACCTTAAACAGGGACGTCTGCGCAGAGACCAACTGGATCCGCAGGACCAACCATGCTCAGAGACGTGACGTCCTTACGCGCAGTACGCAAGCTGGTCCCGCAGGAAAAGCCTTCCAATGGTGAAGGACTCCGCCTGTCCCCGCAGCCTCGGATACAAGCCATTAGGGAAGGCCACCCGCGCAGCATGGCTACACGCACAAGGCACTTAGCTCTCGATCATTCAGTGTCACCTGAAGGAATGAGCAAAGCCGGGAGCAATCCCGCACAGAGGCGGGAGGGGGAATACTCCCGCCCAAATAAGCCAGTCTGTATACTGAAGGATCTTTTACTGTACCTGACGAGGTATGGGCGAAAGATCTGATCAGAGATACGACAGCTCACTGATACAGTATGGCGAGCAGCATGCTCCTGTACTGTATCACTATTAGCCGCTGCCTACTCACCAACTACTGTCATACCACGTGCGTAGCCGGCAGTTGGTGGAAAGGGAATAGTATACAGCAGGCCTGGTCACTATCAGCCGCTGCCTACCCACCAACTACCAGCAAGGCACGTGCGTAGGCTACTGTTGATGAACAGGAACACTGTTGCAGCTGGCCATACCTCCTTGGAAACCTACCTTCGGCTATAAATACCCCAAATGGTATGATCATCTGAACACATGACATTATCTTATATCATCATAATATACCTGATATCTGCTCTAGCAATCTCTTAATATACTTTTATATTTAAAGAGCAATCTAGTCTGATTCTCACGCCGGAGGGTGGTCACAAGGAGGAACCCCCCCCCCCCTTCTCAGTGACGAGCTCACGGTGTCTGTTTTGCAGGTTATCATAAGAACCATCTTCCAAGGGTCTAACCCCTCGTGGGAAACAGCTATCCAACCCCCAGATTATCCGTAATCTGCCCGGAGTCCGGTTAGTGTTTCTTCAAATACCATTTTGGACAACAGCAAACGCAAAAGCAACACTTAATGGTCGTGATATCCCTCTTAACGCTGCAGGTTAATGCCTCTTAATAGCTAAATTATATAATACATGTGTCACCCAAATTATACTAAAACTCTACATATTATACTTAATACTTAGATTTATAAAAAGCCTTATCGAGTTTCTTGATCATGTAGGTAACTTCTTATCGTCACAAATAAATGGAGCTTATCGGACGTTATTACCCTTGAACTGCCGATCACGCTTAGAACGGAGGCTATTGAAGGTACCCTTTTGTGACAAACAAAAATATTGTTACTCTTTAGTGACCAAAAAGCATTATATATAGTTACTCTTTGAGACAATATCTTTTCAATTTAGTGACCAAAACAAGCATATTAATTTTGCAGATGAACGTTCAGAATATGCCTCTCTTCATGCAATATTATTCGGACCGTATCTTCTTGTCGGCATGACAACCGAAGCAGCCGACCTAAAACCAAACTCCAATGGTTCCCTTTCGGACTGGATCACTCCGATCCCATCAGATTACAACTCCCGCTTGATCTCTCTTTCTCAGCAAACCGGAGAAACAGCCTTTGCTCTCACATACACAAACAATTCATTCACAACAGTCCAGTTTCCTGGCCCGGGTACCAGTGAGTCCGTCTTTTCGACATTCAGAATCGTCTCAGCCGATCCCAAAATCCCGGTAACATCACGTGACGATATTATTAATAAACCTGTCATGCTAGAGCCATACAGCCTCCCTGGAATGGTAATCATAGAGCAAGGAAAGGAAGAGAGTCTTGGAATTAGTAATCTATCCGGTAACCCGAATGCGGTGTTCCAGTTTGTGGAGGGAAATGAAGGGATGCTTAGATTGGAGTCTGAAAGCCAGAAGGGTTGTTTTGTGCATAGTTTTAATGGAGCAGTGAAGCTGAGCTGTGACTCGGGTGGTTCGGATTCCGGGTTTGTGGCCGCGACTAGTTTCAAGTTGAATGATGGAATCAGCAGTTACCATCCAATTAGCTTTGTGGCTAAAGGGTTGAATATGAATTATCTTCTGCAGCCGTTGCTTAGTTTGAGAGATGAACACTATACAGTTTACTTCAACCTTCAGTGAAGTGAAGTAAATGCTGCCTTGGTAGAGTAGATGCTTTTTTGTGGTTCGAAATAAATGTAATGATTTTATTTCGGTTGTCTCTGAAATGTTATGAGAATCTCTCGATTGATAGTTAAGTTTTATTGGTATCGGTTTGTTACGATATTGTTATGGTGCTGGTACACGTTATAGTAGTAAACCCCAAAAAATGAAGTCGTTTTAAACACGAACTGGATTAGGTGCAATCTAAGTATGTAAAACAAAGTACATGCAAAGAAAGTTTGAGGTTAAACGGGTTAATACGCTAGTCGTGTTTAGGTTTAAACCGTCAACCTACAAACATGACCCGTTTAACAATGTTGAAAAAGTAACTAGACGTGTAAGGCAATTCACCAAAGAAGTCAAACCGCCAGTGCCCACTTAACCTGAAAAAGTTGATCATTAAAAGAATCATCAAACAAAAGACATTAGAAAGTTTTCTGATAAGTGGTTTGGAGTTTGAACCTAAAATAAGTGGTTTGGAGTTTGAACCTCGTCATCATATTTGATATCTTCTATCCATCCATCTTTTTCAACTTTTATATTTGGTAAACTCCATTAATAAAACTCTAGTTTCTCCTTCCTAGCTCTTACCTATAAAAGAAACTATTGAAACTATTTACTTTGGTAGATCAAGGCTGATATAAGGACAATACACAAATTGACCTCTTCACCTTTGGCTTTAGAGATCTTATCAACCCAATATTCATAGATATTGTTTAGCAATGGAGCAGCAATTAATCCTCTAAACTTGTGGTTCCGCGTCAACTTTCTCAAATGCACCATAACTCACACCACGAATCATCTGACCCGAACACCAAATTGGCTACCTGTTTTGTCAAGTTACCTAAACCTAACTTGTGCTATTATTGGTGAGGAAGGCGTAGACACTTAACACAAAGCAACAAACAAAAACTGTGAAACATGTCGCGAACAATCATAAGTTTAAATTCAATTGCTTAAATCATACCTCTTAAGAGGCTTTGGGTAAAACTTAAAATACTTCTCACATCATAAGCAGCTAACTATTTGTCCTAAAATTTTATTATGTTCAAGCAATCATCATTTTACACATGCTTTTACGGTTATAGTTTGCCTGAAATTCCTTTATATATGATATATAATATGTACTACTTAATTTATTTTATCAAGTAACTAATTTTTCTTTTATATTTAAAAAATATACATTCATATAAGTTGTTGATGTGTTCTTGTAAATTGAACACGATACAGTTTACTTCAACCTTCAGTGAAGTAATTGTTGACTTGGTAGAGCAGATAGTTTTTTGTGGTTCGGAATAAATGTAATGATTTTATTTCGGTTGTTTCTAAAATGTTATGTAATTAAGTTCGGTTGGTATCGGTTCGTTACGATATTGTTACAGTACTGTCATACGGTATAGCAGTACACCCAAAAAATAAAGTCGTTTTAAACACAAACTAGATTAGGTGCAATCTAAGTATGTAAACAAAGTACATGCAAAGAAAGTTTAAGGTTAAACAGGTTGATACGTTAGTCGTGTTTAGGTTCAAACCGTCAACCTACGATCGTAACCCATTTAACAATGTTGAAAAAGTAACCAGACGTCTAAGGCCATTCACCAAAGAAGTCAAATCGCCCGTGCCCAATCTTTTAAACATAGATGTACATAACCTGAAAAGGTTGTTCATTAACAGAATCATCAAACAAAAGACATTGGAAAGTTTTCTCTTGAAGAATTATATTCCACTCCTAAAGTAAGTGGTTTGGAGTTTGAACCTCATCATCATATTTGATATCTTATGTCCATCCATCTTCTTTAAACTTCTCTATTTGAAACTATTTACTTTGGTAGATCATAGGACACACAAATTGACCTCTTCACCTTTGACTTTAGAAATCTTGTCAACGGCCAATTTTCAATAATGTTGTTTAGCAATGTAGCAATTAATCCTCTACACTTGTGGTTCAAATACACCTTAACTCACACTACGAGTCATCTAACCAGAAAACCAAATGGTTACCTGTTTTGACCCGCTCCCTAAACCTAACTTGTGCAGTGAGGAAGGTCGGTAGACACTTATCACATAGCATCTTACAAACGAAAACTGTGAAACTTATTGCGAACAATCATAAGTTTAAATTCAATTTCTTAAATCATACATCTTTAAGAGACTTTGGGTAAAACTTAAAATACTTCTCACATCATAAGCAGCTAACCACTTGTCCTAAAAGTTTATTATGTTCAACAAACATCTTCATTTTTACACATGCTGAATATAACAAGTTAAAACAACACTCCAAATAAAAAGCCAATTAATGTTACACATAAAGTGTCACAACAAACCAAATAAGTGTCATTAAAGAACCCCTCGTGGAATGAGTTACACACAAAAAAAGTGTCACCAGAAGCGCTACCGTTAAAGCCTTTTAGTGGCACTTTCTTCGTCTGCTACTACAAACTTTTGAACTTTTAGTGTCGCTTTTTTTTCGTATGCCACTAAAAAATTTTTGGACTTTTAGTGGCACCTTTTCATCGGCCATTAAAAAATTTTAGACTTTTAGTGACACTTTTTCTTATCTGTCACTACAAACTTTTAGACCTTAGTGACACTTTTTTTCTACCATTACAAACTTTTGGGCTTAGTGACACTTTTTCTGACTGCCAGTAAAAGCTTTTTGAGGTTTTAGTGACATTTTGTCTGCCACTACTTTGAACTTTTAGTGACACTGTTTTTATCTGCCACTAGAACCATTGCCTTTTAACGGCACACTTTTGTCTGTCACTACAAACTTTTAAGCTTTAGTGGCATTTTTTTAACTGCCACCACAAATTTTTGGGATCCTAGTGACACCTTTTAACAATACAAAATAAAAATAAAACTCTTAAATATATAAATTATAATATCTTTGCCACAATTAAATGTTTAATCACATTCCAACAAATACGAGATACCTAATAACTCTCAAATCAAGTCAAAACATCGGCATATAACCAATATTTGAATAAAAACTGAAAACTTCACCACACCTGTTAACCTCTTCACCATCTTTAACCTTCATGCGAGGTGCCTAATAAGACAAAAAGTTGCGCTTCTCGGTGGGTACGCGGGAGCTAAAATATAACATTTGAAAAAATCTATTACACTCTTTTCTTTTTAAAGTAATTTTAAACTTAAAGCCTACAAACAAGTTACGCTGTAACACAACTTCTAGTACCAACATCTATCATTTCACCTTGTCTCATTTTGATTGATCGCGAACGCAATCTCTCCCTTGCTGCAGCTGATCTACTGCATAATTACAACAAAAACGTATGTGTTTGTTTAGTTAATAAACGAACAATCATGAAAAAAAAGTAAAGTAGATGAGTAAACATTAGGAGGCGACAGTAGGAGGTGACAATGACCATTGGTGGAAGAAACAAAGAGGTAGAAGTCAATGTTGCTTGTGAGACGGTGGAGCAAATAGGTTTTCATCAGAGAGAGAAAGAGAGTGAGTAAGTGGTTACAAAGCAAGAAGAGTTGCAAAACCAACACAGAAAACTAACATGTAGCATTCAAGAGCACATGTCAAAAACAAAAGAGAGAAAGAGAAAGTGGAATGGTTGGTCCAATGACAAACCAAGGATATGGTGTAAACATTTTGCTTATAAAATAAAATAACTGTGTGACACATGTCGCTTTATAGTTAAATCTCACGACTATTTTTCCTCTAAAACTAAAATTTTAATTGATCATAATATATATCATAGATCGATAATTATTTACTTTCCTTTTGTATTCTATTTATTATCTATACATTTTTATAAAAATAAATATTAACATATTATTTTACTATATATTACAAAATACTTTGTGAAATTCAAAAATCGACATAAACCATGTTTTTTATGATTAAAAAGAATAAATTTCAAATGTTATCATTAACATATTGTACTATATATATTTTTGAAGATTGTAAAGAAAAACAAAACTCGAATATGCTTTCATTTTACAAAGCAATTTTTTAATCATTAAATAATAAGTATATGCTTAAAAGTCGATCCATTTTTTTAAAATCAATCCATTTATCTATTATTATTATTATTATTATTTTAAATAGTCATATAAATTTATAAATTATAAATATATGTTTTAAATCTATCTATTTATTTTTTTCAGTTAAATTAGTAACTATATACCAATCACTTTCATATATAACAAAGTTTATCATATTTAATTTCTTTGTTTTTTTATCAATGATTGTTTCAGGTTTTTCGTGGAACTTAAAATTGATTTTTACGGGTCAAAAGTTGTTAAATAGATTAGTTGGTATAAGTTAACTACATTTGGGTAAAAATTTGTTACGGTCAAAAATGAGAAATCTGAGCATTTTTAAAAGTTTGAGAATACAAATAGAGTGTTCGTCAAATTTGTTACGGGTTCAAAGTGTTGACTTGAAAATGTCAAAAGGATGAAAGTTGCAACAAAAAAACATGATTCGGGTTTCAAATTTATTTTCAACATTTTTGGAAACAATAAAAAAGTTCAGGATTTGACAAATTGACTATTTTTCCCTCGACTATTAAAATTTAAGAATAGATAGCGAACACTTCCGACACGCCACCCCCGGTTCTATCAATGTTTCTAAACTTTATAAAATTTGAAACATTTCTGTCATCATTAACTTTTCTTTCAATAGTGATCAAGAACGTTGTATGGGAAGCATGTCATGCAAAACTATGCTCAAATGAAGCAAAATATTCACAAAATTGAATGAGTTAACATATTATTTTTATATGTTGTCGTTATGACAAAGTCGAGAAGCCTCCTAAAACTTATAAAAATCTTTTCATGGTATAGCTCTGAAAAACATAATTATTGAAGAGCATCCGTCGTTATAACTTAATGTTCTCCTTTCCTTATATGGGTGGCAAGTTGATAAAGGGAAAATTTCATAGAATAGTAACCAACTTTCAAAAGTGTTCCAATTTGGTCACAAATGCATATTTTCCCCAAATCGGGTTACTAAATCTTCAAATCAAGTCTCACCGATTTTTTGTGGGTCAAGAAAGAAATAGAGGATAAGATGTGTGGGTTGGAATTTGCAATATATGAAACATTCGTTACTTTTCAAACCCGAAAACCCAACTCATTTTAAATTTTCGGTTTTGTTTTAAAGATGTATGGTTGGAATTTGCAATATATGAAACATTCGTTACTTTTCAAACCCGAAAACCCGACTCATTTTAAATTTTCGGTTTTGTTTTAAAGATGTATATTATATATTTATATATATATATATCAATTCTCGTTTTGAGTATTTTATGTGACAGTCGTCATTGTTATTCATATTCGTATTAGTTAAACCAACTATTTCGTTATTTCATTGTATTCGTGTTTCACGTTCGTCGTTAATATAATATTCACGGGGATTTAGGTTTATCGTTCGTTTGCTTCTTTTTTAGTTTGTTTAATAAATAAAACTCTGATATTTAAAGTTTTTGTTTAAAGATTTAACGAGTCGCAAACTATACGGGTATAATACAGAAAATATCCAATCTATTATAACTTTCAATGCCTTTTTATAGAATTTCATAGTTTAAGGTCTAATATGTAAATATACTTTAAACTCCATCTTCATATAACATAAAACATGGAGGGCCATTTTGTAAAATTGATTTAAATTATAATATTTTTATCAAAAAAAAAACAATCCATCAGCCAACCCCCCCCCCCCCTCATCTTCAATGTTTTCCGACCGATTAAATTCCGGCGACCAAGAACATTCCGGCGAAGTCCAAGACCCGTCCAAACGCGTAAATTAATCCAATTAAATCGTATAACGGCTTTATACCTTAGCCATGACCATTAATCACCAACTAATAACGCATTATAACGGCTAATTTTAAGTTGGAATTTCCGTAACCATCATAACGGCCGGCGATTATAACAAAAAAATTCAATTACGAGTATTTATCATCTTACGACTCCAGTTGGCACTATAAATAGGACGGGAATCAGATTCTAAACTCATCCCAAACAACACCTCTCTCCGAAACACTCTCAAACTATAGAAATTAACCCGTCAAAGTTCGTTCCAGCCAAACCGTCGTTCTCCGTCAAATCGTTACAACACCAAGTAAGTAATATATTGTTTTCGATCCTTTTAAGCCATTAATCTAAAACCCTAAACTAAATTTAACAAACTTGGAACGAATTAAGGAATTCAGGTTCTAGGGTTTATATGGGAAAAAGATGAGGTTTGCTATTATTATTTAATATTTATATAATTTCGTTTATGTTTAAAACTCAACAATACATGCTGGTCTGGTGGTTTAGTCTGGATAGTTTGATGTATCAGACCCGGGTTTGAACCCGAGTTAGTTCATATAAAGTTCATTTATTGTAGCATGTTTTGCTTATATTAATAAGCAAATAAATGTATTAAAATTCAATAAAAATCAAATAAAACCTTTTGAAGCTAAATAAATTAATTGTAAATTAATTTTACCAATTTTTCTTTCGAAAAACCACCCTTTTCACATTTGATAAAGATTCGTAAAACTTGATTTATAGTTTATTTTTCCCGCTTCATTAATTTCTTTCTTCGTTTAAATAATCGTTTAAAGATAAAATCTCGTCAAAATTCGTACTTAATTAATA
This sequence comes from Bidens hawaiensis, assembly GCF_021521415.1. Classification (NCBI taxonomy): domain Eukaryota; kingdom Viridiplantae; phylum Streptophyta; class Magnoliopsida; order Asterales; family Asteraceae; genus Bidens; species Bidens hawaiensis. The sequence continues at coordinate 308,796 of NW_027493951.1, read as the reverse complement.
TAACTAAATTCCCCTATCGAATAATAAATTATTGGTGGGAATAATATTTAAATAATATAGTTCGTTAAACCGTCAATATTAGTTTCGTTAAACTGTATACGGAAACCTTAATCCATTAGCTTTAAAGATCTTTATCTTGTAACTCGTTAACTTTAATTCAAAGGCTTAGTTACAATCGTTCAAGTTAAGATTCCCATTTAAAGTTCGTTCAATGTAAAGCCGTAACTCTCATATTAGTATTAAAGTTATAATATTAAAATTCGTTAAATTCCCGTTAAGCTTAAAAATATATATTATAATATAAAACGCTATAAAATGTTGCTAAAATATTCTAAAATAATACTTAACTCTTAAAACCCAAATGATTATCTCTTATTATCCCGTTAGCTAGTCTTTAAATTTTGTATTTATTTTATTTATAGGTCGAGATGTTTGGTTGCTTCGGTTTCGTTATTGCTTTTTCGATTTATATCTCAAGTTATCTCCGATTTCGAGGTGAGTTTCTCACACCTCCTTTTTAAACGTTTTCATATTTCGGGGGTAGTATATGTATCCTATCAAACCTCAAGAATTACAATTTTTGCTTATAAACTACAATTCATATCATAGACTTGTGTGCTTACTTGCTTATTTGTTTTATATGTGGATTTCAAGTGATTGCCTCGGTAAGTATGCTCATACGCCCCTCTTTACACTCAGGTCTATTTGTATCGAGTGAAAAAGGGACCTCATATCCGAGTACGTTGGTAGCCCCGACTGGAAATGACCTTCGTTTGTTCTTTACACTCAGGTCCATTGCATCAAGTGTAAAGAACCCTTATGTACTCATTTCACAAGTTTCATGGAATTGTATGATTATTACGTATTATATCCAACTGTGGGAATCTAATCAGTTATGTTCATAGCTGACTTTATTCAACAGGTTGTACTCTTGGTATTTTCTATCTGAAATTCTACCTCCCGTTCTAGTGGTGCTCATGGGGAACACTTATGGATAGTCACACACCAGGGGGGACATCTTTCACATTCTTCATCTCTACTTTAGCTTTGACAACATATGCCAAGTATTATTAGTAGTTTGAAAAAACAATTTTCGATGATTATCATCATCTCCCATTTTTATTGCAAAAATCTATATTCAAGAGACATTTTTCAAGACACTTTTTGAAGCTCTTGTTTCCCATCCCCACACTTAAAATTTTCATTGTCTCCAATACATGAATGAAAACACTACTAAAAAATTAAAAAACAAACCTAGAAAAATATTAAAGCGAAAGAAAATAAAAAAAACTAAAAATAAAGACATAAAAGAATATATAAAAATACAGAATACAATGGAAAAGACTTAGCTTATAATATACGAGACTATCAATGTGCCAGTCTGTTTCCATGAGTGCCCTCCTTACCGACCGCTCTCGACACTAGTATCTCATTCCCTCGTTCTGTACGGACACGGCCACTCCTCTCGACATACCTAAGTGACATCAAACCAAATATCTAGAAAATAAAGTTACTTTACTGTCTTAAAACTCACCATCACCAACCCGCCTTCCCTGTCACACCCCAACCTAAGGCGGAATTGCCGGGGCATGATCCGATTGCTCACAACTCGAATATACTGTCATGAATATAAGTGACAATATCTAATTAATTATTTTATTCAAAGTATACACACATTATTCAATTATAACAAACAATTTAAAACATGAATATAAAACTCAAATAATGATTATCTTGATTATATTCTAAGGTCTTGTCTATGTATTCAAACTTCAATCTTCAATACAAGCAACCTGCATATGCGTAGAAAATGAAGTTTGTTAACATAAAGTTGAGTGAGAATATCACAAGTTTTGCATGTCAATATAAATAAGCATAACGTGATAAAAGCAGTAAATATTTATACATATGCTACAGGTGTATAAATACGAGGATGAAGGTTAGAAGACACATAGCATGCTTATAGGATATTCAAAGAACAACTTATTGTTTTGTTTAATTATTTGTTTACAACTTGTATTATTTGATAAATTTGTGTTACATGATTATATAAACGAAATAATGTTATTATGGTCACGTAATAGTGTGACGTGTTTTAAGCAATCTGTACGTCACACTCAGGCGTTTCCGCTTTAGTCGGGGTGCTACAATATATATAGTTAAATTTAAAATTTTAAAAAAACGTTAATTATATTAAAATTTAAAAATAAAAAATAAAATTTGCGTTGCCACTCAGTGCCAACTTCAAAAAAAAAGATACAAAGATTTCAATTTAAAAATTTTTAAAAATGTTAATTATATTAAAAATTAAAAATAAAATAAAATTCACGTTGCCACTCAGCACCAACTTAAAAGAAAAAAGATAAAAAGATTTCCTATGTGAAACAAAAAAAAAGTTAAAAAAAACATGTTAAAACCTTTAATTTAATCAAACATGAAAGTTGAGTGACTTAATTAGCACACTTTTTAAAATTGTGTGACCTAATTGAAACACTTTTAAAAGTTGGTTACTATTCTATGAAGTTGCCCCTTTTTGCACATGCATTTTTTTATTAAGTTCATTTAAAAAAATTCATTTTGTGATATAAATAAAATCAATTATGCACACATAGTATAGATACAAGCATAGATGAAATACATTTTTTTCATATACGTTATTTAATTATTTGCTTTACTTGTAATTTTAGAATTTGGATCATCCCGTGTGTTATACAGGCTCTAAAACTAGTTGTTAATATATACATATGCATGTTTTTTCATCTTTGAATATACTTTCGCTAATGTCTACCCTAGAAGCTGTAGGTATTATTACAAGTCAATATATTAGACTATGTGTTATGGAGGGGCTACAAAATAGGCCAATTTTTGAAATGTGGCGTCCACTCAGCAAATGGAGAATTTTTGTTTTAGGGGTGTAATGGTTTGTAACCCCTCCATCGCCATGTCATCTTTTTTTATCTTCTTTTTCTAATTAAATTAAACAAATAAAACCTATTAATTTATTAAAATTCATTTAATTAATTAAATAAAAGATAAATGCATTAAATAAAAATAAAACCACACCAAAAAATAAAAAAAAAAATACATATAAAAATACTAATTTAAGACTCGTCTTCGCTTTCGCTGTATTATTGATCGTCTTCGTGTTCGTCCTCATCGGTCTTCGTCCCCGTCCTCGTCTTTGTATTCGTCTTCAATAGGACGATGATCCCAAACGTGTTGAACCAAATCCGCCTTAAGTTGGTTATGTATTTCACTTGATGTGAGCTCGTGATTATTTCGTGTTCGTTGTTGTTCAGTTGGTTCAGGAAATTGTTCTGGAACGCTCCCTTATATATAGTGTTGGCATATTGCTCTGCGCTTGTCTTTTAAAATCATATTATGCAATATGATACACGTATACATGGCATCTCTCATTTTTGCCATCGATCATGCACGACACGGGTTTTCACATAATGCCTGCGTTTTTTTAAAACCCCGAGACACCTCTTGATATCCTATCACGCAGACTCTTACTTCTTCTTAAAATACTATCTTTTTTTTCGATCGGGTGTTGAAACGTTTTGACGATGATCGAATACTCCGGATATATCCCATCTCCCAGATAGTATCCATGACGGTAGTAGGTACCATTGGCATGAAACGCTAAGACCGGAATGTTACGGCTAATGTAATACTCTAGCACGGGCAACGAGTTGAGAACGTTTATGTCGTTGTTGGACCCGACAGAGCCAAAGTAGGCCAACCAAACCAAAAGTCTTGTGAACAAATGGCTTGAAGACTAACCGTTGGTACTCCATGGTCACCCCGAGTGTATAGACCTCGCCATGCGGTTGGACATTTTCCCAACTCCCAATGCATGCAATATATACTCCCGGTCATGCTGAAAAGAATGTTTGCTTTCGTGTACATCGTATATGCGAGTTAGGTCGTTTGAAGTTAGAATCCTCAAATAACGACCACCGTATAATTGTATTATTCCTATAGAAATTAATGATTAAAACAATTTAAATTAAAAACAAATAGGATAAAGAATAATTAATTTAAACAATTTAAAATAATTGATTAAAACAAGTAGGTGCAAAAATCATTAATTTAAACAATTTAAATTTTACCAATGCAAATATTCTCCAACAAGTTTCGCGTCGTTTGTAGCATCTCGGATTTTTCGTATTTGAATTCGTTTATGTTTAACCTGACTTGAGAATTTAATTCGTATTTTTCGAATGATATAAATTTTGTATTTATTAGTATTTTAACTTGGTTTAAACTCGTTTTATATCCTTATAACTTTCAAACTCGTCAAAAAATGCTTAAAAACTCTTAAATCGCTTAAAATGACTAAAAATGCATTTTTGGAACTTCATGGGTTAAAACTCTAAAAATAAAAGTCCGGTAGAAGTCCACCCTTCGCGTAGCACGAAGGGAGACAACCTTCTACTTCGTGTAGCGTGAAGTAGCGTTGTACAGTCAAATTTCGTTTTCGATTCTCGTTTAATGCTAAATCCTTCCTAAACCGACCTAATTAATGAAACTTTAGCCCCAAGATAAGTCATCTGATATTATAACATGTCCATATTCACACCCTTAATATTAAAAATGAATTTTGGTTGTTAAAAGGCTCGATTTTGTTATTTATTGTTCAATTTACTTCATAAATGAGCCCGTTTACTTATTATACTATTCATAAGCGAATTTAAAACTATTATCCTTAAACCCTAGCCTCCAAAACCCTAAAATATTCTGCAACACCAACCTCCATCGTCCTCAATCCAATTCCTTTGGTGTTTTGGTGTTCTTTATCTCATTTGCATATTTCGGTTTGACTTTCAAGCTTCAAGTCCATCTGACTCGTCTTTTCCCATCTCTCCTTTATGTTCTAGGATAAGTTGTCTTCTGAGTTTTCATAGGTTTTTATCTAAATAACAAAAGCCTTCAATCAATTTTACTGATTGATGCGGTTTTGTCGTTCAATTGCTTTTCGACCTGTTTAAGGGCATATTAGTCAAAATATTTGACTATTTGATTACTCAACCTTCTTATCAAAACTAGTGTTCGGGACAAAAAAAAAACTTTTTGTTCCTCGTTAAATTTTGAGTGTATTGGTCAGAAACCGAATCCCAACTCGGAGTTCGGATTCTGAACAGTACCAGCTCGCTTAAATATTAAAAACCTTATAACTTGAGTTTTACACATCCGTTTGATCTGATTTCAGTGGCTATGTTATCGTTTTTAATTCTAGTGTATTATCTCAAAGTTCCAGGTTAGTTAGTATCAGATCAGTCAGCTCGCTTAACGCTCAGGACTCGTTTAATATTTTTATTTTATCGTTTAACTTGCCTAATTAATAAGGTGAGTAATCACTCCCCTATTTTACAGTTTTTAAACCTTTTGGGGACCTTATGCATACCTTATAATACTTTTATGTATATAATACATCACTTACAAATCTCAAATATTGTGTTGTTGATCAATTGAATGTTTATATGCTAGTTACTTATTTGCTCATTTGTTTAATTATCGCATTCGGAGAGGTCTATCATAATCACATGAAGTATGATCATACGTCGTCTTAGTAGCCAGAGCCCGATTAGCTAGGCAATGATCAACCAACATCCTTATTTGTATTTGTTTTGTCATAGTAGCCAAAGCCCGATTCGCTAGGCAATGGTTAACTGACACTAATTATTTGCTTATTATTTAATTGTTGATACTCATGATATTGATTTGCCTATTTATTTTACATATTATATTATTACATCACAATCTGGTGATTACTTACTCAACATGTGTTGTTGACAAATATACTTTTATGCATATTGCGGGATGTTTATCTTGAATGGTTGAAGTTATTGTAGAACCTAGTTTATTTGGCTTTTAGGTTATTAAAATAAACAAAAGTATTTGAAGTATTCAGTTATTTGTAATTTCTTTTGAATATTGTGTACTTGATTTGAATTTAATAAAATAATTAGATAATGTCACTAATATAGTATGTTAGTGCCTTGTGAGTTGTGAACCAACAGTTTATGCCTCGGCATTCCGCCGTAGGTTGGGGTGTGACATTGTTTTCTCCGCTATCTTTAAATGCTCGTCATTGTTGTCGGTCGTGTTTCCGTATGCGAGGATGCGTACCGGCCGAAGTACACTTTTAGATGGCGGTGAATCCTAAATGTCCACTTGCGTCGCTTTTTTGTTGAAAATACAGATACTCCCGCTCCAAGTCTTCCGCAATGCGCAAAAATAAACGTCTAGACATCTGAAAACAACGTTCAAACTTAGTGTCGTCGTATCTAGACGAGTCGTTGATGTATTCTTTCATCAAACGATCGTTCACATCTGCACAGTCTTGATGATATACGATTGTCATGCGGCGCGACCAAGAACTAGTAGAGCCAGAAGCTATCTTATTTGCCACGGCCCGAAATGCACTCATGACCTCAGATTCCTTCGTCGTCGTCTCTGGCATGATCTGATCTATCTTCTTATTCTCAATAAATTGTTGGAATCCATTTTGGTAAAAAAAGTTGGTGACAATGGGTTTTAAATGTTGAGTTGGTATATAAAAATGGTGAAAATGGTTTTTGAAGGTTGGATTGGTATATAAAATGGTGAAAATGGTTGAATTGGTTTGGTATTTATATTAATTTTGTAAATAATTTTTTTTTTAAATTTTAACCGTTCAACGGTCAAAAGAATAAAATAATATTTTTTAAACCTTTCCGGCGGCAAAAACACGTTGCCACCTGTCTCCCCTTTTATCGGGGGGGGGGGGGGTCCTCAAAATATCGTCCTTCTTCGTTCTTTTTTTCCGTCCATTACACATAGCCTTAAAGAACTGGATACTCCATTAACATTAATTAGGTCGATATTTTTCGAATCACTGGAAGTCGTAAAATAGCATTGCATGGTGCTTTTTGATAAGGAATTCTCATCCTCTGATAGAGCTTTATTTATTTTTACATCGTTTATGTTTATACTACTTGTGAAAAAGACAAATATTATCTTCAAATTTAAAAACAGTTTTCACATGTGAAAAGGTACAAAATAATAAAACTTTCATCAAATCAATTAAAGAATATATATGCATTACACTAAAGAGTTTCGAAACCTTAGTGCAACACAAGGTCAAAACCTTTAATTATGATATATATCTATTTTTTTTGCCTGAAATTTCCAACCAAAACCATATAATATACGATGACATCTTACATTGCGACATCTAGAGAATTCTTTCATATCAATAATACATTTTTTTTTTGGTCATTACACAAACCGATGCACATTAATCCCATGCAATTTACCTTTTACCTCTCCACCGACCACCAATTCACTTATTACCAAATACACAACCACACCGTAGAAGTTAACTGTCACCGGAAACTTAACAAACTTATAACACTTTTTTAACTTAAATTAACAAGCTCTGAGAGGCTTCCCACACAAACAATCATTATTATTAAACGACGAAGCTTCAAGTTGATCGAACCACGAACCCGCCGGAATCGCACCACACAGATGATTATAACTCAGATCCAAAAGCCCGACGTACGAAGCCGACGTAATCGACTTCGGAATCGAACCTTTCAGCCTATTATACGACAAATCCATCACCATAAAGTATGACCTAGGTCCAAACACGTCAGGTATCGTTCCGTCAATCGCATTCTTACTCACATTCAATATACTTATACCTGAACTTATCAACGTCGCCGGTAACCTACCGGAAATTAGGTTTCCGTCGAGGTTCAACGTCGCCAGAACCGCCATTTTCCCTAGCGAGTCAGGTATCGAACCGGATATCCTATTCATCGACAGATCTAAGTCCGATAGCCGGTAGATGTGTGAGATTGTGCTCGGAATCTGGCCGGAGATCCGGTTTCCGCTTAGTAACGCGCGGCTGAGCATACGAAGCTTACCGATGTTGTTAGGTATGATTCCGGTTATCATATTGTTACGTAGATCTAAATGCATTAATGATGTTAAATTCGCTATCGATCTCGGAATCGTACCGGTGAGTTTGTTATCCGCGAGGTTTAAAACCGTCAGCTGGCTGAGTTTTCCGATGTCCGCCGGAATTTGGCCTGAGATTTGGTTTCCGACGAGATCTAAATGACGGAGGAACGGTAGAGCGGTTATGCATGGAGGTATAATACCGGAAATGCCCTTCCAGTCGGCAATAATAATATTTGAAAGTCTTTTCAAGTTGCAAATAGCGGGAGAGATTGAACCGGTCATGTACCCGGTTCGTTTTGCTTTTTGGAAAATCGGGTCTTCGGATTCGCCACGGAGCGCTATGTCCGCGACCTGTTTGGTGCTCGGGTCGCAAGTGACGCCGTACCATTTGTTGCAGCAGTCGGTGCCCGTCCACGAGTTGAATATGCCTAGATATGGCTCGTGTAACGCGGCTTTGAAGGCTAGTAACGCTGCCCGATCAGATGGCGGGCAGGCATTTACCGTCAGTGTACTGTTGACGGTAAATACAAAAATAGCTATGATCCACCATAAGAAGGTACTCATTTTGGGTATAGCTTTTGCACTTGCACACACTTTTGAATTGTGTTTTGATTAGTTGTGTTTGGTTTTGATGTGTTAATATGTGAACTCATTTAGAGTGAAGGGGGTTGGGTTAATATAGGGTGATGGTGGAGAAGTAAAATGACGGTTTTGACCCTCACGTGCCATGTGTAATTAACGTTAAACAAGTCAATGTGGGTAGGATAAGACTATGTCATAAGATGGAGATTGTGGTTTTGGAAAACGAAGGGAGAAGGAAAGTGTGAAGTTAGAACCAAGACACGATTTTAGAGAATGGCAAACCAAAAGCAGCCTGGTTGGATGGGTCTATTGGAGAAGTCACTAGGCATTTTCAAGTGTACTAGAGAATTGTGAGTTCTGTGTCTAGTCAAAGACTACTTAGAAAACACTTGAACATAGTAAATTATAAAGAGATTACTTTTTGGAAAATTAAATATACACGTCAAATATCATAAATTTATAAATATTTATAATAAAATACGTAAATATTAATATAAATAAAAAAAATACATATTTAACTAATAAAGTGTTTGAAAAATTCATAATGATTAATTAGAAACTTGGTATTCATACTTTGATATTATAGGCATAGAAATTATGTTTACTTTTTAAAGTTAAAATCGGTTTGATTTTCGACTTGATCTGATTCTTGTTGATGTTAATCACATTTAATCAATTTCGAGTAATTAGGAAAAGTTATAGAAAGTTCTATCGACACCATACATTGTAGCAAGCACTCGGCATTCTATACCTACTTTTACAAGACTAACGTCCTAGATACATATTTCAAAAAAAAATAAAAAATAAAAAAACATTACAACTAACAACAATCCAGTTGGTTTTAACGGTTTTTAAATGTTGATTAGAGAGGTACACAATTAAAATAGGCATTGGTTATTCACACACCTTTGATCTATCCATACACCCTTTAACATGGGGTTCCATACGATCGTATAGGCCCCTATACGATCGTATGTAGAGTGTGTGGATAACCAAAAGGTGTATGAATATCATATCCCAAATACATAAAGATCTCAGGTTAGTGAGTTTATTATATTATATTGTACTTCTTGATGGAGATTCAATATATTTGCATGTTGCACATGATATTATGATGTGTCCAAATCCAATCAAGCAACGAGGTTGTGTCATGAGTGATATTATTGGTAATGCAATTATAAGTTGTAAAATCACATAATTAAGGTTTTAATGTTTTTAGTTAATAATGTGCAAGAGACATGTGATTTAGTAATGAAGTTAGCTTTTGTGGCAACCATACTCTAGCCTCTGTCATAGATGAAGTTCACCATTTGATTCTCAATGGATGAGATCATTAAATAAACAACCCGGTATAAATACTTCCTCACCAACCGAAGTAAATGTTTGTGCGACAACAATCCGAGAATTTACTAAATACAAACCAACATTCATTGACCCTAGGTCCTACGTTAAGTTAAAAAAGTGCTGGGTGAATATCATTACCTTTTCATTTTTTTTTTATAATGGAAGTTGTTTTAATGTATTTATCTTATTTTCTTACTTGGAGTTTTGTTGTACTGATTCTTTAATAAAAAAAAAGTAATTAAAATTAGTTTTGAAATGTGTCACCTATCTACACTTACTGAGATAATCCATTGAACTAGCAGTTGACATCAGAGTGGTATGAGTAAAATCACATCGCTTATAACTTATAGTTGCATATTCTTAATCTTGATTAGGCATTGGTTCTATAACCCCAGTAAGGGGATAAATCTAACGCAATAAATAAATATAGTTATTTTAGGCCAGCCAGTATGTATGTCAATCAAATCGTATGGTTCTAATCCTTGTCTATATAGTATCCAATATATGTATCAGTTGATTCATAAAAAATATACAAAGTTTTAGAGTCTACTTGATAGTTGATACACATGAGCTTACTTGTAGCAAGTCCCCACTCCCCACACAAGGCATACACACAAACGTCTTAAATCTATCAATTTATGACGATCCTTTGATCGCAGCTTCAGCGTCAATCTTCACAACTCAACAAATATCTTCCTATCAATATCGTTGGTCGACGATGTGATATGAAGTTGTTTTCCCCTCAAACACTCACTTAATATCCTTATGTATTACTTGATTTCAACACCATACACTTGTTATAGCCTTAACAATATAATAACGGGCCATTTGAAGGCACATGGCTTGAATACATGAGAATCTTGATCGTAAATGTTTAGTTGTTTGCGGTGTGATGTTGATATAACATATATAAAATGTTGAGATGGATGAATTGATTGAATAAACATACCAGACCACCCCACACATTATGGATGTCATAGGAAATTGGGTCTTTGCATTTATTCATGCACAATTAGATTTAACCCCTGTGTTGGAGCAGATGCACATTTCACATATATCTACCCGGACCCACTCTTAGGCTGAGGGGTGTGGAGCGCGAGAAAGGGCGCGTGAGGCCATCCGCTCGCGCCCCGGGGCGCGAGCACCACACCACCGAGGCGCGAGAGGGGCGCGAGAGGGGCGCGAGCGCGGAAATCCAGGCAGGCGCAAGAGGGCTAGCGGGAGAAGAGAGAGGAAAAGCTGGTGGGCCCACCCAAAAGAGCCGTTGAGCTCGGGTTTTTTTTTAAAAAAACCTTTACAAAATCCTATATAATACCCCTAAATCAACCCATTTTAACCATATCAAGCACAACTTCAATCTCCAAACTCATATATAATATCCCAAACTTCTTTATAAAACCCAAAATTTTTTTCCTATATATAACCCATTTCATATAAATCAATTACCACAACTTCAAAAAAAAATCCAAAAACAACCCATCGTCCCAATTTTTTTTTTAAAAATAATGTCATCGTACTCGTCTGATTCCGACTCCTCCGAAGAGGATGATTTGCTTCTTCATGTAGGGGGAGTTTTGACCGCAACCGTGGTCAATCTCTTGCAAAATCAAGCCCATCAACCCCGACTCCCGAGGGTTAGAGCACCACCTCGTGATCGTGATCGATCGGGTGCTAACGATACTTTGATGAGGCATTATTTTAGCCCTCAACCGGTATACGCGGAGTCGGATTTTCGAACTCGTTTTCGAATGAGCAGGCAATTGTTCACGCGTATAGCGAGTGATTTAGAGGCACGGTATCCCTTTTTTCAACAAAGGGAGGATGCTAGGGGTCTTCCCGGTTTTACCCCTCTTCAAAAATGCACGGCTGCTATCCGTCAATTAGCGTACGGCATCTCGTCGGACGCTTTGGATGAGTATTTACAGATGTCGAAAAGGGTTGCACGTGAATCCCTTCATTTTTTCTGCCAAGGTAAAAAACATTAATTTTACTTTTTGTTAAATATTTATTACATTTTGTAATGTATATTGTATGTAGGAGTCATATCGACTTACGCTCGGAGATATCTGCGTAAACCTACAATGTATGACATCCAACACATATATGAGGTGCACGCAGAAAAACATGGTTTTCCTGGGATGCTAGGTAGCATCGATTGTACGCATGTTGGATGGGCTATGTGTCCAACGGCCTGGCGAGGTCAGTTCCACCGTGGTGATCATGAAGGGCCGACCCTCATACTTGAGGCGGCGGTGTCACAGGATCTTTGGTTTTGGCATGCTTTTTTTGGTGTTGCTGGGTCAAATAACGACCTTAATGTTATCGATCAGTCACATTTGATCAACGACCTTATCGACGGGGTTGAACCACCTCAATCTTTTGTTGCAAATGGAGACCTCTTCAAGTACGGGTACTATCTGGTCGATGGTATTTACAACGAATGGGCTGTGTTAGTTCAAGCTTTTACAGATCCAATCGCCGACAAACGGAAATATTTTACGAAGAAGCAAGAGTCTGCTAGAAAAGATATTGAAAGAGCTTTTGGAGCTATAAAAAAACAATATTATGTTCTGGCGAACCCGATACGTTATTGGACTCGGGAGAGGATAATGGACGTCGTCTACACGTGTCTTATCCTACACAACATGACGTTAGAAGACGAGGGCAAAGCTATATGCCAAAACTACCAAGGTGACATTCCGCCACAACCGTCCACAATCAGTGATCAACAAAAACTTCATAACATAGCAAATATCAAGAGCCGTGAGATACACGGGGGTCTTCGACATGAGTTGGTTGAACATTTGTGGGCGAGGCGACCAGATGATCTTGTATTAGATTAGTTTTATTATTAAATATTATTGTTTGTTTAATTTTTAGTATGTTTTTTTTTATTATGAATTTTCAAAAAAATGTGTGTTTTTTTAAATAATTTCTTGTTTTTTTAATAATACGTTTTTTTAATACATTTATAAAAAAATAAACCGCTCGCGCCCCCTCTCGCGCCCCTCCACACCAGGGCCAGGGGCGCGAGCACCACAACCAACACCCATCTTATCAAGTTTCTCTCTCTGCCACACGTCACAATATTATTGGCTGGAGCCCCCACTCGCGCCCCCTCTCGCGCCCCCCCACACCCCTCAGCCTTAATAGCAATGTCACAATGGAGTGATGGACAGCCTGTAGCAGTAAATAAATATAAATAAATAATAACTTAGATAAATAAGATTACTATAGTAAAGTGAATATGCGACAGAGATTCATGATTTTTTTACTGTGTTGTTAAACAACTAAATGAACTAAGTATATATATTATGTACTTGGTATACATATATGAGAAAGTTTACAAAATAACATTTTTTAGTGCATCTAACTGTGTCCGAAACAAATCAATCATTTAGACATGCTTGAGTAAGCTGAGTCATCTATTTTTTTTATTTGTTTCAGTCTTTTTCATATCAATAACAAATTAAACTAATATGAAGTGATATATGTATAGATTTGTGCATGTGCTATAATTAGCATATGTCGGTATATATTATGTTATCATTTGCACCGTAGAATGAATATATCTAGAATTTAAAGATGTAAAAGAAAATATGTGAAGATATGCAAGTACGTATAAGCATATACTAGACCAAATATTTTTGTATCTCATAACCTTATACATATAATTGTTTTGACATGACAGTATAAATGTATAAGATACCATCATTAATTTTCTTTTTTCAGTTAAAAAAATGTAGAGAAAGATGCAAGGGTAGAGACAATGACAGGATTCTTTCTAAAATCAGAGTCAAAATGGTGGCAGGGGGTAACATGGCATTCTCGGAGAGAGGACAAAAGCCAGACCAGTTAATTAGTGTCTGTTCTAGATATTTTAAAATTTTATATGGTCAGATAAAATCTTAGTTTTGATTTCTTGTCTTTTTAAATTTAAAATATATATAAACTTTTTTTCATTAAAAAAATAAGAAAACTCATCTTTTATTTGAACTTATCCCATCTCTTAACATGTACCGAAATAAATTTAGCTTCAAATCTTTGTTATCTAAGCAAGGAAATGAGGAATGCCCTTGTTGTAATAAAGTTACTATATAGCACGATGAGACATATTATGTGTTTCTTAGGATATTCGTAAGTTGCCGTTGAATATCATTAATCCCATACTAACTCACCCTCACCACATCCATAAATCATGAGTTGCCAGGGGGGGGGGGGTGCGGTGCCACCATAAGCATTTTCCCAATCACGATTTATTGGGGTGTTGCTCTCCTCTTTACCTGGTTCTCGTTGAGAACCAATAATCATCTAATACCTCACCCACTTCAACCATTTTCTTTATTTATTTATTTACATAGTTTAATTATTACATTAATAATAGACAAACGATTACGGATCTTTTTTGTGGTGTATTTTTCACCTGCACGACAGAAACGCTGTGATGTCGGGTAATTCTTCATTTTTATGTGCAGCCACTATTGATGACGTTATAGACATACGGCTTTGCTCGATTGTCAAGCGGAATCATATACTCCTTATCAATTGTCAAGTAGCATCAATACCCTTAGTTACATTGTCGTGTTTGTCTTTCACTTTATTAGATGTCATTTATGGTGATAATGAGAAAGGATCTTGATGTGCTGGTTGTCTTAGGCTGTTCGAGTTTTGAGGTGACATTTTAATGGGGTTTAATTTATAAAATTGGCTGTTAATTATAATTTTTGTTTTCCTGCATATATGATATTCTTAACCTTGTGTCTTTTTTTTTTCTTTTTATAATTTACATTCATATTTTATCGTAGAGATCAGGTTTAAATTGGTGTTTGTATGTCGGTTGGGTTTGAAAAAGGGTGTTGGAGGTGAAGGGTGACTGTGGATTTGATTGGTCAACTAAAATTTTCAAAAGTGTCAAATTCAGCAAAGTTATTAAGTTGAAGCTTATAATTACTTGTCAACGGTTGATCTAATTTGATAGATTCGCCTTTTGAAACAAGAAGTTCTAGCCCCGGAGGAATAATATCAACCACTTGACGTCCATCCGATGCATCCGCTATGGTTATTTCGTATCCCCCATTTTCTTTTCGTAGGATTTTGCTTACTATACCTGATGCTGTAGCATTATAAACTGTATTGTTACTTTTGCTCCCGTCAGGATAAATCTGGCCCCTTCCTCTGTTTCCACCTACGTAGATAGGATATTTTAAGAAGTGAACGTCTTTCTTAGTAGCGGGGTCCGGGGAAAGAATAGGAAAGGTCATTTCACTATATTTCTGACCAGGAACAGGGCCTATGACAAGAATATTTTTTTGATTGGGGCGATAGCTCTGAAAAGACAGATTACCCATCTTTTCTTTTATCTCGGGGGAAATACGATCCAGAGCAAAATGTAGCGGGTGGCTTTCACATGACAAAAAGCTTAGTTAGGTTACTGTTATATTGGCGAAGGATATTCTCGAACTTTTCATTTAAAAATTCATAAATGTTTAATTGAAAATATGTATTATTTTATAAACTTTTTTCTTATAAAAATGAGAATGAGGTATTTTGATCGGTTGAATTTGTAGTTGGCCCACCATATAAGGCCCCTTCCCTGCTACCGCACTAGCGCCCAAGTGGGCGTTTCCTTGTCTAGCACCCGCATTAAATGGTTTAACATTGAAATGTTCTACATCCCATAACTACATGTCGTTTTAAATTTTAAAAATACCTTAAGTATAAATAAAACTAACTCGGGTGATGGTTAGCCTGCGACGGGGAACGTGAAATATATATGTTCTTTGTTCTTTATAGCTCATAATCTAGATATTACAACATTTACAAAATTTCATTAGTAATTCTAAACTATATTAGCAAAATTAACTTTTATAAGTTATCGGTTTCCATGCATTTGTTATAGTAATCGAAAGAGAAAACCCAAAAATATACTGGTAATCTAATGACCAGGGTATACGGTCGTGTTCATTTTGTTGATTTTTAACATGTAACGTCTAAACTTGCGCTAAGAAACCCCTACGCTACGACATGCACCAACCTAAAAATAAAATCCTAAAAAATATAAGGTGTTCGGTCAATTGAATCGTTAAACATGCGATTAAATTTAAAAAAAGAAAGAAGAAACAAAATGAACAAAAAAGTAAATAAACAAGTAACAATTTTTTAAATAGAAAATAAAATTTCTAAAAGTCAATAAATTGTTACATATTGTACCCCATTAAAAGAGCTACATATAATTGGTTAAACCGTAACCAATTTATACCTTAACTTTTGTTAAAGAATTATAAATTGTTTTACATGTTAATTAAGGTTTGTGAGAATTGCGATTAATAATTGAGTTGCACTTGATTACAGATTCTAAAAGAATAATGCATTAATGGTGTGATGGTAACGGAAAAACTGCCGCCGTTTGTTACGGGATGTCCGTATGATCTTCAGGCGTTATTTGGTGCCGTTCATATCCACCTAACATGTCACAATTATTATCATCAAAACAATGTCAATAAGCATTTATATTTGAGTATGGTTTCTATAAAAACCTAGGTTGACCCTTATAAGACATGAGTGAAAATATAGAAATCGTCTAACAAACACATATAATTTTAAATAACAAGATAATTTGTAGTATATATGTTTTGGACGACAACATGATATTTATTACATACGTAACTTAAATACACAAATAAATGTAATGTAAAATCATAGAAACATAAAAAAACCTATAAAAACATATATATTTCATAAATAAATTGTAAGGCCCTGTCACCGGTAACCCTAATTTCATGTTGGATTTACTCGTAAACGCAGTTCTAAATATCAGAGTTAATTAAAACATTCGCGGAATTTAAAAACTTTCATAAAACATTTCATAACAAAACACGTCTTGTCTTAAAACATCATTTTGTCTTTCAAAATAAACGAAATATTAAACTTAAACGTCTTGAGTCTTTCGATGCCAGCCTCTTATTCAGTGCCACGTGTCTCCTCAAGCGAGCTGCCTCATCCTACTCACCTGCGTGCATACTAAAAGTCAGCTACGCTGAGTGAGTTCTAGTTAATCATACACTATACTATACACATAAACTTATATTCTTTCATTCATACTTTCTTACTTTCATACTTTCTTTTGTATTAACTTACTTTCATATCTTACGTTATAAAGAGCATTACGCCCTACATTCCTCGAGTATTATTAGGGCTCGGTACCCTCCTTCCTCGAGTATTATTAGGGCTCGGTACCCTCCTTCCTCGAGTATTATTAGGGCTCGGTACCCTCTTTCCTCGAGTATTATTAGGGCTCGGTACCTCTTTCCTCGAATATTAGTAGGGTTCGGTTCCCTAGTTCTCGAATATTAGTAGGGTTCGATTCCCTCTTCGTTACCATACAACCATCCTTTCATTCTTTTATTAACTTTATCACATTCATACACATAAGCATACATATCATACTTACCTTATACTTAGCGTTACAACCTGACAGTACGTGCAATATCCGAAGATCGTTCACGTACCATCAAGCAATCATTCATACATATCACATCATTCACATAAGGCATACACTTATCTCTTAGGATAAGCGTATTAACAAACATATCGAGTATGCACACAGCCCCGAAAACATAACACATAAATGGGGCTAGAAACTCACTTGAACACGGTTACGTTCACCGTTAATCGTAATCCCTTTCTTCAGTTGTGCACGGCTGACTGTATAACAAGTATACATATCAATTAACTATCACTACTCATATCATCTTTCTAGTCTTAATTACTACCCACAACGAACGGGGGTCAGGGGGCAGCGCCCCTGGCAGCGGGGTCTAGGGGCGGCAGCCCCTAGCAGGGTCCAAGGGGCAGAGCCCCTGGCTGGGGTCGAGCTGCCAGGTCAGCTTGGAAAATTTTTATTAACATTAACTGTCTTAACACATTTTTCATTAGGTTTTTTTTTTAATTTATTTTCTAAACGAACTTGACTTTAGGCGAAGTTAAACCTTAGGCGAACTTAGCTTTAGGCGAAGTTAATCCTTAGGCGAACTTAGCTTTAGGCGAAGTTAATCCTTAGGCGAACTTAGCTTTAGGCGAAGTTAATCCTTAGGCGAACTTAGCTTTAGGCGAAGTTACCAATTAGGCGAACTTGGCCGTAAGCGAAGTTAAGCTTTTAAGGCGAAGTTATCGCATTGAAGGCGAAGTTATCGCTTTGAAGGCGAAGTTGCCCAGTCGCAGGCGAAGTTGCCCAGTTCAGCCGCGGGTTTGGTTTTCATCAAGCATTTTGGCGATTTTAACACCCTTGTTATGGTTCAACATCATCCACTACGTTCCCCAACCGTTTTCGGTCGTTTATATACCCCGTGTATACTATAAAGTTTGGATCTTTAAACTTTAAAAATCAAGAACATACCTTTTTGTGCTCGTTTGGATCTCGTTTAACTTGTTTAATCACAACTAATCGTTCTCTCTCTCTCGGATCTTGTTCGTTCTTCTGTCGGCCGCCGGCCATATGGCGGTGATGTGGTGTGTGTGTGTGTTTTGGAGTGTGTTAGAGAATACGATGGAATGAGTGATGGTTTAGGGTTTAGGGGATATTTATATCTCTTAAAGTCCATGGACCTAAGGCCCATTCTCATTTAACCCATCTCAATTAATCTAAGTCCATGATCCGCTCCTTACACGATATTAATTAATCAATAACGCGAAATCACTAAACATAACTTTCTTTATTCAACATTAAATTTTTAGGATGTTACAAGTCTTCCCTCCTTAAAGAGGTTTCGTCCCCGAAACCTAACTATTACATAAACAAACTAGGGTAAAACTTGCGCATCTTCTCCTCGGCTTCCCAAGTAGCATCTGATCCCTTGCGGTGTTTCCATATCACTTTCACCAAAGGTATAATCTTATGACGAAGCTGCTTCTCTTTGCGATCAACGATCTCTATCGGTTGCTCGATGTAGTTCAATTGTTCATCAACCTCAATGTCCATCAATGGCACGTGAGACGTGTCATCAGCTAGGCATTTCCTCAGATGAGAAACATGGAAGGTTGAATGAATTCCTTCTAACTTATCGGGTAAATCCAGTTTATAAGTTACTTCACCCACACGATCTACAATCTTGAACGGTCCAATGTACCTCGGACTCAACTTTCCTATTTCCCTAAAACGGATAATCCCCTTCCAAGGCGAGACCTTGAGCATCACATATTCACCAACGTTAAACTCAATTGGTCGTCGCCGCTTATCTGCATAAGACTTTTGTCTGTCTTGAGCGGCTTTCATTCTTGCTTTGATCTGATCGAACTTTGAAGACGTTTCTTGAACCACTTCTAGGCTTCCCATTTCTTTTTGACCAATCTCACCCCAACACACCGGGGTTCTACATCGTCTACCGTAAAGCATCTCAAACGGTGGCATACCAATACTTGAATGGTAACTGTTGTTATAGGAGAACTCTGCCAGATGCAGATGATCATCCCAACTTCCACCAAAATCTAAAACACAAGCACGTAGCATATCCTCAAGGGTTTGGATCGTCCTTTCAGACTGTCCATCGGTTTGAGGATGATACGCCGTACCGATGTTCAACCTCGTCCCCATAGCTTCATGGAATTTCTTCCAGAACCTAGAAGTAAACCGTGTATCTCTATCAGACACGATTGATAACGGTATTCCATGCTTCGTTACAACTTCTTTGATGAACAAGCTTGCTAACGTTTCTGACGAGATGGCCTCTCGTATGGGCAGAAAGTGAGCACTCTTGGTCAAACGGTCCACAATCACCCAGATGGTATCATGTTGCTTAGCTGTACGAGGTAGCTTAGTTATGAAATCCATGGTGATGTGTTCCCATTTCCACTCAGGTATCTCTAGCGGTTGCATCTTCCCATAGGGCTTTTGGTGCTCGGCTTTGACTTATAAGCAAGTTAAGCACTTACTAACATAATCCACTACATCATTCTTCATTCCTGGCCACCAGTAATCTCTTTTCAAGTCTTGGTACATCTTTGTAGCTCCAGGATGGATCGAGTACCTTGACTTATGAGCTTCATCTAAGATTCGACTTCTAAGATCACCATGGCGTGGGATCCACATACGGTCGAACCTAGTCTTAACTCCATGAGTGTCTTCCATCAACTCATCTTGCTGGCCATAAATCCTTTCTTCCTTTACTAACTCTTCATCTACTAACACTTCTGACTGCACTTTGATAATTTCTTCAAAAAGACTTGGGTTCATGATCAACTTGTATGACTTCACTGTTGCAAGGACTTCCTCATTCTTACGACTTAACGCATCAGCGACCACGTTAGCTTTACCGGGGTAATACTTAATCTCACAGTCGTAATCCTTAATCAACTCCAACCATCTTCTCTGCCTCATGTTCAATTCTTTCTGCTCGAAGAAGTACTTTAAACTCTTATGATCTGTATAAATAGTACACTTAGTACCGTACAGATAATGCCTCCATATCTTAAGAGCATGCACTACAGCTGCTAACTTCAAATCATGCGTCGGGTAAGTACTCTCATGGACCTTCAATTGTCTAGACGCGTAAGCTATCACCTTCCCTCGTTGCATCAACACGCAACCTAACCCTTGATGCGAGGCATCAGCACAAACAACGAAATCCTCGTCACCATCGGGTAGAGCAAGGATTGGAGCTTGCGTGAGTCTCTTCTTTAATTCTTCAAAGGCTTCTTCTTGAAACTTTCCCCAACTGAATACTATCGACTTTCGGGTCATACCGGTCAGCGGTGCGGCCATCTTGGAGAAACCTTCGATGAATCTCCTATAGTAGCCAGCTAACCCTAGGAAGCTTCGTATATCAGTCGGATTCTGCGGAGTCTTCCAATTCGTTATCGCTTCAATCTTAGCTGGGTCCACGGTGATCCCCTCCGGATTAACCACGTGACCTAAAAATTGCACTTCTCTTAACCAGAACGCGCACTTCGAAAACTTGGCATACAACTTCTCCTTCTTCAGAGTCTCCAATACCTCTCTCAGATGCTCAGCATGGTCAGACTCGCTCTTTGAATAAATCAATATATCATCGATGAAGACGATAACCGACTTATCCAACATCGGTCGACACACCCTATTCATCATGTCCATAAATGCTGCAGGAGCATTGGTTAGACCGAATGACATTACGAGGAACTCGTAGTGTCCATACCGCGTTCGGAACGCTGTCTTAGGGATGTCTGCCTCTTTCACCTTCAGCTGATGGTAGCCTGATCTGAGATCTATTCGTGAGAACCAACTTGAACCTTGCAGTTGGTCAAACAGATCATCAATCCTTGGCAAAGGATATCTATTCTTTACCGTAAGCTTATTCAACTCTCGATAGTCTATGCACATTATCATACTTCCATCCTTCTTTTTCACGAACAATACTGGTGCGCCCCATGGGGAAACACTCGGTCTTATGAAACCTTTGCCGAGGAGTTCTTGCAGTTGGGACATCAATTCTTTCATCTCGGACGGCGCTAGACGGTAAGGCGCTTTTGCGACAGGTTGGGCTCCTGGTATTAAATCTATCTGAAATTCTATCTCTCGCCCCGGTGGCAACCCCGGAAGATCCTCAGGGAATACTTCTGGGTAGTCGCGCACAATAGGAACATCTTTCATTTCTTTTGTCTCGGCCGTAGCGTTGACGACATACGCCAGGTAGGCACAACACCCTCGCCTTAGCAAACCCTCGGCTTTTATCATCGAAATGACATTAAGCCCAAAACTTTCCTTATCACCATAAACCGTTACCCCACTACCATCCAATTACTTTAACCTTATCATCCTACTCTTACATACTATCTGAGCCTCATACTCAGACAACCAATCCATACCCAAAACCACATCGAACCCTCCCAAGGTCATAACGTACAAGGTAACCGGGAACTCATGTCCTTCCAATTCTATCTTACAGTTCTTAACCATTTTTGTTATTTTAACCGAAGTGTCACTGGCGGTTTCTACTACAAAAGTTTCAGGCACTCGGCAGCCTTTCATTTTAGCTAATTTACTAAATGTCGTAGCTACAAAACTTCTATTCGCACCAGAATCAAATAATACGGCAGCAGAAATGCCGTTTACTAAGAACGTACCGGTCACAACATCAGGAATCTGTCTAGCTTGCTCTTGGATCAACATGTAGGCCCTAGTCCTCGGCCTTGCTTGATCAGCATCTTTCTTCCCACTACCTCCAGCCTCACCATCGGTGCACTCTCTCGCCATGTGACCTGTCTTGCCACATTTGTAACATGCTGGCTTTGCGCTGCACTCATTGGCATAATGCCCTACCTTCCCACACTTATAACACACATTAGACCCCATCCGGCATCCCCACCGTGAGCCTTTCCACATTTGAGACAAACACCAGAACTTTTACCCCACTTGCACTCACCACCATGCATCTTTCCGCAGGTCTTACACGATCTCTTCTCCCACACTTTCTGCTTCTTATCTTTGGGGTTCCATAACTGAGTACCGGGTCGTTTAGCAGGAGCGGCCCATTTCTTCTCTTTCTTCTCGTCTCCCACCACCACATCATCCGCAGCCAGGTCTGCATAGACCATCTCTGCGGGTTCGACAGCAGAATCGAAAGTAGCAGGTTTACTTGTCCTGACTAACATGCGGACTCTCTGTGGTAATCCCCTCACGTAACACTTGATTCTATTCTAAAAGGGAAAACACAAACATCATCACTCAAGAAACTATTTAGTACAAGGATAGCAAGGCTAACAGGTAATAACAGTGGCCAGCCGTGACTAGCTGATCACGTTGCTTTCCGTGTCCTATACACTTCCCTTTATGAGTCTATTTGTGCTGGTTCTACTTAAGCAGTTAGTCAAATCAAACAATCAATTATTCATATCCCTGTCGTTCACATATCTTTTCTTTCTCATTAACATATATCATTTAATCATACACTTTACCTTTACTGATCTTACTTGAGCGACACATGGCATTCTTGAACTGGCATCTTCTTTCCTTTCTTACTTAAATCCCGTTCTCTGTTCGAGTCTAAGCATGTAGGATGCTTAAATCTCTCGAACTTTGCTCTGATACCAACTTGTAAGGCCCCGTCACCGGTAACCCTACTTTCCTGTTGGATTTACTCATAAACGCAGTTCTAAATATCATAGTTAATTAAAACATTCGCGGAATTTAAAAAATTTCATAAAACATTTCATAACAAAACACGTCTTGTCTTAAAACATCATTTTGTCTTTCAAAATAAACGAAACATTAAACTTAAACGTCTTGAGTCTTTCGATACCAGCCTCTTATTCAGTGCCACGTGTCTCCTCAAGCGAGCTGCCTCATCCTACTCACCTGCGTTCATACTAAAAGTCAGCTACGCTGAGTGAGTTCTAGTTAATCATACACTATACAATACACATAAACTTATATTCTTTCATTCATACTTTCTTACTTTCATACTTTCTTTTGTATTAACTTACTTTCATATCTTACGTTATAAAGAGCATTACGCCCTACATTCCTCGAGTATTATTAGGGCTCGGTACCCTCCTTCCTCGAGTATTATTAGGGCTCGGTACCCTCCTTCCTCGAGTATTATTAGGGCTCGGTACCCTCTTTCCTCGAGTATTATTAGGGCTCGGTCCCTCTTTCCTCGAATATTAGTAGGGTTCGATTCCCTCTTCGTTACCATACAACCATCCTTTCATTCTTTTATTAACTTTATCACATTCATACACATAAGCATACATATCATACTTACCTTATACTTAGCGTTACAACCTGACAGTACGTGCAATATCCGAAGATCGTTCACGTACCATCAAGCAATCATTCATACATATCACATCATTCACATAAGGCATACACTTATCTCTTAGGATAAGCGTATTAACAAACATATCGAGTATGCACACAGCCCCGAAAACATAACACATAAATGGGGCTAGAAACTCACTTGAACACGGTTACGTTCACCGTTAATCGTAATCCCTTTCTTCAGTTGTGCACGGCTGACTGTATAACAAGTATACATATCAATTAACTATCACTACTCATATCATCTTTCTAGTCTTAATTACTACCCACAACGAACGGGGGTCAGGGGGCAGCGCCCCTGGCAGCGGGGCTAGGGGCGGCAGCCCCTAGCAGGGTCCAAGGGGCAGAGCCCCTGGCTGGGGTCGAGCTGCCAGGTCAGCTTGGAAAAATTTTTATTAACATTAACTGTCTTAACACATTTTTCATTAGGTTTTTTTTTAATTTATTTTCTAAACGAACTTGACTTTAGGCGAAGTTAAACCTTAGGCGAACTTAGCTTTAGGCGAAGTTAATCCTTAGGCGAACTTAGCTTTAGGGGAAGTTAATCCTTAGGCGAACTTAGCTTTAGGCGAAGTTAATCCTTAGGCGAACTTAGCTTTAGGCGAAGTTACCAGTTAGGCGAACTTGGCCGTAAGCGAAGTTAAGTTTTTAAGGCGAAGTTATCGCATTGAAGGCGAAGTTATCGCTTTGAAGGCGAAGTTATCGCTTTGAAGGCGAAGTTGCCCAGTCGCAGGCGAAGTTGCCCAGTTCAGCCGCGGGTTTGGTTTTCATCAAGCATTTTGGCGATTTTAACACCCTTGTTATGGTTCAACATCATCCACTACGTTCCCCAACTGTTTTCGGTCGTTTATATACCCCGTGTATACTATAAAGTTTGGATCTTTAAACTTTAAAGATCAAGAACATACCTTTTTGTGCTTGTTTGGATCTCGTTTAACTTGTTTAATCACAACTAATCGTTCTCTCTCTCTCGGATCTTGTTCATTCTTCTCTCGGCCGCCGGCCGTATGGCGGTGATGTGGTGTGTGTGTTTGTTTTGGAGTGTGTTAGAGAATAAGATGGAATGAGTGATGGTTTAGGGTTTAGGGGATATTTATATCCCTTATAGCCCATAGACCTAAGGCCCATTCTCATTTAACCCATCTCAATTAATCTAAGTCCATGATCCGCTCCTTACACGATATTAATTAATCAATAACGCGAAATCACTAAACATAACTTTCTTTATTCAACATTAAAATTTTAGGATGTTACATAAATGTTGTAATAAATACTGCAAACACATAATATAGAACTTAAGAACTTAACATAACAAATTATATTTTCAAAAAGATAAGTGAAACTTATTATGTCGATCGTCCTTACGAAGCATCATGCCAAAAAAATTCACACATGTTATATAAAAATTACAATGTAATTGGATTTAGACGAATTGACTAATTATTTATAATGGACCAAAAACATGCTGTCGATTATACAGAGGAAAGTAAACTAATGCAGAGTTAATATCGTTAGAAAGTAATATATTTCAAAAAATTCATAACTTAAATAGGAATATCTAAACAATATACAAAATCACGTCTGAGCGAAACGCTCAGTGAGCGGATAACGAAATCATAGACATTATAAATTATAAACTTTCAGCTTATAATACATTTTATCAATTTGCACTTATAGCGTATCATTTCGTAACTTTGATCAATCTCATAAACAATAATTCCATATCAAATTTCTCAACCAATGAATAAAAATATAAAATCCATAACGGTGTCATAAGGTTTCGTGAGGGCATAGTTAAGATGATATTTTCTCTCAGAGGATTGATACATACGTCTCCAATAATTCAATATTCTTATGACCAATCCGTAAACATTCAGTATTGAGACGATGTATTTTTCCCGTGATCGATCTATACGCCTCAACTCACTCACGTTTCTCATGAGAAAAAAAATGATAAACGCAAAACGTGTCAAAACATGTTATGAAATCCAATATCAAAACAATTATTCATAGGTGAGCCCAAAAACGTATCATAACAATTCGATTAAAACCAAAATCAAATTCTTAATCGGTGGTTCATATCAAACGATTTGCAATCAATGGTTCTCATAAATTAATAAATAATTCATGCTATAAATTTATCATATAAATTACAAATGCGATAAAAATAACATAGTAGGCTAAAGTAAATTAAAAGGTGTCAAAAACACATGATGGAATCCAATATCCAAACAATTCTTCGCATCAAGGTCCAAAAACGTATCATAACAATTCAAAAGAAATCTAAATCAAATTAGAAATCGGTAGTTCGTATCAATAAATAAACGATTCGTAATCAATAATTCATATCAGTCAATAAATAATCCATATAAATTAACGATTCGATAAGAAAAATTACATAATAGGCTAACCGTACCTTAATCGTTGTACCACACTTAAATATAACTATAATAATAAGAACTTAATCGAAAAATTGGGCAGGAGTAGTTTTGCTCATGGAGAGGATAAAGTGGAAAGAAGATGATAGTGATGTTTATAGAGCCGAGTACCCCATGCATATTCGGTATTGAAAAAAAACTTGGATTTCATTCTACAATATAATTATAAGGGAAAAGAAAATTAAGAAAATAAATAATGTTGACAATAGAAACGTAATTATTATTGACTTCTTATATTTTAAATTTTAAAGTCATTTAAAATCTTTGATTATTTTCTTTAATCGGAACATTTATTGTAATTTTAATGATATAAAAGTTATCAAAATTTTCAATAACTAAAATAAAGCATAACATCCATTAAATATTTATAAAAGATTTAACCACCATTATCACTATTGGAGTGTCACAATCATAATTATTAACATTAATATATGAATTGAATTGTTTACTTTTAAATTATTTATTTTTTAATTATTTAATTACCAAAAAAATTTGAGAAGCCTTAGCATCTATAGAAACTATAGTGATTAACCAATAGGTAGATACCATTTGTTCAAAAAGTTTATTGCTTTAATAGTATAGGTTGATAGGTAGATTAAAATTATTGGAGTGTTACAATCATAATTATTAACATTAATATATGAATTTAATTGTTTACTTTTAAATTATTTATTTTTGAATTATTTAATTAACAAGAAAATTTGAGAAGCCTTACTATATATAGAAACTATAGTGATGAATCAATAGGTATATGCCATTTGTTCAAAAAGCCTATTACTTTAATAGTATAGGTAGATTACTTTTAAATTATTTATTTTTGAATTATTTAATTATCAAGAAAATTTGAGAAGCCTTACTATATATAGAAACTATAATGATGAACCAATAGGTATATGCCATTTGTTCAAAAAGCCTATTACTTTAAGGGTATGTTTGGTTGGAGTTAATGGAATTAAGGGGGAATGGAATGGAAGAATGAATGAAATGGACAAGAGAATGAAATGGATCATTCCATTCCTTTGTCTTGTTTGGTTATCATATAGGAATGAAATGAATTATTACTTTATATTGTTTGATATCCTAAAAAATTGTATGATTGAAATAGAAATAATAAAAACACTCCTAACTCAAAATAATTTTTTTTACAAAAAAAAAACCCGCAATGGCAACGGTGGTGGTGTTAGCTCCAGCGACGAAAATGGTGGTGGCAGTGGCGACGGTGGTGGTGGGGGTGGTGGTGGTCAAGCGGTGGTAGCATTGGTAGCGATGGCGATGGTAGGGTGGTGGTGATGGTCAGGCGACGGGGGTGACAATGTTTTCGGTGGTTACAACGACGATGGTGGTGACGGCGGTGACGGTGGTTGCGCTGGTTGTAAGGTAGTGGTGGCGGAGGCAGTGGACGGTGGTGGTGGCAATGGTGGCGGTAAGGTGTCGGTGATGAAATGGTAGTGGTAGTTGTTGTTAGGTGGTGATGGTGTTTTTATGAAAGTATGGTAAATGAGGAATGAAATGAAAAAAAAAAGAATAAGGGTAGGAAGGAATGGTTTTGATGGAATGTGATTCCATGTGTAATGGATGATTCCATTCCATTGAGCAACCAAACATCACTTTTTTCATTCCTACGTAATGAATCATTCCATTCCCCCTATCATTCATGCATACCAAACGCTATCTAATAGTATAGGTAGATTTGAGAAGCCTTACTATATATAGAAACTATAGTAATGAACCAATAGGTATATGCCATTTGTTCAAAAAGCCTATTACTTTAATAGTATAGGTAGATGGTTATTATGTGTAACGAATGATTCTAGATGCAACACATGTATTCTACGGTCATGTTATGTATGTGTATAAGTCTATTAAATATAACGTACATTTAGACGCAACGTTATAATAGTTTAGATACACCTATTCTTAGACTGTATGTTATGGTGAGGGGCATCGAAGCCCTCCACAATGCCACGTAGGCACCGGGGGCTTCGAAGCCCTTCTCTATAACGCCCCGCTATTGTTAAAGCCCCTTTTGGCATATATAAATGCATATGTATATGTGTATGTGTGTGAATAACAGGAAGAGAGAGAGAGAAGGCGCCGAAGAGAGAGAGAGAAGGCGCCGAAGAGAGAGAGAGAAGGCGCCGGTCATCCCATCCGCGCTCCCCCTCTCCGCGCCCCTACCTACCGCGCCCCGCGGCGGTGTACGGCGCCTACCGCGCCCCAAAATCGCCCATGAGGGTGCCCATAACGACTAGCCTTACGGTTCATACATGTGTCAAGGCTAAGCAGTTTAGGCGCATTGTTGTAATCAACTGCTGACATTTAAAACATCAACATAGATATATTATAAGGAAAATTCCCAAAATAGCCCATTTTAGAGAGAGAAGTCCCATTTTAGCCCTTTTTCCCTTAAAATCTTTTGTAATTTGGACTTGCAAGACGCTTTAGGAAAAGATAAAAATAAAGAGGGAGCAGGCCAAATTTTGAAAGAAAGTCAGGTAAAAGACGAGATTTGGGGAAACAATGACGGTAAAGTCCAAATTATTTTGTAATCTTGGAGCAAAAGTCCATATTTTTCCAAATCTTTTTTATTCAAAAAACCGTCTTGAGAGACTGTTTTTTATGTTTCCTGCCTTTTCCGTCCATATTTTCAAATTCTTGAAAAAATATATTTTGTACAATTATACCCCTTAACCACCAGCACCACCTTGAACAACCACCACACCACCTTGAACCACCACCATCACGTCGGCCCCACCCCATCACCACCACCAAACCACCACCACCCCCACCCCATCACCTCCTCTCCACCGCCTCCAGCATAAGTCAGATTTGACCATCACAGGTAACCTGCCAATTGTGATCTCTCTATTATCTTCCATTAAAATCATTCTTGAAGCATCATCTGTCTCTTGAGTATATACCTGCACGATCACAATATTAAGAAACGTGTGATACATAAAAAAGTATATATAATTTGAAATGTAACATAATGGCTCATGGAATACTAACCTGATATTGAACTTGAACACTCATTCTGGATGAATACGTAATATTCTGAAGGCGGGCATGTTTGGGCAAGAGAACAAGGTACTCTGTACCAGCCCAAAACCTCGGGCCGACGGGAGGCGGTGGAGAGGAGGTGATGGGGTGGGGGTGGGGGTGGTGATGGGGTGGGTCCGACGTGATGGTGGAGGTTCAAGGTGGTGTGGTGGTTGTTCAAGGTGGTGGTGGTTAAGGGGTATAATTGTAAAAAATATATTTTTCCAATAATTTGAAAATATGGACGAGAAAAGCAAGAAACATAAAAAACAGTCTCTCAAGACGGTTTTTTGAATAAAAAAGATTTAGAAAAATATGGACTTTTGCTCCAAGATTACAAAATAATTTGGACTTTACCGTCATTGTTTCCCCAAATCTCGTCTTTTACCTGACTTTCTTTCAAAATTTGGCCTGCTCTCTCTTTATTTTTATCTTTTCCCAAAGCGTCTTGCAAGTCCAAATTACAAAAGATTTTAAGGAAAAAATGGCTAAAATAGGACTTCTCTCTTTAAAATGGGCTATTTTGAGAATATTCCTTATATTATACTTGAAATAAAAAGAATTAGTTTCTTGATGTTGTTGTATACTGATTTTAAAAAAGATAATATAGTATCTTAAAGTTTTATGTGAAATGATAACCAAAATTTAAACAAGAAAATCTATAAAGTGAACTCTTCGTTTGTCTTTTCAACTGTTTGTAGCTTCTTATTGTTTGCAATCTTCTCACCACTTTAATATTAACTATTGAGTCAAGCTTCACCACCAAGGCACTGTGTATATATCTACTCATTTCAAAACCATTAATTAGTATGTCGACGAGTGAAAGGAAAAACACTCAAAACCTTGTATATTTGTTATATAATTAGTTAGAAATAATGTGGATTTAAATATGTTCGAGGTTTGTTTTTTTTAAATATAGTATTAATAACAATTTGTCTGAATATATATAAACACATACACAACATGCGCTATTAAATTTTAAAAATTCATAAGATAGAAATGAACCATTTTCTCTCTTTATTTTATTTAATTAAATCACTCTTTAATCTTTACATACGGTTATTTTTTTTAGTAATTCTCAACATATTGTTAGTTTTCTTTTGAACAACCCATCACAAATACCTTTTTTTAATAGCGCGGTTAATATTTCAAAAAAGAAAAAAAATATATATAAAATTATTGGAAGTTAGATGTAAATTTTATATTTATAACTTGTAAGTATGAATACTAAAGCTTAATTAAACTGATGATTTGGAACAAGGACCTTTTGAGGACTAAAATTATTTAGATTTGAAATGTTATGAATGAAAAGTATATGAATTTATTGCAAGTCATGAAAAGACAGACACGTATTGTTGGGTGTAGGAAGGGTCCATATTATTAAGATGAAAGAGGTAGAGATACCGACTCATATCATATGCCCAGGTTTCGGATCAATCAGGAGGGGAGCAATCGAACATGCATTCGTTTAACATTCATTCTATTTTCTTTTTAAAAAAACACATCAGTTTTAATAGTGAAATCAATTAAAGTTATGTTCATTGTTAAAATTTAAAAAATATGATCTACTTCCAACTTTACATTGAGTTTTCTCTATGATATAGTACACGTAACGTATATATGCACATATGCATAGTTTTATTAGAACGACTAGCTCACACACTTCTCTTGCTTCTAAATTTACATCGTTTTGTCCACCACGAATCTTCAACGCATAATAAGTTAGGTGTAATATTATATAAATCCCTGTAAACTCTCATGATATCATATTTGACAAACAAAACAAGTAATATCAATACACTCATTCTAAACACTTGAAATTATATATTTCATCATTTTATTAAACACAATCCATAATATGGCATTCTACCTATGGATGGTAAAAGAGGGCAACCAGAAAAACTCGAGACATTTAGGACGGATAAATGGGACGAGTATTTGGGTTGGTATGGGATAAGTGGTAGTCTC
Organism: Bidens hawaiensis; assembly: GCF_021521415.1. Lineage (NCBI taxonomy): Eukaryota > Viridiplantae > Streptophyta > Magnoliopsida > Asterales > Asteraceae > Bidens > Bidens hawaiensis. Next base: position 277,680 of record NW_027493951.1, on the reverse strand, counting down.
ATTCACTTAATATAGATTATATATAATCCTACAAAACATCTGACTAATATATTAAACCAAAACCAATTTGTCCATTTATCCTTTTTCTAGGGTGTCCACTTAATATTTCATGTCATTCACTTTCCATGCTTATAATTTTCACATAATTAATCAATTAATTTTAATCCTAATGCTAATCTTCTTACTATACTATTAAAGCAAAACAAAATATTCATATGGCCATCAAGTAGGATGTCCACATAAGCTTACAAGGTTTCCATCTCTAGAATTGCCACATATTCACTAATTAATATTTTCTAGAATCATAAACTCACTAATATTATGCTTTCTAGAATCATTAGCAACTATTTCCTTTCAAATGATTTAAAAACCAATTTTGACAACAATTATTTATTTATAACTAATTAAAGAATTTTTATGATAGCTACATATATTTTTCCTACATCTTGTGGTTTTACAGAAAACAATGTAAAAAATTCTTATGATAGCTATACACACACATACACACACACACACGCACATATGAATATGGGTTAAAATAAAAAGAGATTGTTTTCTAGGAAGACTATAAATAAATCATAGCCATTGTATCATATTAATCAATGACTGAGATTTAAAATCCCCAAAACCGACATAGTTTTCTAGAATTACTATTTCACCATTATAACCGACATAGTTTCCTATAATTATTCTTTCACCATTGGTTATAATGCCACATGTCAAAAATCTATTGGTTCTTACCATTCCAAGGAAACTCCTTATTCTTATTTGAACCCTTATATATACTAGATTTTATCCCCCGTATTACGGGGGTTGTTTTACATTATTCGTTTTTAATATATATATATATATATATATATATATGGATTTTAATTTTATTTATTGTAAGAAAGTTAATAATTAATATACTTGAGGTTTGATGATGAAATGGTTTCACAAATAAATGATATGTTATAATCCGGTTTAAAAGCTATTTGGGTTTGGTGATACTCATTACCTGCTTATTTTCTTTATATAAAATTGTTTCTTAATTATAAATAATATCTTTTTTTAAAATAAAATAGGATATTAATTTTAGTATATTCCTATTTTATAAGATTTTCATATCAAATATTTGATGAGATTATTTTTTAATATAATAAGATGTTATAACCCGTTTAAGAGCTATCTGGGTTTGGTGAGACCTTTACCCGTGAATTCAGGTCAAATGCGTGAGAAGCCTTCATTTACAAATAAAGTAATCTGATGGCTTGAGAGAATGGTTGTTTTACATTTTTTGTTTTTTAATATTTATTTGTTGGATTTTAATTTTCTTTATTGTAAGAAAGTTAATAATATACTTAAGGTTTGATGATGAAAGAGTTTCATAAATAAATGATATGTTATAATCCGTTTAAAAGCTATCTGGATTTGGTGACCCATGACCCGCTTATGTTTTTTACTATAAAATTGTTTATTAATTATAAATAATATCTTTTTCTTTTTAAATTGGATATTAAATTTTAGTATATTCCTATTTTGTATGATTTTCATATCAAATAATTGGTAAGATTAATTTTTAATTTAAAGAGATGTTATAACCCGTTTAAGAGCAATCTGGTTTTGGTAAGACCCATACCTATGAATTTGGATTAAATCAATGAGATGCCTCAATTTAAAAATCAAGAAATCTAGTGGCATTCATAAAAGGGGGGAGCGACCACATCACGACACATAGAAATTTTGGGTTTTTCGTTTATATATATATATATAGGCCACTATCCTAGTAACATATTAAAGTAGTAAGAATTTTAATGTTAGAGGTGTAATTGAATATCACATATTTTAAATCAATTTTGAGGTGAGTTTATGATCAGGTTTCAGCCAATAAGTATCTAAAATAATAATTACTGTTACACAAACCATTAGCGGATCAAGTACTTACAAGCATATCAGCGTACCCAATGGTAATGCGTAACTCACAACCAAGTAGTATGAGAAACAGTTTCAAAATTGGCATGGGACTCAAAACGATTTAAATAGAAAAGTTAACGGGAGTTGACCTTAAAAACCTCAAGCACGTTAGAAATTTGAAACCAGAATCCCAAAATTTGTTACTTTTAAACGTTGACCTCAAAAGTGTTACTTTGCCGGAACACATGGATCATCAATGTAACTGGCTCTTATTATTTTATTCATGTTAATACAAGAGTTCCATTATATCAACCCAATGAACATAAACTAGTAAGCGTCCAGCGCGTTGCAGCGAACGCGTTAATACACATTAACCTGTATGGCGCAATGAGATGTTGACAAAACATTAAGTTACTAAAGTCTGTCCACGCTTTATGGCATATTTGGTTTTAATTAAATTTGTATCGAAACACAAATAAAAATAAGGATGCATCTATACAAAATTAGGTTGTCGTGAAGAAAACATAAAACATATATCATATTTAACCACCTGTTTTGGCAAATTGCGTGAGCCAGGTAATCCGGTATTGAATAAAATGTATATTGAGGCGTGCGTTGAAACATTGACGTTTGTATTCGAAATTTAGAGTAACGTTACGATGTGTAAAAAAAGTTAAAAATATATTATATTTGACCCAAATTGGTTTCGAGCAAAACTTACACCGATACGTAAATATAAATGGTCACGTCGCAATAGCGTATTTGAAATTTAAGAAACATACTATTTTCATAAATAAAATATGTCTAGTATTATAGAAATAATATAAAATATGTCAAAATATTGAATAACTTGCAAAGAATATAATATGACAATATAAAATAATATTAAAATCAAACTTCAAAATAATTTAAATTGTAACTACTTCAAAATGCCTTATACACTTATAAAAAGATAATTGGTTTATTTCATAAATAGTAAATTTTATGAGATAACTAACATATGGTTTTTAATATATATATAATTGCTAGTAAGGGTTTTTTCATATCCAATGAAAACGAGCCAGCGTACACTTAAGCTTGACTCATTTACCAATCTTGTTTATCTTCACGAGTTGAACATTGAGCTCGATGATTACTCATCAAAAGTTCACACCAACTTGTTCGACTAACAAGCTTATTTTCATTTCATTTTTTTAAATTTTTTGTTGAAAAATAATAAAATCAAACATAAACATAATATGCAACTTACAGGGTTTATAATTGTAACAGCCCAGCTACCGCCGCACCATAATATTGTCTGCTTTGGTCGGGATGTACCACCATCACCTCACAGATTTGCTTTTGCTTGCTTAGGCGAAGACTTCCCAGGAGGTTACCCATCCTGATACTACTTCCACCTGAGCACGCTTAACTGTGGATTTCTCATCTCATCCACTACCATTAAGCGCCCAAAACGCGTTATGATGGGGAATGTATCCACCTCCCTATAAAGAAGGCTTAGTTCTCCTCCCCAACCGATGTGGGATGTCACAATCCACCCCCCTTAGGGGTCCAGCGTCCTCGCAGGACCTGGCACCACCGGTCCAGCCTGGCTCTGATATCATCTGTAACAGCCCAGCTACCGCCGCACCATAATATTGTCCGCTTTAGCCGGGACGTACCACCATCGCCTCACGAATTTGCTTTTGGTTGCGTAGGCGAAGACTTCCCAGGAGGTCACCCATCCTGATACTACTTCCACCTGAGCACGCTTAACTGTGGAGTTCTCCTCTCATCCACTACCATTAAGCGCCCAAAACGCGTTATGATGGAGAAGGTATCCACCTCTTATAAAGAAGGCTTAGTTCTCCTCCCCAACCGATGTATAATGTCACAATCCACCCCCCTCCCCAAGGGGTCCAGCGTCCTCGCGGGACCTAGCACCACTAGTCCGGCCCTGGCTCTAATACCACTTGTAACATCCGGCCTCTCGCACCACCAATATTGTCCGCTTTACCCACGAAGAGCTCACGGATTTGTTTTTGGTTGCCCGCCAGGTGGAGACTTCCCAGGAGGTCACCCATCCTGCTACTACTCCCACCTAAGCACGCTTAACTGTGGAGCTCTCCTCTCGTTCACTACCATTAAGCCCAAAACGCGTTGGTGATTTAAGAGGCGGGGCATTTACTTATGAACCAAGGATCTCTTCTGTCCATGACCGATGTGAGATTTGCCTAGGGTGTTACAATAATGTATATATTGACTATACTTTAAATATATCAATATTTGGGTTCTAATATAAATGAGCCAAACGTGCGAGCTTCCCGACTCGGCTTAGCTCTTTTATAAACCAAGCCAAGGTAGCTCAACTCGCTTACAAGCAACTATGCAAGCTTCATTCAAATGAGTCGCGAACTCTTTGATTTTTGAACATCTCTAACCCAATGTATCTCCCCTTTCACCAAATATCCATTGCATGCAGATGCAATGACTTCATAACCAATTGATGCAAACTTTAACGGTAAACCAGCTAGTCACCTATCCGCTTTTGACAAGCCAGCCACAATGTTGAAGGTGTTCGCTGTCACGAGATGAAAACTAAAACTGTTTTTATTGGCATGGCAGCGTTCTCACTAACACAACATGTTGTGCGGCTGTCATGTCACCACTCAAAGTTTACTACAACGATAATTGGCTGAAAATTCACTACATTAAGGTAGAGTAAACCTGTCACCTATAGTCGATCGAATGAATGATATATAAAATCTCTAATGCTTAGGAACCGACAAGCGGATTTGGTGTGGAGACATTTACCAGAAAGATCAAAATATACCTTGATATAGATGTGTTAACAAATAACATGCACATTTATCATAAAGCTCGTCTTTAATTGTTCTAGGGCCGAATACATAAATATATAAGCATACCAAGACAAGACACATAAATTACTTCCAAACAAATGTCCGGGCAAATAAATTCAAATAGAAATCGATAGTCATTTATTACATAACCAATTTTAAGTAGAGAACTACAAGAACTATAATACTTGTATACATAAGACGATACTCTCTCTCTCTCTCGACATCATGTGGGTCTTGCAGTTCTCTATTTAAATAAAGTTCTGGACTGAACGTGTGCTTGTATATATAACGAGAACACAAACAAAAATAACCATTTATCATTCCAAGCTTAAAAAATAAAACATAAAGAAATGAGTATAAATGCAATGATTATTGTTTCTCATTCCTCTTCACTAAATTAAAATATATATATATATATATATATATATATATATATGAAAAACTAGTTTGATTGTTTGTTCAATGCATATAACATTTACAAGTATAGTTATATTACCTACATGTGTAAAAAAATTGAAAAATATACGAAACTCTAGTTTGATGGTTTTATATGTGCATAGCCTACACTCCTACACGAGTATATAAACGGTAGAAAAGTTAGAAATAAAAAACTATTGACCAAAAAATTACATGGTGAAATTTGTTTTGTGTTTTTGCGAAGATTTAGTATTATGCTCTTACCATGAATCAGGACTCTGTACACTTACACAATGTGATAGAAATCTAGAATGTGAAAATGTATGATTAACTCAAGAAAAACAAAGGATAAATTCTAATTCTATTGATAGAGAATGCACAATCATAAATTTAAATTAAAAAAGGATTAACCTTAAACTAATGTGGCAAATGAGAATTCTGCAATTGTGCTGAAGTTACATTGTGAAACTGTGTAGATGCTACATTGTGAAACATTGTCGGTACTATGCCTTGCAAATGTGGCGGCATCATATTGTGTAACTGCAGATGCCTTGTGTTAGGAAGCTCCTGCGACCGACATTTATAAATTAATAATATTGTAAGTTGTAACAACGATGTTAATGGCGTACATATGTATGATAAGGATTGAAAATCAGGACATACCATTTGATGAAAACTGGCATCGAGCCCAATATTTACAACTTCTGGTTGTGAGGGTACCTGATTCATATGAGAGAGAAAGCTTATTTCAAACAGATGAGAACTTGATTTCATTAAAGATAGAGGCGTGCATCAGTCGGGTTTGGGCTCAAACTAAATCAAAAACCAAAATTTCGGTTTTTGGTTTTAAAACGCTGGGTTTCGCTTTTCAGTTTTCGCAATGGGTTCGGTTCATTTTAGCCATTTGGGCTTGAAATTTTTTGGTCGGAAAAAGGTAAAAATAATGAATTTGAGCATTTAGGCCGACAATTTTTTGTCAGTTAATGACTAATTGTATATTACACAATTGGGCCTAAAGCATTTGGTTACACCGTTTATAAATAAAATAATAATATATAAATAAAATGAAAAACCGGTTTTTTCGGTTTCTACAGGTTCAGTATGGTTATAAAATTCGATTCATTTTTAAGCTTCACATTGGTTTTTACGATTCGGAGCGGTTTTGGGAAAATGCAAAGCCGAAGCATAAATCCGGTTTATGAAAAACCATAAACTAAATTGCCAGTTTTGGGTTAGGTTCGGTTATAAAAGTTTGTTCGGTTTTTACATTTCGTATAGGTTTTTACGTTTCGGTTCGTTTTTTTTTTTATATATATAAAACCAAACCATCGGTTTTGGGTTGGGTTCGGCTTTGGTTCAGTTACCATTTCTGTTCCGAATCAATTATTTTGGTTTGATGCACATCTCTAACTAGAAACAGGGGAAAACAAACAAACCTTCTCTTTCAGAACCGCAGTACTATTACTGTTTGACTTTTCTATCCCGGGCTCGGCTCGGTTAATACCCATGTTCACATCTAAGTTAGACCCATGTTCTTTAGAAACCACATTTGGAGAAGAGTTATTTACATTTGAGCATCGAGCCAATGCATCTTTAATCGCACCTAATGCAATTTTATAACTTTCTATCGAAATTGACCCCTCTTCACCCAAAATAATAGCCCGCCGACACAAATCATTAAGTCGTCTGGTTTTCATTTGTACATTTTCCAGTTTTTCACTTATAGGGTATCTGCTTGTAGCTGCATTTGTCCATCTTTGCAGTACATATTTAGAAGGAATGTTAAAAACACCCGACATTTGTAAAACAACGACCGCATGCCTGCATAGATAGCCTTTAAACTCAAACGAACGACAAGAACAACAAATATCCAACTGGGTCCCGTCCCATTCCACCATGTACTCTTGACCACTTTCAAACTCTTTCACAACGCATCTTATTGAATCACCGTCTTGTTTGTCAATCTTAACATGGCACGCAGATGCACCCAGAATCTCAACTTGAAATTTCTTAAAGATTTCGTGAGTGTAAACAAACGACACTTGTTTTTCAAATGGTGATGGTGATTTCAACTCGGGTGTGTCGTGCCACGCGTCAAAATTCGATTTTGCTTGTTCTTCATACAAATCTTCCATCATAACTTTGTATTGTTCTAAAAACTCTCTCATAGAAGTTTCTAAATGAATGTATTTATCAATAAAAGAATTTGAGCTTTCGGATCGGGAACTCGTGTATAATCCAGCAAGAGATACGTTTTTGACAAACGTTGGGGCCCATAGTTTTCGATCCTGGTATAAAGATTGAAACAGCGTGTCTTCGTTAAGGTTAAACTTGTTGACTAATTTGGCCCATCTTCTGTCAAACTCTTCTTCAGTCCATGATTGCTGTATACACTTATTAAACTTTGCCATGAACGTATCATGCCACGGGTTCAAATAATCAAGCTGTCTAGTAACCTTTTCTAGAACATTCCAGAGATTATAAAAGTGTCGTGTCTCCGGAAAGACTGCTGCAATAGCTGCTTCTATAGAATTACTCTGATCAGTAAGTATCACATTTGGGGCCCGGTTTCCCATGGCTAAAAACCATGTTTGGAATAACCAAAAGTATGTAAATAACGTTTCATCTGCAATTAATGCACACCCGAGCATTGCAGGTTGACAATGCTGGTTAACTCCAATAAAACAAACCAATGGTAGTTTATATTTGTTCATGAAATACATGGTGTCGAAAGAAACTACATCGTTAAAGTTTTTATAATCATCAATTCCTTTTGCATCAATCCAGAACACATTTCTAAGTTGATGTTCTTCGTTCAAATCTACAGAATAAAAGAAATTTGGATCTTCTTCTTGCATTGTAACAAATAGTTCAAGTAGACTTTGAGCATCGCCTTCGTCTAATATTAAAAACCTACCCCTGTCGTTTTGATTTCTAAGATTATTCTCCAAACCAGTAGCTTGAGATTGAGATTGATATATACCAAACTGTTTAGACACAGTTGATAATATTGCTTTCCTACGTACCTTATTATCATTCTTAAGCGGATCAGAGTTTCTATGACTTCTGAAAAAATGTGATTGAGATGGTAAAAGTTCATGGTTATGCTCCTTTACAAAGTTATGAACATACCACTTTCCGTTTGGTTTTCTCTTAACATGCATACTTGCTTTACAGCCTATCTTAGGTGAAGGTCTCGGGTTGATTGCATCATCAGATTGTTGTTTGTTTCCATATCTAATACATGAAAATTTAGCATCTATGAATTCTTTCGATGCCCTAGATCGACGACTGCTCAGTTTTGCAGTTCCAAACCCTACTGATTTGGCATATTCCTTATAATACTCATACGCTGCTTCATTTGAATCGAATTCCATAGCCTCTTGCGGTTCTGAACTAGAACCATTAGAAACAGTATTGACATCCATCTTTGCAGTAACACAATTTAATCACAATATTGGTTCATATTCACATTTAGAGATACAATAAATTATATTGCAGTGATCCCTTGTGGATGACCTAAAAAGACCAAAACTTAAATTAATAGTGGTAGACAAGCATATAATAGTTTATCCTAGAAGCATAACTCATATAAATTGTGATGGAATCAGCAAAGCGTTCATAGCAAGGGTTACTAACGAGCGAAGCCACCCACGAGCTACTTGAGATCGGATAGATAAAATGCTCGAAACAAGCTGAGCTTTTTCGAGCTCGACACGAGCCTCAAATAAACCTCATTTAGTTATCAAGCCCGAGCTCGAGCCTTGTATGGGAAGCTCATTTAAGATTGTCAAGCCTTAACGAGCCTGGTGTACTTTAATATTTACCTCTTTTGGACTTCTATGTATTAATTTCACACTTCACAACTGAGCTCGAGCCAAGCTTTGGCTCGTTTGAGGTACTACAAGAGCTCGAGCCGAGTTAGGCTCGTTTAAGGTTTCTCTCAAAATATATAAACTTAATTAAAAAAAACATACATAATTTAACTAACAAATAATAAACCAGCCGATACCGAGCTTGAAAAAACTACTCATGAGCCGAGCTCAATCTTTCAAAAAAGAGCTCAAAATAAGCCGAGCTCAAGCACTCGTAAGTCAAATTCAACTTTATATGTAATAAAATTGAGGCATTTAACGGTTAACACTAATTAACGAGAATCAGCACATAACACAATCATATAAATGCAAGTATGAGTGACACTGAAACTTATAAAAGTTAAAACTACACATACAAATCCTAATGGTTTGATAATGATATAATAATCAATCAATCAATAAACGGAATCACGTAATATAAATTTGAATCACAATCAAACACAATTAAACTATAAGAGTTGTGATGTGAAGGATCCTACCGCAATTGGTAACGGATCGAGAGACAATTGAATGTATTCCGATTGATTGAAGCCGGAGATTAAAGGAATTTGTAGTTAGAGAGTAATTTAGGGTTTGTGTGTGTGTGTTAAAAGTTAATTTGGGGAAGAAGGTTTTAAAAATTAAAAAGAAGGGATATTAGGGGGGTGGGTGCCATCACTTGCTCCCAACAATTACGGGGTGCCTCTTCACCCCACCACTTTCCATCACCCCATCACTTTTCATCACTAGTGATGGAATTTTGGTGATCCATCACGGTGTGATGGAATTTTTTTTTATAATAAATACTAAAACAAGGTTAAATTAAATAAAAAATAAAACAAGATTAAATAAATATTACAAAGACAGATAAATTAAAAAAACCGACAAAAAAAAATCTACGGCGCTTCCCAACCCCACTTCTCGCATAGCTCGCGTTTGCGTTGAAGTAGGATCGATCTAAAGGGTTCGTTAAGATGTTCGTGCGGATGTACGATGAATGTTAAATCGGCATTTTTTTGGTTTTCATTCAAATGGTTGATATACGCCTCGTCACGTTTTAATTTTGAAGCAAGAGCTAGTTGCTTTCGCTCCTTTGTCTCGACCATTTCCGCCAACTTAGCCGACTTGTATTCGTTGAAGTCCTCGGCCACCGTTTCCTTTCCTAATCTTGACGATTCCCCACTTTTCTTGCGATGCGGCCGTGTGGGCGTGTCTTCGTCTGGATCGTCTCCGGGTTGATCGTTCAAGTTCATGTTCGGCATGTTGCTTGACAAGCCGTCGGTAGACGTTGTGTAGTTCCCGGAATTGGAAGTTTTTTATCTTTTTGAAGAAGATCCTTTTTTCCTTGGAGCCGTCGGTCCGTCCATGTCGACCATGGGAACCGATTCCCACTTCGGGTGGTGTCTCGCAATCTCCCACGCATCCAAGTGGGGAAAAGATTTATATCGGAAAATCTTGGTATAATTGCTCAAGGCGTTCTTTATGATAGTCGCCTCGCTCGCTCCGCTTTATGGATCTCGGCTCTACAAAACATTTCGAAAAATATATATATATCAAAATTGTAAAAATAAAGTAATAAATTATAAAAAAAAATTTAACTAATAAATTTAAAAAATAATTACCAATTGGATGTAGCAAGCATTAAATTTTGACATTTTTCTATTCAAATCTCCCCACTTGGAAGTCATTTTATCCATGTTTCGATCGGTTGCACCGAGAAGTTTTTCGAAATGTGCAATCACACGTCTCCATAACATATCTCGTTTTTGTTGGTTTCCGTGTTTTTTTGTTTCGGAGGCGTGTAAATAAGCCTTTGTCAAGGCGACCTCCTCCGCGGACGACCAAGGTCTACGGACGATGGCATCTTCCTCCGCGGGCTCTTCCGCGGGTTCATCTTCATCGTCGTCTTCATCCACATCGTCGTCTTCATCACGAAAAGCACGTGCAAATTGATGTATAACATTGTTATCCTCTAAAGGATCGACGGACGTTTGTGACGGTTGAGATTGAAACGTTTCAAAAGGATTATTTTGAAATATTTGGCTAGAAAAAGGTGGAATAAACGGTTGGTTTTGATACGGTGTTGATGAAAACGGTAATTAAATGTTTGAGATTGAAATGGTTGGTTTTGGAACGGTTGTTGTTGAAAAGGTTGTTGTTGGAATGATTGGGTTGTATCGGGTTCATCTTGTATTCGGAATCTCGCCGGCTCGCCAAGATTTTGTCGAACCTTTGGTCGGGATTGGGTTTTCTTTGAACCCGAGCCACGTTTCTTTGAACCCTCCATTTGTATGATGTTAGAATGTTGTTTGTAGTAGAGGATTTGAGTTGGATTTGAGTTGGATTTGAAGATGGATTTGATATATTTATATAGGTTAATTAAGGTTTTTTTTATATATTGCAACGGTAATAAGCTTCCAACGGTTGAATTGATTTGCGTGATGGCCATCACGGCCGGCCCCCGATCATGCGTGATGGGAGGACCGGCGGCGGTGTTCGACAAGCCATCACGAGTGATGGGAGGTCCATAACGGACCACCCCGTCTCCCCATAGTTAACTTTTAATTTGTTCAAATATTTGTTTTTGTCACTCCCACACTAACGTCGTGAGTGATATCTCAAATTTTCGGTGAATCCTGATTTCTTGGCGAAGCAGACGATCAGAAAAAGAGAAGAGGGAGGCGGCATGACTATGGTTTTCGAAGAATCCCGATTTTCCAGCGAAGCAAACGATTATAAAAAGAGAAAAAGGAGGCGGTACGGCTAGGCGACGACAACCTCCAATTCAGGTGGTTCAGAGATCTACTGAAGACTGTTGCAACAACTCCAAGGTCCGATTGACACAAAGAAAGGATCAATCGATAAGATGCAAGGGCGTTCCGACGGTTGTGAAGTGCATCCGGCAATAAGGTATGATTTCCAACGGGATTCGGCCAACAACGTTAGTCATCTGTTAGTAAGGGAGTGGCAAAAATAAATAGGGTGGAAGTTTAGAGTGGTAGGCAACAAATCGAAAGTTGAGTATTATCAGCCAATTGGTGAAAGTTAGGAGCATTAAAAACCAATATCCCTAAAAAATGGGTCGCATTCGGTTTAATTTAATCCTATTAACTTGACGAATTTATTTTTTTGTGTTTCAACGATTGGAATTTATCAACGTTGTTTATACCGTAATAAACGTAACCGATACTGATCAAATGCATGTTGGCTCGCCATCGTAACGGTCGAGTTTTCCCAACAAACTGCCCAGCGCAACGCGCCGGTTAAAATTCTAGTTGATTACATGTTTTCCAAGTTTGAATCTTCGGTACAAATGAGAACAACAAATTTGCGGCTCTAAATACAAAAGTCCAATAATTTTAATAGGTTAATTATAATATTATTCATTGATGGAACTTTTATGGTGTTAAAAATGTTGAATAAAGTCATGTCTAATTATTTATTTCGCATGTAATCACTTTTCAATTGAAAATTAGAAACATATAAATCATATTTATAATGTCATCTTTTGTCTTTTTACTCATGTCCATATTTAAATTTTTAATCACTTGCATTCAAAAATACATTTTTGACCTTAGTCAAGTAACCCGTATTCGGTTGTATAAAACAAAGAATGCTAAATGATGAGCAAGAAAACTCCCAAAAATCCAAAAAATAAACCAGAATAAAACTATTAACCAAAGTACAATGAACAAATTATGATGAAAAAAAAAAAAAAACCTGGATAATGAGGAAGGTCCTTATTTTCCCAACATAAATCATACAAAAGAAAATTACAATTGTAGCTTAAGTTTTTAGTAGTAAACCTAAATAGTAAAGTGTTCAAATAAGCCTAAATCAAAAAACCCATTAGCATATTGGTAATAAGATGTTGATTAGTATTGTAGGTGTGTTATTAGGTATGGTAATGGGTCGGGTTTGGGACAGGTTTAGGTGACCCCAATCCCATACCTAATTATAAAAGTTTGTCTCAAAACCTGGCCAAAAACCTGTTGGGTTGCTACTCAAAACCCGTCAGATATCTATCAAATAACGAGCTAGATTTTGAGAACTAAACTGCACATAATCAATTATAATAAAAGTTAAACACTGATAAATTGATGGTAAATAAAAACTACCATGAGTTAGAATTGGAAATTGACTTGAATTACCAAAAATAAATAAATAAATAAAAGATAATAATAAAGATTTAGAGACAAGAAGTTTACAACATCATGAAGAACTTTAGCTAATATATTTGTTAGATCAAAATGCAGTTCAATCACTATAACTAATATTACTCAACTTCATAGTAACTAATCAAGTGTTCTTACTCAACAGTCACAGTCATATGGTTCATAAGTCTCAAGTATGAGGCTTTGGTATAAGGCAAAACCAGTGTCTAGGTAATGGCTACTGGAGTAGGAACTGGAAATTAGGATTTGGGATGGGTTGATTGCAGCAAAGAACTCATTGATCCCTTCCTCATCCCGCACATTTCTAGAAATCACATAACAATGTAAACTAGGATTCAGTAAAAATGTACAAAATTAGGAGATCATATTTTAGTAACAACTACATAAGCTTACCTAGAATACATTAAATGATTGATCTGAAGAGAGACCATGACGACGTCGTACCTTGTTAGGGCGTTGTAACAAAGAAAACAATAAAGAAACAAAAACACCAAATCAACTAAATGCCCCAGATCAAAAACACCAAATCAGTTAATCAAAATATGCAGCTTCTATTGTTAGCTAAAAATAACATGAAAGTAACCGATATAGGGCTTTGTAGTAAATAAAAAAAACTATGCAAAAACTAAGCAACTATAGACACCAAACAAAGCAATACCAACTATTAGGGCGAAACGAAGCCATAGATAAACGAAGGAAGATATACGAAGATCAACCGATTAGGGTTATGTACTAATCGAAGGAACCCAGAGATAAATAAAGCATGAACCAAAGACGAAGACAAAGACGCCAAAGTTTTCTTCGATGCAGGAAGAGTCGAACGGGCTGTCACTAATCGTTTGCCTGAATCGATTAAAAGTGGGGAAGGAGGCCATAGATAAATTTCACAGACGTTTTGGTTTTTTCAGTCAATGGGTTATGTGGGGTTGCACGGTAAATGGGTAATTTGATATTAAAAGAGAAAATATGTAATTAAGTTTTAGGAGTTAGAGAAATATACAATTAGATGTTTTAGTAAGAGAATATATGTAAAAATTCCAAATAAATATGTTTTATTAGTATAATTAGTATTTTATTTAAAATTATATTATTATCACAAAGCAGAGATGCATTTAATAAGAGAGAGACGGGATGAAAATGTATATGAAGTTGACAAGTGAATGAAAGATCTCTTTTATTAAACTAGATATTTTTTAACTTAAAAGACAACATTTTGTATATTAATCAAGTAATTATATTTATATATTAAATTAATAATATATCTTTAAAGGAAAGTGAAATCAGTTTTCCCATCTTCCAGAAATGTGAGGAAGTCGATTGTGGTAGGCTACATAATGGCAACACGACGTTATTGACTATTTGTATGGTCAACAAAAGTGGTTTATATTACACATGCTTAAATAGTTAAATTAGTGGGACCTTGCGTCATATCTTACATATGTATATAAGACCAACTTTATTATTGGCAATATATTGTATGGTCAACAAAAGTGGTTTAATACTTCAGTTACACATGCTTAAATTAGTGGGACCTTGCCTCATATCCTACATATGTATAAATGGCCATCAAAACCATCTCCCATAAAATAAAACCATCTCTCTAAACACAACCATCACAACTCATAAAATACACAAAAAAATGGAAAACTTGTGTAGAAGCCTTTCAAGAAGCCTATCAAGAACCTTTTCAAGAAGTGTTTCGAGTTCGGATGATAGTAACAAACTGTGGAGGAGCACGACATACAGAGGATATGATGGTGCAAGGAGCGTGAAGACTGTTCGTCTCGGAGAGGACAACCGTGGTGGATTTGGGAGGGTCAAGAATATGTTTAACTTCAACAAGTCAAGAAAACATGGAAAAGACACTTCAAAGGCCCGTCAATCATCCAGGATTGCGAGTTCTAATGATGAGTTTCAAAACAGACTGCTTTCTGAGATTTACAAGAGTATGTCGTCTACTCATGAACTATCTAGAAGTTAGACACCAACCATGTTCGTTTTTATTTAAAATTTTTTGATCTACATTAAGATTATTCTTTATCGATGTAACCTTATTTAATTTTGTTTGTTTCATTCTCGATTTTATACGTTACAATGAATTGGAGTTGTTTAAAGGTGAAATGCAGATTGTATATAGCTATAAATAAGAAAATTGAAAATTTCATTTTAATTAAGCAGACAGGTGGTCAGAACTTAGAAGAACGAGGGAATATGATTCCTAGGATATTCTATAATTTCATCCTATTAACTATTATTATTTTTCTATTTTTCTATATATTTTTTTTAACAAATTGCAACTTTGTAAGCATTTGGATCCGATTAGTAAGGAGAATGAAATGAAATAGATCATCATTCTTTTATTTTGTTTAGTTAACCTATAAAATATAATGGATTATTATTTTATGTTTATTGGTGGATTAAAGAAATATTACATGAATTAAATATAAATGGCAAAAATTCACTGCTTCCAGATAAAGAAAATTTGGCAGAATAAAAAAAACAGCACTTGCGACGATGGTGGTGGTGTGGTGGCAGTGGTGGCGATGGTTGTGGCGACAGTGGTGGTTGCTAGGCAGCGATAGTTAGGGGTGTTCAAAAGAATCCGAATCCTATTCGTATCCGAACTATCCGAATCCCAGATTTCCGAAAAAACACACGTGATGCCGATTGAATTACATTTGGTTGGCAATTATTTTGCATCAATGTGGGCGAGTGTAAATTATTGAACACAAAACCTCATATTTCCTTCTTCATTATTCTTTTGATTTATTTGAAGTTGTTTTGTATTAAATTTTAGAGATAATTACATAGTCTTGTGCTTTTGCATTAGTCACACACACTTAAGGTTCAGGTTACTGCATATTTCAGTCATATGATTTTAATTTGTAGCAAAGTTTGAATTCTAATTAATACTGAATTTCATTAAAAAAAACTCGATTGGATTTTATGTAAAATGACTAAAATACAGTAAATGCTCATTAACTAAAAAACTTTAGAAACAATAGTGATAATTTATTCAATCACATGGACAAATCATTCGGATCAACCCATTGTTCTCTACTATATGAACTTACCTTTATCTTTAAAAAAGTCTTACTTGCAATGGCTGATAGGGGGATTGAGAAAGTGCCCGAGATACCTTTCAACTTTCACGATGAAGTGTAAAATAATGCAAAATTCAGTTTACTCAATCCGCGTAGCATATGAGTTATTTCTATGATTCTATTAAGCCAGAGTATCAATGTATTGTTAGGCACAAAGTGGTGCAGCGGAATAACCGATTCACAACGAACACGCAATAATAAACGAGAAAATATAAAGACACACAAACACGAGGATTTATAGTGGTTTGGTCAACGAGACCTACGTCCACTCTCTGCAACTAGGGATATTATTATTTCAGTGTACACTTTACAATTACATAGACAAGGTATTTATAGAGACTAATCTAGGGTTTAAGGCTTGGTGAACAAAAAAACCAAACGGGCCTTCTAAACATCCATAATAATCAAGCCCATTAGAAATAAACCCAAGGACTTCACAAAACCCAACAATCTCCCATTTAAAGGCCTTGCGATAAGCACCAAGTCCACCAACAAGCACAAAGCAATCCATGTCTTCAGTAATTCGTAAAATTCAATCACACAGGAACAAAAGTCTTTCAGGTCCAGCTCCTAAGAACAAACCAAACTTCAAACCTGTCTATGTATCCACCTAGTTGCATCGGCCCTATCATCAGCAACCTGAAAGGCCTGTTGAAACCCCAGAGGGCTTCAATCTGGTCTCAAAAGACCCCGTCTTCACATCCTCAATCCCAACTGATTCCCATAGACTCGAACCATCAGATACAGGGATTTTCAAAGGAACACTCCCCATTAGCAGAAACTTCTCAGGAGAGATTTCATTGGAAACTTGGTCTTCGGAACCCAACGTTGATTTCCAGACGGTGTCGGAACACATCCCATGCTCCCACTGCTACGAATATCCCGTACTTGTTCAGACCTCTGAATACGCTCAAGCAGATTACCTGAAGTCCCAGAGTCCTTTTCTGCAAACTGGACTCGTTTAACTATCGAATCGGCGAGCCCGACTTTGGCGTCCGTCTTAACAAAGGTGGTCAACTCCCTAGACGGAACAGGCACCATGTACAACAACCCCTTCTTGAAACCCCTAGCAATAATGAGATTCTCCTTAAACACCTTCCACTTTCCACCACTAAACTTAACATCTAAACCCTGATCATCCAATTGCCCAACGGAGATTAACTTCGTTTTTAGCCTTGGAACAATCCTAACGTAACACAAAGTCCAAGTAGTGCCCAAAGTAGTAACTAGGTCAACATCTCCCATGCCAGTCACATCAAGAATTTCACCGTTTCCTAGCCTAACTTTGCCAAAATCACCTTTTTTAACATTCCGCATGCCATCATTGCTATAAGTAGCATGGAATGATGCACCAGAATCCATGACCCAGGAGTCTATACTGTCTACCTCACTGTAAATTAGAGCCTCATCCTCAGAAACATCAGAAACATTCCCAGCAGTGTTCAACTCTTTATCAGCATTCTTATTTGGACATTGACTCCTAAAATGCCCCTTCTCGTTGCAGTCCCAACAACGCGCACTCGGCCGAACCCTAGACTGGCTCCTGCCCCGACCCTTGATCCTTCCAATATTTCGGCTATTATCCCTTCCCCTACCAACATGTAACATCTCAGAAGATGATCCCCCTTTAGCACTCCTCCGGCGAAGATCTTCACCTAGTACCAAATCCCGGATACCCTCAAATGCCATATCGCCAGTTCCCACCGAGCTCGTAACAGCAGTCACCATCCCGGACCAGCTATCTGGAAGTGAAGATAGCAATAGTAAAGCCTTGGTCTCGTCATCAAATTTCATTCCTACAGATGCAAGTCTGGACAAAATGGAATTAAGACTATTAATGTGCTTGGTCACTGAAGTTCCCTCATTCATCCTCATCATGAATAACTCTCTCATCAAGAACACTTTGTTAGCTGCAGATGGCTTTTCATACATGTTTAACAGAGCCAACATCATACCACGAGTGTTGGTTTTAGACATGATGTTAAATGCAACGCTCCTCGTCAACGACAATGTAATAACACCTCTAGCTTTCTTGTCCTTGGCATTCCACAAAGCTTCTTCTTCTTTATCCATTTTCTTAGGTTTTTCTTCTAGTACCATATCCAAGTCCTTTTGACCCAGTAATGCATCCAACTGCATTTTCCACCAACTAAAATCCGAACCATTAAACTTTTCAATCACAAATTTTCCGTCTTCAGCCATAACAACAAACAGAAACCGATAAAAGTAACCGGTTCCAAGTTGATAAACTAACCGTCAAAAACTTTAACAAAATCACCAACCCTAACCGTAACCGAGTCGAACCAAAAACCTAATCGACCAAACACTAGAACTCGGCGGTTGAACATAAACTGTCGGTTACACACCCAATTTCAAGCAACCCGAATTCAACACTGGTTCAAAAGAATCAGATTCAACAGTACTCCGGCCAAACAAATACCCAACCACAACTCATAGCAAACCCGAACGACCCGAATAATAACCCGAAACTTGAACACCCAAAACCCGAACAAACCCTAACCAGAAAACAAGAATGAGTAAACCTGTCTCTTCTGATCGCGGCTGAAAAACGGTTCACAGTGATGCTCCAAACGGTTACTAACAGCAATCGGTATTCCTTTCCTTTGATGCGCAGAACAACCACAAATAAAAAAAACTTTGCTTCCTTCTCTACTTAATCGCACCGACTCAAACAGAAAGTTGGATGCCTTGTTATTTACCATCTTGATTTGAACAAATCAAAAATAAATATATTATGTGACGGTGGTAGGTTTCACAAGAAAAGAAAATTGTAGTTTCTTCCTATTCTTTTGGTTCACGTTTACCAACAACCACCTCAAAGAAAAAAGGAACTTTGTGGTCACGAATGACCTTACGGCACACAAGAGCTTCGGCCCGTTAGATTCACGTAACGTTTCACGATTTGGTTTATTCTATTTATTCGGTCCAAGTTAGGCACAAAGTGGCGCAGCGGAATAACCGATTCACAACGAACACGCAATAATAAACGAGAAAACATAAAGACACGCAAACACGAGGATTTATAGTGATTCGGTCAACGAGACCTACGTCCACTCTCTGCAACTAGGGATATTATTATTTCAGTGCACACTTTACAATTACATAGACAAGGTATTTATAAAGACTAATATAGGGTTTAAGGCTTAGTGAACAAGAAAACCAAACGGGCCTTCTAAATATCCATAATAATCAAGGGGTAGCGGCGCAGCTTGTTGCCCGCTTGCCTTCTGTTTCGATGTAATCCAATGAACATGATTGTTTTAACAAAAAAAAATAAAAAATAATAATAATAATAATAATCAAGCCCATTAGAAATAAACCTAAGGACTTCACAAAACCTGACATGTATTATGTTGAAACTGTATAGAAACCCCTCGAGTAACATTAGCCCATATGTAAATTCTAATTTCATAATTATTTAAATTTAATGTCACTCAAGCCTCTGTTCTTCTTTATGCCTACTACTTATAATTATGGGCTTCCACCAGGCCCATATTGCTATATAATTTCAAAAACTTTTACTTCATGTGAAATGCATGAAATAACTTTTACATGCTGAAATTTCTTTCTTGGTTTCTCGTCTGAGATTCATGTTATTCGTTTACAACACCATTTTCGTAAATATATTTTCTTGTCAACTGTCAGTTGTCTCACCAGACCACTCAGTCTTCACACTAATAAGGTAGTCATCACCTTTAAAGTTTAAAGTTTATCTAAGAATGATCATAGAGATCACGAATACAATGTTTTTCTTATATGGTGAGATCGACAATCAAAATCAGCTCACAATGAACAATGAAGGTAGGGGTGAACACTTTATGTATAACTGCAAGCTTTTAGTTCGGTTTTGCATGTAATCCGGGCCGGCTCCGAAAAAGCAAAAAAAAATATTAGGCCAAAGGCGAAAATTTTTTTGGGCCTTAAGTAAATTGAGTATTTTGTTAGGTTTAAACAGTTTAATTTTTATATGAGCTTATTTGGTTATAATTTGGGTTGTGTAAAAAACTTTTGTATAAAAAGAATTAAGATGTCACAAGTAAGGTTATAACTTGTGGGTAAACCCATTTGCCACTAGACCAAACTAGTGCTTATATAATTATGTTTAAACATTAAGTATACATATTGTTTTTAAAAAAATACATATAATTTTTTCAAAAAAAAAAATCGGGCCTAACTGGGTGTCAGGCCTGTGGCCGTCGACCACCCTACCACCCCCAAGGGCCGGCCCTGCATGTAATTAAAACCGAACCGAAACTGAACAAATGTATTTTCATTTAAATTTTGAATTTTAAGTACATTTAAAATATAAATTCATGACGAACGTTCAACACTTCTGTTGCTAAACTATGAATTTCCTTTTGTGCTGAAGAAGTAAGAATTTAAAGATCACTTAGGTTTTTAGTGTGAAAGAGAGTGAGTGAAATTGGCAAGAATGCTCTAGGGTCGACCATGCTTTGATCACCCTTTCCTGTTTGTGTGTTTTTTAAGTTTTCCAACATTTTTCCAAACCGTTGACTAAAAATTGACATATTACAGTACCACTTATTTTGAAAGTATTATTAAACCTTTTGTGTAGGTTAAATGCAAGGAAATGTGTCACTGACAAATTATGCTATGTTTTAAAAAAAAAAGGAAAAAAGTCATTAATATGTTTAGACATATGATAGAACATCTTTCTTGGAGGATTCTTCCATCATAAAAATAATTAATATTTTTATATAGACATTTACTGATTTTATAAATAATTAGTATTTTATAAAATCAATGTTTTTATAAAATCAGTAAATGTCTATATAAAAATACTAATTATTTTTATGATGGAAGAATCCTAAAAAAAGATGTCTATCATATTTCTAAACATATTAATGACTTTTTTTTTTATAAAACTCATCGGTTTTTTAATGAAACTTGTTTTAGCGGTCATTAATTTTAACCTTGCATTTGTGTGCCACTGTTTTTTTTATAGCAATCTTTTATAAATCTTGAGATATTGTATAAAAAGTTTGGTTTCATATAAGAGATTTTTGAGCTTTTTTAACCTTGCATTTGTACGCCACTGTTTTTATATAGCAATCTTTTATAAATCATGAGAGATTGTATAAAAAGTTTGGTTTCATATAATAGATTTTTGAGCTTTATAAAATACAGTTATTTTAAGCTATTTTAAAGCTCAACCTAAACATCCATCAAGCATCCTTAAGTTGATTTGTGTTTTATATCAATAGATGTGTAGACAAATTGTTGACTTGAAAATAAGTTTGGCTCGATAATGTGTCCCAGATATTTCAAGATTGAATCACAACCGAATCGTCACATTGACTTTGGTTCTTATGTTGTTACATTTTTCAAATTGGTTCATCTTTTGCCAATATTTTTATATTCATCTTGGACTATTGACACATGATACGAACATAGTAGCAAGCGTAGTGGTTCTGCCCATTATCATTATTGTTGGGTTTGTGAAGGCTTTGGGCTTGGGCTTAAATTGGTGACAAGGAGAACAAGGACTTGGCTCGTTATTGTTTCTTGTTAATTAAGCCTTTAACCCTAGTTTATATTTTATAAATAACCATGCCATGTAATTGTAATCTTTGCACCTAATAAATGAAATAACCTAGTTGCAGCCCATGGATGTAGGTCCCCCACTGGGACCGAACCACGTAAAATTCTTGTGTCGTGTGTTGTGAATATTTTCTATTTACTGCTTGATATCGTGTGTTCGTTTGTGTGTTGTTCCGCTCAATGTTGAAAAAGTCATTAGGCGGTCCTAAGCGGTTGACTGGGAAGTTGCGGGTACTCGGGAGTAGTTGGGGATTACTCGGAAAATACCTAAGGAGTACTCGGCCGAGTTGGGGAGTACTCGATCTAGGCGGGGAGTAATCGGGGAGTACTCGACCGCCTACTCGGGAGTTTTACAACATTGGTTCCGCTGTGCCGCTTTGTTCCTAACAAGTGGTATCAGAGCTTTGGCTCGTTAAACACACAGTTGGTTGCACGAAAACCGATTCGCAGTTTGGTTTGGGTTTGTATTTTTTGTTTGATAATTGGAAGTCAGATTGGTTAAGGGTTTTGGTGGTTGGATCGACCAATGGAAACCTTTTGTAGCCGGAATCTGTGTCCGAGAGAAGGTGATTAGTTTGTTCGGCGGCTATGAACGGCAAAATCAAATATCAAAAGTCATAACAATTTTTGGTTAGGGTTAGTGGTAGACGTTCTTAGCCGACACAGAAATAGCTCTTGGTACCGAGGTTTGTGGCTGGGATCGTTTGGTGTTGTGGCCGTTAACCAGGCTGGGTTTGTTCCGTGACGGCGGTCGGGGCTGATTGCCGACTGTTTTACCATGGGTGTGACCAGAAAATAGAGACAGGTGGGGTAGTCTGTGTTGTGCGACTCCGACGGTGTGCTACCAAGCCTCCGGCATTTTGTGATGGAAAGAAGGTCGGATCTACAGTGGTGGTCGGGTAAATTGTCAAACAAGTTATGTGATGTTGTCTAGGTATGCATGCATAACAAGAAAAGGCTTTTTTGTGGTGGTGGTTTAACATCACGAAGACTTCACATGGAAATGCAATATTCCTTTTTTTAATCCATTAAATGGAATGGAGGTCAGTATTCTTTTTTTAACCAATTGGTTAGATTAAGATTAGGACTTTTTTCTAAAAATCCTTGAGCGGCTAGTTTACTTTTAATAATTTGATTGGAGCTACTGATGAGGTTTATTCAGTCGTTAATAGAGTTTGGGTTACGGGCTAAGTAGGGTTTTGTTTTTGAGTTCACGTTTGACTGTGATTATTAACCATGAGTATTTTAACCGAGTTTTGTGAAAGATCGGTTGAGTTCGGTTTGGGTCGGATTTGCCTGCAAGAGATGGTGTGAGGTAATTGTTACAGTTTATTTTTCAGTTACTTGATTAGTCGGTTATTGCAGGAGCAAGTTGGTTTGATTGACAGTGTTCGGTTGAACAACCGTCAAGTTCAGGCCCGTGCCATCGTTGTGTCTTTTCATTGTTTCCGGTTTTGTTCTTGTTTGTTATTGTTATAACTGAACACAAGATGGTTATGATCGGAATGTTCAACGGTTTGATTTTTTGGTTGATTGGTTTGTCATGGAAAGTTGGATGTGGTACCGGTTATGGATAAACCTGGAGAAAATAGAACCAGTGGGTGCGCTGGTAACGGCATAAGTGAAAAAAAAGTGGCAAGTCATGTGATCTATTGCTCATTTGGATGATCTTTCGGTTAGGGTTTGCGTTAACTAATTGTGTGTATGGTCATAGAACCCTTCTTACCGCTTGCTTTCTGTTGAAAGCTCAACTGCTGTTATAACCGTTTGCCTATTAGCTGGTCTGGAATTGTGAAGCTACTCTTGTTCGGTGGTGATCAGTGGTTTGACATTTGAGGGGGGTCTTTTGTGCTGGTACTGGGTGGAGTTTTCGCTAGGGAAGTACGTGTGGAGATTCGACTCATGATTGTTGTTTTGGAATTGGTTGGGATAACAAAGACAGTGGGAGTTGGGCATACTTTGACTTAGTGGTGTTGCATGAAGGTGTGGGACATTATTTAGAGTCAGTGTCTATAATTGGTAAATTCTGCTTCTGAGAATGTGTCGGTGGTGACGCATTAGGACTCAGTGGAAGGCAGTGAAGACTCTTGGGTTCGAGCTGTTTTGCTTCATTTTCTTGTTACCTACTTCAATGAAGCATCGGTGAATCTATTATTGAAGACTTTTCTGGAGTTGTAAAATTCTTGGCTCGCCACATCGGGTAGAGCTAAGTGGCTTCATAATGCAAGCATGAATCCTGGAGCCATAAGAATGTCAGCTTGAGCGTATTCGGAGGTTTAAACTTTGATGAGGATTTGGTAACAGTGGGAGCACAGGGGTGTTCAGGTACAGTTACACAGTGACGTTGGGTTTTGAGACCGAATTCCGAATGAAAATTCTCTTCTTGGTGCTTGCTATATTAGGAGAGTGTTCTTTTTTCTTGAAGTCTCTGGAGCCAGTTGTGCGAGTAAGTAGGTTCCGGTTGAGATTGAAGATGTGTCATTGGCAGGTTTTTGCTATGACTGGGTCTGTGAAGACCGTAATGGAGCTGGGGTGCTTCAATGGGCCTTTCGGGAAACTGATGCAAAGGCCGGCAGCTGCAACTAGGTGGGTTGGATTGGATTGTTGAAATATTAGCTTGTTCATAGGGAACTGAAGGCTTGAAGAACTTCTGTTGTTGAAGTTTTAGCTTGTTCTTGGAATTGGAGGCTTGGTGGGTTTCTGTTATTAAAGGTTACTGGAATTACTGAGTACTGGGTTTTGTTTGGATGGCTATTGCGGTTCGTGCAAAGCCTTCAAGTGGAAGATTGTTGGGTTTGTGAAGGCTTTGGGCTTGGGCTCAAATTGGTGACAAGGAGAACAAGGACTTGGCGTGTTATTGTTTCTTGTTAATTAAGCCTTTAACCCTAGTTCATATCTTGTAAATAACCATGCCATGTAATTGTAATCTTTGCACCTAATAAATGAAATAACCTAGTTGCAGCCCATGGATGTAGGTCCCCCACTGAGATCGAACCATGTAAAATTCTTGTGTCGTGTGTCGTGAATATTTTCTATTTACTGCGTGATATCGTGTGTGCTCGTTTGTATGTTGTTCCGCTGCACCGCTTTGTTCCTAACAATTATGATTTAAAGAATGCATGGAATGAACATATATATTATTATATATCTAGCATTTGTGTTTACTGTCATCAAGATATAAAACGCATTGCACAAACATGTTCGTTTATATTTGTTCAGTTTGTTTACATATTTATTCAAATTTATATATTACAAATATTGATTACGAACCAATTTGATTTTAAGATTTTAGACACCTTGACTTGGCAAATAAACTTATCAACCCGTTACTCATTTTCAAATCTTCGATCTTTGTTTAATCCCTAATTTGTTTGTTTACGTTTATTTACAATGTTAACAAAAGAACAAAAGAATTTTATGTTCATATATTCATCTGTTGGACTAATGATAACCAATATAACAAGTCTTGTTTATGTTGGTTCAGTTTATTTATAGGAAAATCAAGATCAATACTTTATTGGAGTGTGATCCAAAATACAAAAAGTATTTATTTGCTTAATTCTGTTTATTTAAATATTTAATTGCTATAGTTAACATCGTTCTTATCTAATTCACCATGATTAATACTTGGGACCACAACCGGGTTAATTATCATACAAATAAGTTAGCAAGTTTTTCCAATTTGTGATGCCGTTATACATTATTATATACTTTATTATTTCTAATTAAATTTTAATATGTACACGCCAAAACGTCAAATTTTGTTACGAAACAAACAAATACGGAGTATTTGCGTTCTTTCGAAACCCACAGCCCAAATTAAATATTAAATTATTAAAAATCTATAAAATGATATTGATTATAATTTAAAGTGTTTTTTTTTCATTATTGTATACAATATAGGCTGTAAATGAACTTAGCCTAATTGAATAGTTGCCACTCGCCATTTATAGTTTTTTTTCAATGTAACATTCTTATCTTTTCTATTAAAAATATTCAATTTATGCTACCAAATATCCCAATATGGTTTGTTTACCAAATTTGACATGAAACCATATTTAGAATCAAGTTTAGTTTCTGTGAGTACTGAGTAGTTGACAACTTAAGCGCCATCATATTCATCCTACATAAAGCTATACCTCCTTGATTGCATTTCTAAAAACTACTTTGTTGAGGTATAACGATCTCAGCGGTTTTGGTTACCGGTTGACGGTAGTACATCTGCAACCTTTCAGCTCCAAAACCATATCAAGTCGTTATATACTTAGACATGTATCATGAGTACCCATAATTGTTTGTACATACATGATGTGTATGGTGTTACAAGTGATGCGCCATACAAAACTACTTAATAATCATGCCACGCCGACTACTTTGTTGGATCACAGCCTTCAAGACTCGGCCGTACACATATATAGTGACTAGTGAGATGCTTAAACAATTTAAGGATTAGGTGGATGAGACTGGTGTGTTAGTAGTGCTTAGTGAAGATAAATTTTACTTTCGGGGATAGGTACATTGGATTATCCATTTTTTTTTTCATATTGCACTCCTAGGCTGTTTTTTAGTGCATTAGGTAATAAACTTCACTCAAGTAATTTCTAATCACAAAAGGTTATAAATGGATATATATCAGGATATGGCTGATACCTTTGAGAAGATAATGAGTGACTAATATATGGTAGACACAAATTATAATCAATTATGAGATTAGTCACAATTTATAATCGAATATGAGAATGATATTAATAAACCCAAATATTGCCATTCTTAGATGTCAAAGAAAGTATTTACATAATTACATGCCTTTGAATAGTCCTAATTAATTGAATTAGTATACTAACACTTCTTGTATTCCCTTTGACAAATACAATCACTGTTGCAATATCAAGCAACAATTTATGAGACATGAGAGCGTAATGCGATGATATAAGCTTTTAAAAGTTATTATTGTAATAAAAGATAACATCGGTGAGCTTCTTCCTTGATAGTGTTCCTGGATGAGTCAGATCTTGAGTGTCAAAATTAATGTTGATGGTTGGCATCTCGTCTTAAAAAAGCTCGCTCAGTATTAGGGGTAGTTTCAAATGTTGTTAAAAAACTTAACAAAAAGGTAGTTTTCTGATTACAAATGCCTTATTTTAATAATTGAATAGTTGGTCACTAAAACCGGTTTAAAATATTAAGAGAATGTAATTAAGATTTAATAGACGGGGGTGCTCAAGTAAACTACATTTGTTTACTAAATAAATAGTTACATACAATAGATAAAAATCAAAAGGTTTATAGTCTATATATTTGTATTAAGTTGTGTACACACTAATGTTCGTATCTTTCGGTTTGAGGTTTTAGTTCTGTGGTAAAAATGATGTATAATTAGGAGTATGATTAGAGTGAGAAGTGTCATTCTAAAAAAGTTACATATTTATGCATGTGGTATTTTTTTTTAAATTAAAGTGTATTAAAAATAATTATAATGATTAACAAAAGAGTCCTAGAAGAAATTGATAAAAGGTGTTACACATATTAAAAATATTATAAAAATATGTTATTAATTGTGAGAAAATTGATTAATGGCACATCAATATCTGATGTGCTTAGGTTGTTTTTAAAGCCTATATTATTTGATCGACGTCGAAAGGTTAATTAAAAACATTTATAAATTACCTTTACTAGCTAGGGCAAGTAAGGTGTTGAATCTATAGAGAATCAATGAAAATTGCTAATCAAACTCATAATTTATTAACTATTAAACTAAGTGGACAGACGATGTCAAGCAGTTAGAAAGATTTGTTAAGTGAAAACACAGTTACTTTGATTTGTAAACAATTATGAGGAAATAACCAATCTCCAGGTTTCAGGTTGCGAAGCAGATTGGATAAGTTAATTAAACCTATTCGGAAATCACTTTGTTTAAATAAATAATCAAAAGACTAAAATATTTGACCTTACTGATCATCAGAACTTAATCCGAATAATTGGTTTGGATGAATAATAATCTAATTGATTACCAATTTTAAGGTTTGATAAATGTAATCGGCTTAATGGTTAAAGATAAACCGATCAATGACTCTAGGAACCTAATCCTAAAAGTTGATGACCGCAAATCAATTAATTGATAAAACTTCAAAACATTCAATTATGAAAAACTGTTCAACCGCATAAACAAACATAAAGATTCAACTAACCAAACGATTAATCAATTACAAATCCAAAGTGAAGGTTTAAATCAATAAACTGCAACTACAAACACAACCCTGTGTCCGAAGATGGTCATGAACGGTTTAGCTTAGCATATACATCTTGAATAGCTTCATTGATTGTTGAACGGATGATAACATAGATGATTATAATGGTTGAGAGGTGTTAAGATGGTGAAGAATTGCTCCAAAGTCGTCCTTTGGTGGCTAGGGTATGAAGAATTCTCGTTCTAGGGCTTTACCTGGCTTAAATATGGAAGAAAAAACCAAAAAGCGACTTTCCCCGCCTAGCCGACCGTAGCTTACGG
Source organism: Bidens hawaiensis (assembly GCF_021521415.1). Classification (NCBI taxonomy): domain Eukaryota; kingdom Viridiplantae; phylum Streptophyta; class Magnoliopsida; order Asterales; family Asteraceae; genus Bidens; species Bidens hawaiensis. Next base: position 249,306 of record NW_027493951.1, on the reverse strand, counting down.
TGATGAGCTTCTGCGTTATGATGGTTTTTATTCCATTTTCATGCTTGTCTCGTTGAGAAACTCAAAATTCATATACCACCCGTAACTCATTTTCTAGCCCCGGATATGCCCGTTTTACTTTAAGTGCGCACGAATCACTTCTGAACTCCCCCGATTGCTTCATTTTTTCCCATAACTCAATTCCTTGCCATCCTAAATGCTCCAATTAGTTCTTTTAACTCCGAGCACCTATAAACATAAAACTAATCAAAGTACTCATGTTTGATACATATAAACAAGTAAAACATACGATATAAAACACTTCACGTTCTTTCATCCACAAATCATTATTCTAATTAATATTATTTTATGCGGACATTTACATGTCATAAATAACAAACAATTCCTAATCAATACCAAAGTCAACAAAAGAAAGACAAAAAAATAGGACAACTCAAAATTGTTTCGACAAAGCTTAAATTAACCATATCTTAAAAGCTCGAGGCCTGAGTTTCGTACACGAAGCTATTAGACACTCAATGATATTAAGTGATCGATAATAAAAAACTATGTAACGACAATGACGTTATGACGTCTATTATTTATATATTGAGTTAAAACGTTTTAAAAGTATATCTTAGCATGCCTTTTAAAACATAGCTTACATCGTAATTTCTAATTATGTAAGAGCATGTTTTTCAAGGAATGTATGTTAAGTCGATTGATCCAGGGGCGAAGGTTTATTGGGACCAGGGGTGACCCCGGCCACTGCCGATTTTTCAATTAATATGGTAAATTTTGCGATTTTTGTCTAAAAATTTTAATAGGTATTGAGCTCACGCGCTCACCCCGATGTATTTTTCAAGAAGGTAACGGTCACCACTGAAATTTTTTTTATAGTATCCCGTGTATGATTTTTCTTTTTATAAAACCTCACATTTTTTATAAACAAATACTCGTCAAATACTAAAAGCTTTGTTTTTATAAAACTGAAATTTGAAGGGGACTATTTCTAACAATAATAATAAACCTGTTTATACAAAAAACAAATAAATAAAAAAGACTTGGGATTGCCATTGGGCATAGGGTTTGGAAACCATCTAAGATTCATTCAGTTTAGAACTCAAAGGCACTGCCTATCTGAAGATCACCGGCCACCACTAAGCACACACCGGTTTCCGCTGCCCGTCGATGTCGGGCAACGCCTTGGAGACAACCAACTACCACACACAGGACAATGCTTTCAGCTTTGGAGACACCACACACGTCGCAGCACTGAGTAACCGCACATCGCAATCACTAATCAACAAGGTAATTGTTAATTTTAGTTTATTATTCACCATTATTGAGTTGTTAAACATTGTATTGCATCTATATTGATTATTATTATTCAAGGATTATAAAATTAGCTTTTATAATTGTGGAATTGGGGATTTGAGGAAATTGATCAGTTAAGCTTATAATTGGTACTGTATAGTGAAATTTTTTGGTTTAACTCAATCCTACAGAATCTTAAGTAAATAATGTAAAAACAAGACACTATTCATTCTTTTTTTCAAAAAAAAAAAAACGAGATGATGAACAAACGGGTAATTGTTCTTCTAGGTACTCACTCTTTTACTCGTATTAACACAAATATTTTAGGTATTTGTTGTTAAAAATTTATCTAGTTTTTGTTTTTTTTATTATTGCAAAAACAATCGTTTAAACTTTGAATGAATGAAGAAAAATTAGATATTTATATTCCATATTGTTGACCCGATCCGAATCGCTGACACGAACCGGATCACTGACCTAAAAATTTTTGGGTCAATTACTTCAGTTACCGTTGTAACTATGAATAAGCTTCGCCAGTGATTGTATCCAATATAAATGATTTTGTAATGATCATTTTGTAATTTACTATGTGAATAATAAAACATATGCCAACTTGTGAATCACGTGGTTCACATATGTATAAAAAACTTAACAGCAAAATCGTTGACACCGTGATATATCATATATATATAAGTTAAAATAATAGTCCAAGATGTATATATACATATTTTTTAATTGCGTTCACGTATTGATTGAAACAATTATTGCAATTTGATAAAGATAGTATTAAGTTTAAAAATCCGCGAGTGAGCATGAAATTTTTAAAGAACTCAATCTATAATTTGACAAAGTTAAAAGGATAACAATTGCAATTTAATGTTAAGTTTTTGTAAGATTCATTACAAGAATATATACTTACTTTGAAGGTCGATATCGTCTATCCTGTGTTTGGAGTAAAACAAATATAATTTTGGACAATAATGAATGTCTACTTGTCTAGATTACTGTTGCATAAAAACTAAACACGGAAAACCTAGTCAAAATGCCTAGAGTTGGATTTGCTTAGAACCGGTTTTTTAGTACTCGAACCTGGACCCGACTCTACCGTAGGGTACGAATACGATATTCTAGTACCAAAACCGGGCCCGATCTGTAGCCGATAACACCAGAAAACGGGAACTGGTTCCATACTTGGAAATGCCATACTTGGAAATGGAACTGGGTTTTTCCAATATCCAAAACCGGTATTTCAACTATATTAACTATATCTGAAAAATACCTCAAAAAGTGTAGCCCCTTAAAAAAGCTAATCTATACCCAAAAATAGGGCTTTTTTAATACCCAAAATATGGTATTGAAATACCCGGGTAGAGGATACCAGGTTTCATACCCTACCTGGAACCAATGATATTGGGTATTGTTTTTCAAGCCAATAACAAGTTCCATGACCCGGTTATGACTAATACCCAATTTCTCAATACTCAATCATATCCAGAACCGGGTATTGAGAATACCCGATTTATGCACCTCTAGCCTAGATGATGTATATACATTATAAACTAGATAACTTCAACACAAATATTATCGATAAAAAATGGAAATAGAAATTAAATTTCAATAAGAATTGTCACTTTCAATTCTATATTAGGTCATAAATGCATGGTTTTAGTTTTCAGGTAAAGCAATGTGAAACTAATGAAGGAGAAAGGAATACAACCAAATAGCTTAATCAAGATCATTGTTCAAATAATGTATCATATGGTTAGTTAAGATTTGCTATTAGAAGGATTTTAAAATATAATTCGTTTTTGACATTTGTAAACTCATTGCATAAATGATCTCTTTCACCTTTAAATCGTTTGGGATTGAGTTTAAAAACAACTTATTGACTTATATATTAATAATTAACAAAGTAATCTTTAAGTTTCATTAATCACACAATTAGCCCACAACCTTTTAATATGTTAACCTTTATGTCATTAAGATACGTACACAAGCAGCCCTATAAATTTTTAATAGAGTATGAACCCAACCATACTGATCAAGTTGACACCGTGTCACTTACGCAATGCACAAAGCAAGTAGTTTAATTAAATTATGCGATAACTAGCCTTGTGTACCAATCGGTTCATGGTAAAACTGGAAGACGGTCCACTTCAACAAATAGTAAGATCATTTCACATAAAATAATAATTAGGTAAGTGTATCACAAAGAGAGTAAAACTGCACACATTGGTTTCTTCATGGGTCGTTTGCATAACTTACATCTTTTTACAACTTCCATCCCTGTTGTCTTCTATATAAGTAAATCACATGCATGGTAACATATGCAAATCACAAACATGTTGAATCCTCAAGTCAACCACCTACACATCCCAAAAATCCCGGCTCCGTCCTTACTTACGCGGGAAAAAACGTTTATTATCGGCCGAGATGGTATCGAAAACCCTACTTCTTTTGTATCAAATAACAAGCTGTTATTTCCTATTAAACCATTATGTTCCCAGCGGATCATGGGAAAATCGGTCAGCCAAATCAAAGCCGTAGCCGGTGAAATCACTACTGATGGTACCATCAAAACCATGAGGCTCAAAGCCGTGGTTACGGTCCAGTTGACGATGGGTGGAGCCATGTCAAACCCTTTAGTGAAAGTGCTTGATGGCTTCACTGATTTGATTGGGAAATCACTACTTTTGGAGCTTGTTGCATCCGAGACCGATCCTAGTAAGTGTGCACTCTAGAGCGGTAATACCTTTTATCGGTTTGGATCAAATACAAATGAAATTAACGTGCTAATTGTGAGAATCAAGTAGAGTACTTGATTCTCACAATTAACATGTTAATTTCATTTGTACGTTAACTTTCTCATCTTTTATATACTTTTCTACCATAAATGAAAGTCCATCCGATGATTAGAACTTAATTGCAAAGATACAAAGATGAATTTTGGATTCTTTAAATAGAAATTATATTTAAGTTGATATATAAATATGGGAACAATATGAAAGCTTGCACCTGATGCATAGAAATAATTACATGTGGTGGAAGAAAAAGACGGTTAAAAGTTAATTTTTTAATTTTTTTAATTCAAAAGGAGAAGTTTCATGTGCATTTTAGTCTTAACATGAGAACGTAAGAAATAATACCAATTTATAAAAAAATGAGAATGTTAGAAACAATACCAACTACAATACCATATCTACATAAATTATAATAACAAAGAAAAAAAACAAAAATTTACAACAAAAGAATCAAAATCAAGAACAAAATAATAACAGTATATACCAGCAAATACTTATATCAGCAAAAGAAAAAATCTAATAATAAGAACAAAATATAAATAAGCAAATACTTATAACGTTTCATAATCGAAAATTAACAAATACGAATAAAAAATAACAACAAACATTTATAAAAATAAACCTAATAATAATAGCAAATTGGTTCTCATTTTTTTCATGTTAAGAATAAAATGTATTTGATCTTATTTCTGTATATAAATGCATCGTGATAATCCACTTATAAAATTAGTTATGTACATGAAATTCTTCTAAGATGATACATAGATATATGCATATGTAGGTATTATTTATTTATTTAAATTAAATTAAATACATAGTGAAATTATAATATATGGTGAAGATTGTTGCGATATTAAAATCCTAAATGATATGGAGTTTCAAATGGCCAAAAGGGTAACCAAGTGTATTCTCAACTCATCCTCTAAAATTATGTGAGGAGGGTTTGTAAATTATAGGATGAGGTTGTGAATGGTTATGAGTGTAAATTACAGGATGGAGTGAGAAAATGTAGTGATTTTTTGTAAATTTGGGGAAAATGTAGTGATTTTTTTGTAAATTATAGGGTGGAGAGAGAAAACTGTAATGAAAAACGTATAAAAAATATTATTTAATTGAACAGGAGAGAGAAATATAGTGTTTTTAAGTGTAATTATATGATATATATGGATATAGGGATAGAAAACTGGATGAAAATGCTCTAACTATCAAACTCCTTTCTTTTTTTTTAACAGCTACACACACCTATCTATTTCTACCCATACGTCTAAATTATTTTAAGAGAAAATCAACCTTACATGTCAGGTTTTGAACACTGGTTTTTACTCCTAAAAACAAAAGCTTTTACCACCCAACCAAAACTTATATGATATCAAACATCAATTGTTGACCTTTTGAATTAAATCTGGTTCATAATTTTTTTTATGAACTCAAGTAACAAGTACTAACGTATACATAAAATCGAGACCTTTATTATCTTTAGTTTAAATTTAACATAGTTATATTATTTTTATAAGTAATATTTAAAAATGTGTCATTCATTTTAACCCACTTTAATCTAAAAAGGGTTAGGACACTCTCTTAGTTGGACCCACTGCTCAAGTCATGTTGCCCAACTCTCCTCTACTTTGGCTTCTATGGCACGCTGGCGAACTCGCATGGCCAACCCACAAGGGTTGCAGTGCCCTACCCGCGTTGGAGTGAGTAGAATGACCCCTTTACCCTTATTACATACATAGTGGTGCAGAGTTGATGCAAAATTGTGCGTTACTAGGTGATTATGATGTGTAATTTACAACAGGGTTCGTGACTATGATGCATAATTATGGTTTGTCTAAGTATATGGACACTCTCTTAGAAGTGTATGTTTAATTAGCATATTACATTTGAATAGCATTATCTTTATTTGTCTAGCCCCCTTTCTAATCCAAAAGCCCTAGTTAAACATATGCTTTTTTAATATATTTAATTTAGATGTTTTAAGTTCTGCTGTGTGTGGGGTGTGCGTATGTGTAATTGACACACCAGGAGAGATATGATTGCTCTTATTTTAATTTTTGTTGATTGCTTAGGATTAAGTATTTTGGTCCACAAAATAAAATTGAATCGTCAATTGCTGCCCCCAGAGATCGAGCCAATTGTCAAGTTTAAGATGAACTTATTTAATAAGAAATTCAATATTATTATTTCAATCACTTTCACTATATTTCAAAAAGACCATCTCACTTAGTTTAGTGGTCCCGTTGTAGTATATTATACCGTCATTTTCATGCAAATAAAAAACACACAATTATGTAACTTTAAAAAACAGAACCGTGTGATGATAAATATAAAAACACGTTAGCGCACGAAAAAGGAAAAAAAACTTAGTAAATAATATAATACTATAACATAAAAAGGTTACAACCAATTTATTATTATTTTTTTTACACATTGAAGAATGAAATAAAAACTTGATTTTTACTAGCTAGAAAGGCATTTTAACCTTTCATTTTTCAATCAATGATAGTGATTAAAATGTTGCTAGATTAATAAACGGATGAGAAACATTTCGGGAAGAGTCATTCTTATTGAGTTATTTCAAGTTCACCCATCTTTTTTAAACGTTCAAAAGTTTTTATATTACATTATTTTTAAAAAAAATTGTATTATAAAATTGAGCATCTTTGTTAGTTTTAATTTGAATACCATATTGATATACATAAAAAATAAAACTAAAATTATTTTTATTTCTATACTGTATAAGATTTTTGTGCTGGATTTTGTGGGCTAAAATTTTTGTGTTAGATTTTTATGTTGAATTTTTTATACTAGATCTTTTTAGCTGAATTTCTTTTTAATTTTTTTCTTGATTTTTTTGGTGCTAGATTTATTTGTGTTAATATTTATTGTGTTGCATTTTGAGGGAACAAAAGAGTGACAGTTATCCTGATAAGTTGGTGTATTGGTAAGAGGCATGCTTTTTTTTTTTAGTGGAGACATATGTTCGATTCTTACTTGGGCCAGTTCGAAGAATATCTGGGTGAATGGACGAATCAGTGCTTTAATCTCAGGTTTAAACCTGACATAGGGCAAGGGTTTGCAGATTCCATCCGATTCCCGAAGAATATCTGGGTGAATGGACGAATCAGTGCTTTAATCTCAGGTTTAAACCTGACACAGGGCAAGGGTTTGCAGATTCCATCCGATTCCCGTGCATCGTAGGAGTACAGTCTCACGACGGTCGAAAAGCCAACCTTAAACATAACTCAAAAAATAGGTTTACATGTGAGATTCTTACCTGTTAAAAAAATGACTATCTGTGTTTTAAGCATAAAAAGAGGCCCAAACTTTATTACCTGTGGCATGAGAGATTGGCAGTGAAAAAACCAATAAAATAAAAGTTAAGAATTTTTAGAGAAAAAAACCTTTTAGTGACATTAGTGAAATAGTTGATAAACTTCATTTCCATCGTGTGATTTTTTTTGGGCAAAATAGAATGTGTAAATAACTTTAGTTTTGGATTTGTAACTAATTAAAATTGTTTTAGCTAAATTTTGTTGTTTTTTTTATTCTGTTTTTATATTAAGAGATGGGACTAGTGAAGGAAACAATAAAAAATTATACACACCGAACCAGTCAACGAGCAAATGAGGTAATATATTTAGCAGAATTTGAAGTATCAGAGGATTTTGGTTCTATTGGGGCTATTAAAATAGAAAATGAACATCGCAAGGAGGTATTTGTGAAATCTATTGTCATAGAAGGCTCCGCTATTGGCCCAATTACTGTCTCATGTAACTCATGGGTTCACTCAAAGTTCGACAATCCTGAAAAACGTATTTTCTTCATTGACAAGGTTAGCAATTGTTGATCATGGTTAATCATTGGGAGAGAAAATTATTTTCTTTTTCTTTCGAACATGAATTTTGTAGTTAACCTTGGCTGATCATTTGCTTATTTTATTTGTGACAGATCATTGTTAAAACACAATTAGAACTTAAAAGACATCAAATGAAAGAAACATGACCAAATATAAAATTAATTAATTTATTACGAGTGACAAAGACATACCAACACAAGATGGGGATGGAAAGCATAGGTTAGACTAATGCGTTGACCATGCATACAACTTGAAATTATTTTCCAACTAAATTGCATGTATGTTCTATTTTAAGAAAAGATACAGATAATAACAATTAGAAAATTCATTAAAAAAATAGTGTTTATATAAATAATGAAGGCAAATGGGCAATAACATGTACCATTATCCTTTTCTGAATAACAAAACCAAATCGTTAAAGAAAATACATTCATAGAATGTAAAGTCATAACTCATAAGTCATAACATTAATATTTATAGCCCGTTGAAGACAACTAAGGTGTTGTTTGTTTTTTAACACAAAAACTGTTTGCAATCTGATTTCATTTGATTTCATGTCGCAACTGAAGATGTGCTCTGAAGGTCTGCAATCTGAAAATATAATACTGTTTGTTTTATAAACTGGATATCGTATACATAAGCTGAAAATTAGTTGCCTATTATACATATCACAGTAGATAGAAGTCATTTAACGTTTGTAAATTGCTAAAACAATTGGTGGTGGTGTACGAACTATGGAAGTGGGTGGTGGTGGACGATTGGTGACAGACGATTGTGGTAGGCGGTGAATGGTGGTGGTGGGCAGTGGGTGGTGGTGATGGACGGTTGTGGTTGGTGGTGGACGATGGTGGTGGCCGACGGTGGGTGGTGGTGGTGATGGACGGTGGTGGTGGGTGGCGGACGGTGGTGATGGTGGACGATGGGTGGTGAGTGGTGGCAGTGGACGATGGTTATGGCCGACAGTGGGTGGTGGTGGCGTATGGTGGGTGGTGGTAGTGGACGGTGGTTGTGACCAACGGTGGGTGGTGGTGGCGGGTGGTGGTGGCGGGTGGTGGTGGCGGACGGTGGTGATGGCGCATGGTGGGTGGTGATGGTGTTAGACATTGGGTGATGGTAGGATATGAAGAAGTGTGAAAAAGTTGAACAATAACCTATTTTTTAAGACAATAAAATCATTTTTAGATCTTTTTTTTAAACAAATAAACAGTATTCAAAAGCTTATGTCTAAGCACCTGCAGACGTAAGCCCCTTGCAGACATTTTAAGCAAAAACAAACAGCACCTAAATAGCTCTATAGCCTCAAAATATTTTTATCTGTCTTACAAAAATTAACAAAAAAGGCTGAAACATAAAAATGGATATAACATATTTTGAAAGTTGCGGTGAAAGATTAAGGATGATGGAGTTGTGACGTTGATATAACACAAAATGATAATAAAATAAAGTATAGGTATAACAGACGGTCTAACGACGTTACCCATTTCGATTCACCTCATGCTTTCATATTGCCAGCCTAAATATTTTTTTAGAAGAACGACTTTCTTGTCCGCGTAAGTATTAATATATTGAATAGAAAACTTTAAATAACACTTTATTTTTTACGCAGGTATCTTGCCTACCGTCGGAGACGCCCAGTGGCCTAAAGTCACTCCGTGAAAACGAACTCGCCATCCTCCGTGGCGAAGGAGTCCCCGATAAACCTCGCGAAAAGAAAGATAGAATTTACGATTACGATGTATACAATGACCTCGGTGATCCGGACTAGGATCCTGAACTGGCTCGCCCAGTTCTCGGCAACAAAGACTTCCCTCACCCTAGGCGTTGCAAAACTGGTCGACATCCCACCAAATCAGGTATTCAAGGGTGAAAACGAGCCGAGCCTGAGCCATAAGGAGCCTTATTATTTTATTTTTATTTTTTAAAGTTTTTGACTCTTTTGAACTTGTATATATTAATTAGAAAATGACTGTTTGCGTCCCTGTGGTTTTAGGGCAAAGATACAATGAGTCCCCGAAAAAAATTTTGAACTGATTGAGTCCCTGTGGTTTTAGAAACGAACAATTTGAGTCCCTGTGGTTTCAGTAAAATGAAAGTTTTACCCTGAAAGTTAAGTAAGGGTAGGGACTCAAATGGTTCGTTTCTGAAACCACGGGGACTCAACCAGTTCAAAAAATTTTTCGGGGACCCATTGTGCATTCGTCTTAAAACCACAGGGACTCAAACAGTAATTTTCTCTATTCAACTGAGCTAAACTCGAGCCGAGCTTTGACTAAGGTGTCCTCAAAAGTCAAAATATATAACAATAATTCAAAACGTATATAAATTAATTATTCATTTGTAAACAATAAACGAGCCAACTAGAGCTTGAAAAAACAACTCACCCACAGAGCTCGAGCTTTAGAAAAAGATCCTAATAACTCAAAATGAGCCTAGCTCAAGGCTAGTTTTTACTAACAGAATTTCAAATGCAGACCCATTATCCGAAACAAGAAGCAATGAAGTTTACGTGCCAAGAGATGAAGCATTTTCAGAAGTGAAGAACTTAGCATTCAATGTGCAAACCGTAAACTCGGTTTTGGTTTTGAAGGCGGTGATACCGTCGTTGGAGACGACAATGATCGACAAAAACCTCGGGTTTCCGTACTTCACTGCCATTGATTCTCTGTTCAATGAGGGTGTGAATTTACCGCCAATTGATAGTGATGGGTTTTTGAAGAATATTCTGCCCAGGCTTTTGAAGTCTATTGAAGATGTTCAGAATAATATTTTGCTGTTTGAGACTCCATCTATAATTGATAGTAATTACTGCTTTCACTCTTTTGACTTTCTATTTGACTTTGTTTGGTCAGTTTCAAGATTTGATCTTTGTTAATTTTACAGTGTTGTAGAACTCACTAGGCGTACCCAACTAGCGATTCACATGGATTAATCGGATTGAAAATTTTTTTTCAACTACTTCAATGATTTTGACCTGTTTTGACAACAATTTGACCAGTTTTGACCCATTTTCAGTGGTACCGATTTTAGGGTCGAATAGGTGAAATCGAAGAAGTAGCCTTCCGATTAATCGGCGCCTAATGACAATTTTTTACAGAACTGTAATTTGCAGGAGATAAGTTTTTTGGTCAATTTCATAATTTTAGCTCTTTTGACATTTTTTTTGTCGATTTCATGATTTTAGTTCCTTTGACTTTTTTGGGTCAATTTCATGAATTTAGCTCTTTTGACTTTATTTTTGGTCAATTTTTATGATTTTAGCTCTTTTGACTTTTTTTGGTCAAATTTTTATCATTTTACCTATTTTGACTTTATTTTTGGTTAAATTTATGATTTTAGCTCTTTTGACTGTTTTTTTTTGTTAATTTCATGATTTTAGCTTTGTTGATTTGCAGGAGATAAGTTTGGTTGGACAAGGGATGAGGAATTTGGTAGACAAACTGTTTCTGGTCTTAATCCTTTGAGTATAACCTTGGTCAAGGTACGGGTTAATTTGAGTCAACTCAAATTATATAATGGGTCAACTCGAGTCTGTTACAGGTTCAAATGGGTCGGCACCCACAATTCGAGTCTAACTTGACAACTTGTTTTGACCCGTTGCATGACCGGCCCATTTTTCCACAACTGTTGATTTTTTAACAAGTTGTGAATATTTGATGATCAAGAAATGAAACTTTAGTCAGTAAATTTAACAGCTTGAATGTTTTGCAGGAATGGCCACTGAAAAGTAAACTTGACCCGGAAGTGTACGGTCCTCCTGAATCAGCAATAACCAAAGAGATTGTTGAAAGACAAATCAGAGGCTTTTGCACACTTGAGGAAGTATGAATTTAGGGGTCTGCATGAGTCAGTTTAGGAAACCGTTTGTTTTGATTTTTCGGTTTTGCGTATGGGTTTGGTTATGGGCCTCTTATAGGTTAATATTTAATCTTCAAGTGTTTGGGACAAAAAAATCTGGCCCGAAACTTTTGACCAGAAGTATTTGTTAAGTAAAATAAATTTGTGTCTAAAACCTTTGCTCAAAGTAATGAATTTGGACCATAAATCCAATCACAAACATTTAAACAAGTTCGGTGCGGTTTTGGAACCGGGGTATAACCGAACCAAACAATAATTGTTGGTTAAAGAAACGAACCATTCGGATTTGGTTTTCCGATTTTGCGTATGGGTTCGGATATGGGCCGGTTTTCGGTTTACATTTGGGCTTGAAGTGTTTGGGCCCGAAAAAAGTTTGCCTGAGATAGTGGACTTGGGCCCAAAACTTTTACCAATAGTATTTGTTAACCACTTATTAACAATTTCGGGCCTAAAACATTTTGCCCAAAATAATTTATGGGCCCGAAACGTTTGACCAAAAGTATATGTGAATCACTTGTTAACAAATTTGGGCCTAAAACATTTGGCCCGAAATAAAGAATTTGGACCATAAATGCAATAACTAACTAACAATTATTCAAACTAGTTCGGCGCCCAGGTCTGGTGCAGTTCGGTTAGGTGTGCTTTTGAACGAGGTGTAACTGAAACCGAATGTAGTTTTAGTTTTCATAAAAAATAATATACCGTTGGTTATTTAGCTTCTTTTTTAATTTTTAAAAAAATTTTAATGCGCACAACATCCCAATTAAATACGTTTAAGAAACGATTGAAGAGTTGCATCATATGCAGGCGATAGAGAACAAGAAGCTGTTCATACTAGATTACCATGACATCTTCCTGCCATATGTGCACAAAGTTAGAGAGTTGAAAAATATAAGGACAACTTTATATGGATCAAGAACATTAATGTACCTTACTCCAACCGGAACATTGAGACCGTTAGCCATCAAGTTGACTCGTCCACCTGGCAACAGCAAACCACAATGGAAACGCGTGTTCACTCCTTGTTGGGATGCAACCGGTATGTGGCTATGGAAGCTTGCTAAGGTCCATGTACTTGCTCATGATAGCGGTTTTCATCAGCTCTATAGCCACTGGTAAGGCCAACCCACCCTTCATGTAAACGGGTCAACTGAACACGACCCATTTAATAAACTGTTAACCAAACATGACCCGTTAGTCTATTTAAGTGTTGAAAAAGAGTTCATATTTGTAAATGAACAATAAATGGGTCGACCTAAAACACAACGCGATATTAAGTGCATCCGAGTTAGGATTGATTAGGGGTGTAAATCATGTCAGGTTCGCAGGTAGAGTTCTTCAACCCTAACCGACCCATGCACTTATTTGTGTCGAGCTAAAAGTCTTGTCGTGTCGAGCTAAAGTCATTTCATGTTCGGGTCAACCTGTTTCATGTTCATTTACGAATATGAGTACTATCTAGGGTTACAGTAACAATTTAAACAATTAATTATTCTGATTTATCTTAAACATTTTGGTAATTTGTATTATTTTAATTGTTTTTGTGAATTTATCTTATTTAACAAACATGAGTTTATATATTTAGCCAAAGATTAGAATAAACGAATGGGAATAATCGGAAAATGGCCGGTTAGAACTAATAAAATAAAAGTTAAAAATTAAAATGAATAATTAAAAATATCTAACTCAAATTTTTAACATTGTTTAATCTCTTAGAATCAAAATATTAGCTTCTTTCAAAACTCTTGAACAATAAGTCAACCCACTTTTTAATGAGTCGTCTTCAGGTTGACTAATTTTTTAAACCAGTCAACAAGTTAATCCAACACGATTGACACCCTAAATATCTTTGCAGGATGAGAACACACTGCTGCACTGAGCCATATATAATCGCAACCAACCGCCAGCTCAGCAAAATGCACCCGATACACAGCCTCTTACATCCTCATTTCCGCTACACCATGGAGATAAACGCTTTGGCCCGCGAAGCCCTCATAAACGCTGGCGGGATCATCGAGTCGTGCTTCTCACCAGGAAAGTACAGCATTGAGTTGAGCTCGGTTGCATACGGACAACTTTGGCGGTTTGACCACGAAGCGTTACCAGCCGACCTTATTGCCCGAGGGATGGCTGTCGAAGACCCGGACTCGCCACACGGGTTAAAACTATCTATCGAGGATTACCCGTATGCAAATGATGGTTTAGTCCTTTGGGATATTATCAAAGAGTGGGTTACAAACTATGTGACACGTTACTACCCGGACCCGAGCCTTGTACAATCCGATACCGAGCTTCAAGCGTGGTGGACCGAGATTCGAACCGTGGGCCATGCGGACAAGAAAGATGAGCTGTGGTGGCCCGTGCTCAAATCCACAAAAGATCTTATCGGGATACTCACGATAATAATATGGGTTGCCACGGGCCACCATGCGGGCGGTCAACTTTGGGCAGTATGACTACGCGGGCTACATTCCTAACCGAACAACTATAGCCCGCGTAAAAATGCCATGTGAGGACCCGACGGAGGACGAATGGGAAGCGTTTAAACATAGGCCCGAAGATGAACTTTTGTCCGCGTTTCCCTCTCAAATACAAGCTTCGCAAGTAATGGCGGTTTTGGACGTGTTGTCGAATCATTCGCCCGATGAGGAGTATATCGGGGCGAAAATTGAGCCGGTTTTTGAAGCGGATCCGATAATTAAAGGTGCTTATGAAGTGTTTGTTGGGAGGTTAAAGGAGTTGGAAGGGATTATTGATGAGAGGAATGCTGATGAAAGTAGAAAGAATAGGAATGGAGTTGGGGTTGTACCGTACAACCTTTTGAAGCCTTATTCGGAACCCGGTGTGACGGGTATGGGCGTTCCGAATAGTATTTCTATCTAAACGGGTGTACTCTATTTTTCTTAGTGGTTTACTGGACGGGCTGGTTAAATAATCACATGATGTAATAAATAAGTTTAAATGAAAGTTATATGTATCTAATTTATAAAGAAAATAAAGAAATGAAACTACTTTGTTTTTTTATGTTGATTTACAATACATGTGTTTGAATTAAGTATAAATGATTTTTATTATGAGAAGTGTATAAATAAATAAAGTAATCATGCTAACATCAGAGTAATTTTTAATTATTATTATACTATAACTTTTAAAATAGAGTAATTATTATTATTACAATATTTTTTTAAATAATAAGACTTGTTTAAAACTCTAACTACTCTAGTAATTTGTAATTTTGTATGTCTAGTGTGCTAATTTTATTTGTATTGGATCTTACCCTTACAATACAATATTAATAAAATATAAAGCTTAGATGATGATGATGATGATGATACTTGAGTAAATTAGACTTTTTAAATTTTGAAATCATAGAAGCTATTTAAATTGGTAATGCAACACGTTTCCGATCCGACTAGTTCGGTTATGAAAATAGTGGTAGGTATGAAAAGTATAAATAAAATATGGAGCAACAAACATTTGAATTTTTGTTATTTTTCTTTCCTAACTTTTTAAAATAATAATTGTAGCTTTTTAAAAAATGTTTCCAACCTGTTGTTTGACTTTAGAGTTTATCCTTGAAACTCGAGGCATATTTATTCAAAATTTCAATTATGACATTTTCTTTTGGGTCTCTTTTTATCTTTAAATGAAATTGTTGCTATAATAGCTTAACACCTAAAAGCAAATACAATAATTAGAGTAACTTAAAAGAGAAGTCACAATTCAAATGGTGAGAGAACTATGAGAGGATCAACACCAATTTGGTATGAAATAAAATATTATAATTGAAAAAAAAAAAGAAAAAAGAATTGCATACGGTATAAATCATGGTTGTAAAAATATCGCATAGACGCTGATTAATCCTTAATTAATCGCTAGTAGGTACCCCACTAATTAGTCACCGATTAATAGGTGTTTGATCAAATCGGGCAAAATAGTAAAATATATATATATAAAAGTTAGCGTATATATGTATATTTGAAAATTTACATATAAATTCTAATCCGATTAATTCCAATTAATCACTAATCCCTAGTTACTGTCCGACTAGCGCCTAGCGACTTTTGTTTATATGAATTAATCATACACATCTCAATAACACGAAATCACCAACGACCTTCGTCCCGTTTTTAACATGGAAATTTAAACAAGGCCGTTTCAAACTTAATTGTATCGGGTATTTAACAAGCTAATATAAGCGTGGCCAACGAGTTAATTGAGGAATTATCTTTCTTTAAACAAGATTGACATTGCCAACGAACATGTCAAGCGAGCTATGTTCATCTCGTATTCATTTAATATTTAAACGAGCCCGTTTCAAACTGCATTTTATCAGGTATTCAACAAGCTAATATAGGCGATACCTACGAGTTAATTGTGAAAATATCTTCTTTTAACAAGGTGGTATCTGAATCACCAAACAGTAACAAATGTTGGATCAGTGAACACCTTGGGCTATTTTGCCATGTGAATATTTACACAGCAACATTGGAAAATGACTGTTACACCCTCAGAAACACCACAACCGACGTTTCATAAAACTTATGGCCCTACAAAAAGATGATCAAACAAACACAACACCAGTACCCTACGTTATGACTATATGCTGTCATCCGCATATATCACCAACCTCTCATGAAATCAAATACACAATCATTGTAATGATCTCATCACAAAGTGTTTAAAGTGTACAAATTTTTTAAATCTTGCTAGTCTATGATCATGGGTATTTTAGTAAATTCACAAACGATCGACATCCCGAGTTTCATATAACATGTTTGCATATCATGCTGATGATTAAACAAAAAATAAATCAAGAACATAAAGAACATATTTAGACTATATAATTAACCGAAAACAGGACAAAATGAACAAAGACATTTAGAAGACGATCTATGCAACAGATATGATGCAAAAATTTAAATTATAATAGTCTGCGATTACCATTCAATCATACCATAAACTACTTACCAAAAAACAAACAGAATAGATACCAAATTACCAAAATGAGACTGGGATTTACTAATTTCATTTGCATTCAACACCAGCTTCAGCTGCACGGCGCGGCTTACTTTTCCTCCTACTCCCAACATGTCGAAAACCGTTAACCTGAGTCAACTCACTCGTGTTTGGCTGAGTTCCAACCTCACTTTCCTCTTTGACCAAATCGCCCTCGTCTTTTGACTGCTTGCTTCGTTTTCTCTTTTTTCCATTCTCGGTAACCTTCACATCTTTGTCTGATGCAACATCATTTGATTTAGTGTTCGCTTCATCCTCTATCTTTTCAATATCTTCATCGATGTCATCTGCAGATGGTTTTAGAGGCCTGCCCCTTTTCTTTTGGGCGGGAATTCGTTCTTCTTCACCGCTTCCGGTATCATCATTGCTAGTCAAAGTGAACTTCTTAGCCTTTCCTCTACCCCTACCCATACTTACAGAAATCAAGATTCAAGAAACACAGAAGCTGTTCTGTCAAATCAAGTGAAAAAGATTCAGTTTTTATCAAGAACCAACATAAAATATTTGGTTTTTATCAAGAATAAACATGAACGATTCAATCTTTACCAAGTACTAACATGAAAGATTCAATTTTATCAAGAACAAACATGAAAGATTCAATTTTATCAA
The DNA here is from genome assembly GCF_021521415.1 of Bidens hawaiensis. Classification (NCBI taxonomy): domain Eukaryota; kingdom Viridiplantae; phylum Streptophyta; class Magnoliopsida; order Asterales; family Asteraceae; genus Bidens; species Bidens hawaiensis. The sequence continues at coordinate 231,867 of NW_027493951.1, read as the reverse complement.
GAACAAACATGAAAGATTCAATTTTTATAGAGAACAAACATGAAAGATTCAGTTTTTATCAAGAACAACATGAAAGATTCAACTTTTATCAAGAACAAACATGAAAGATTCAGTTTTTATCAAGAACAAACATGAAAGATTCAGTTTTTATCAAGAAAAAACATGAAAGATTCAAATCCACATCATGGGTATGTAACTAAACTTGAAACAGAATCATTTCAAAAGCGTAAACCCTAGAACAAGTAAAGAATAGAACTGCATGAGCTGATTAAAGATCAGGCAAGGGTAAAACAGTCAAAAGAATAAAGCGTAACCAACACAAAGTATCCAAATCAGGTTCAAGAAACAGAAGCTATTATGCCAAATCAAATGAAAAAAGATAAACTTAATATACTCAAATCCAAATCATGCCTATGTAACTAAAGTTGAAACAAAATCATTTCAGAGTGTAAACCCTAGAAAAAGTAAAGAACATAAATGCATGAGTTGATTAAAGATCAAGGAAGGGTAAAACAGTCAGAGAATAAAGCTTAACAAACTCAAAAGTATTCAAATCAAGATTCAAGAACACACAGAAGCTGTTCTACCAAATTAAATGAAAAATATTCAATTTTTATCAACAACAAACTTGATATATCCAAATCCAAATCATAGGTATGAAACTAAACTTGAAACAAAAGCATTTCAAAAGTGTATTTACAAAATCAACATAATAACATAAAAGCATAAAAAGGTATAAATAATGCATGAGTGGATTAAAGAACAGGGAAGAACAAAACAGTAAAAATACAAAGCTTAAAAATTTCAAAACCTTCAAATCTAAAAGGGTATGCACCAAAATTTAAAAATAAAATCATTTCAGAACAGCATATGCAGAACCAACTGCATAATAACATAAACCCCTAAAAAACAAGAAATGCATGAGTTGTTTAAAGATTTTGGAAGGTATATGAAAAGGGTTTTGTTTTACCTTGATTAAAAAGACAAGATCCTTGACTTACATTACAAGATAAATGAAGAATCTTGAAAAATGACCACATAACAAAATCAAATTAAAAGAAAGAAACTAACCATGTGAGATGTAAGAAGAGGCAGTAAGTTGTATCAATCAATCAATCTATCAAAGCATCTTAATGTCTTGAACATGTATGGTTTTTGAAATAGTTAAAAAAAGATTGTGAATTTAAGCAAGAAACACCAAACCCTGATGAAGAAAGATAGATAGGTGATTTGGGGATAGAATGAATGAGGTGAAGTGGTCCCAAGGCAAGAGGGGATGGGCAGATATGGAAGAAGAAGAAGATGATACAGAGTGAGATGAGAGAGATTATAATGTTGAAATGGGCATAGTGTAGGGTCTACTCTGTGGGAGGAAATCTCAATCTTAAAAGGGGTCTGAATTCTGAAGAGTGAAGGGTGGATATAGTGAAGGGTCTGAAATCTACATATTAATAAAGTATTATTTTCATAAATGTGATCCCTTCTATCCCATGTCTAGAATATGACATCATTTTAAATTATGTTTAATTTACAAAGAAAAAAGTGTGACTGTGTGAGCTTGTTGTTTTGATGAAATTTTAAAAACTGTTTACCTTTTAATAAAGAAGACATAAACTCATTTGTTCATACTAAAATTAGGTTTTCAAAATATTAAAACTCCTTTGTTCTAATTTATGCACATACAATTATAACACACTAGTCCTAAATTTAACTAGTTTTTATTTGTAGATTCGATAAGGTTTAGTACTTAATTACGTAAAACTTTGAATTTGCATGTTTATTTGTTGTTTTGAACAATTTTGACAAAACCAAAGAAACAATGACATGGCAGAATCAATATTGGACATGTTGAAGAATTCAAGAAAAATAAGAGACAATAGGGTATGTAAGACATGATACCAACCATATTAGATAGAGTAGAAGTAGCCCAAAAAATCAGCCGTGATATAACCGTATAACATGATACTGGTCGTCTCTCGGTAAGCTAAGAAACCCGAATTTTGGGTTATTTAAATCAACTTGACGGCAGAGTTAGGAGTTTAACATTTAGATCTTCTAACCCACTGTTAGATAAGGATGAGAATGAGTCGGTTTTGAGACGCGTTTATGTAATCCCAACCCCATACCCGATTATTAAAGTTTGTCCCATACCCGGCCCAAAACTCATCGGGTATCTATTGGGCAATTACCCACTAGGTATTATGTATACTCGAGGTTTTCGAGTATACTATATACCGTGTATATTTAATACAGATCACGTATATTATATATCATATATACTTACTATTAATCGGATTGGTAAAAACTAGGTATATTATATATTTATATATCGTACATACTAAAAAATCATGTTGGATATATAATCAAGTAAACGGGTATATGCTATCAGGCTAGGTAAACGGGTATATCACAAATCCCATGTCCGTTCCATAACCGTAAAAAAATTCAAAAGCAATCCCATATTAGGTCCCACACCCAATTACCGGGCCCTATACCCGTCCAAATGTTTCGGGTATTCCAGCCGGGTTTGAATTTCATTGCCATCTATTATTAGAGGTGATTCTAGATAGAAAATTATGATTTTAGAGCTTGGCTGTGAAGTGTTCGCTTAAATAACATCTTTTGGTGTGAAGTTGGTCACCGAGTAAAGATCAACGTTGTTTGACTTGAATTATGAAGCTTAATTTGTCTTAGTAAAACTAATTTTTTTTTTATCTTATATGATGTTTATGTGTGCTCGATATTGTTGTTTTTATCATCATTCTATGTGGCTGTGTTATTCTTCCCATTAAGTATTAACCTAGCCCTCTTTTGGTTGTGCAATCTAAAGTGATTAATTGAGAATCAGACTAACAATCAGTATTCAAGAACACGTAACAAGAATTGGCTAACACCCAAATATTACTATTAAGAAAACTTGATTTCACAATCTAGGCGTTGAGAGTAGACCTAGTGATTGATAGATTGATGGCTTGATTAATAAATCAAGTTTGCTACCTGATGTGTGGGTAAAAGAATGTGTTTTTAATATCTAATATAGTGTGCTTTAGCTATTTATATATATCGAACACGATTACTTTCAGATCTTTTATGATTGCAGGTGTGGAGCTAAACGAAGCTTAATGAAAGCTATTGGGATGATGCTCAAGAGTTAATACGAAGAAGAATGGGACGGGTAGTCAAGATATGTAGGAAAAATAAGAAGACCAGACAGGCCACAAGTTGCGCCGCCAGGGCCGTAATTTATGGTCCGGTCTGATGAGAAAGGTCGCAAGTACTAGCGTAGATAAGGCAGTTTTGGGAGAAAGGCCGCAACTTGCAGTCCCATGAGCATAATTTGCGACCAAGTTCGTAAAAAGACGCGAAAATTAACTTTTTGACCTCATATATAAACATAAACTTAGGGTTACGAAAACTGAACTTCTTCCAGCCATTTTGGGGTATTGAGATCGATTCCTCCACGGTTTGAAGATTCAACTCAACAATTGAATGATTGATGATGCAAATGCAAGACTAAACCACCGGTGACCTCTTCAGGTGTAGGGTTCGCATAATGAACTGATTATTTTTATAAACATTACATGTATTGGGATTTAGTTTTGATTAATCTTTTAATTGATTAAATCTATATTTTATTGGAACTGATTAAACAGTTGTTTTTCTGGGACTTTCGCTTATCATCAATTATTTGGTTTGCGTTCATCAACATTTAGGATTAAGTTCTTATAGGCATTGAACCATTTTCCGTTAATCATTGATATATGTTAAGTTTTATGTTAACGAACTGGTAATTAGGTAGTCCACGTTTAGTTGTGTCAATTCTTCGATTGTGGAGGGGCTTTACCGCCCTCCTCCACGTTATCGTCATGCAGGAAATGGGGTTTTAAAGCCTCTCTCCATAAAACTCCGGTGTGGTTTAAAGCCTCTTATTATATGTAACGCCCTAGTTTCGATAAATGAATAAATAAATGTTTCGAGTTTTATTTTAGTTACCGTGCCATGTGAACTCGTTAAATTAATTAGATTATATATCGAATATGGATAAGATTAAGAGAGGTTAATGGACTTGGGTGAGATTATGGGCCAAAAGCCTTTGGGCTTTACCTATTTAAATCCCTAAAACCTTAGATTTTCCATCCTTATCATTCCACCATCAACATAATTCCCTTGAACACCAAATATATCCATCCTAGATCTAGTTCAATCTCACCAAAAGGTAAACATTAATTTCGTTATTAGTTCATTTTATTTTTTTTTGAAGATCTAATAATAAATATGAATGAATGAATCCTTGGAAGATTAACGTAAAATGAACCGAGTCGAGCCGGCATAAACAAACTTGATACAAACAAGATTCAATCAAATCTAGCAATAACAATAAGAATAAGGGATTTAGCAAAATAAGAAAAATAAATAATACAAATAGCAAACTGTTACAAACGAGTGCAATGAGAACCCGAACCCAGACTGCTCGGCCAAGGTTAAGGACCCGAGCCCAGATCTAAACCCTAACCAGCTTGAGGAATCTCGTAACCAAAACCCAGATATGATCCAAAGGACCCAAAATGCTCCTGGTCCTTCACACAAGTCGCCAATAGCCGCCATCTGAGCCGGTGAGGTAAAGAACGTGTTCTGACGAGCTAAAGATCCGCACGAAACCCCCTCTATACGAACTATTGAAATTCGCATCTCGTGCGAACCCCATGCGAAGCTACTATGGGAAACCCCCTGTGCGAACTCCGGCATGCGAAGCGAAGTTCCGGCGTGCGAAGCGAAGTTCTGACACGCGAACCCTGTGCCTCTCATTAGCCACTTCTCGGACTCGAACCCGCCTTCTTCCTCGTGAAAATGGTCGCCGGAATAAGGAGTGGCGGCAGTGGTGTGGCCACGGTTAGGGAATGAAAGGAGAAGAAGCAAAGTGGCGGCAGTGGTGAGGCCATGGAACAGGATGAGGAAGCCAAAACCCAAGCCCGACCCGGAACCGGTCTCCGGAAAAGACAGAGAGCAGGGAGGGTGGGGGGGGGGCTAGATTTGGGTAGTGGGGAGGAAGGAGTGTTTGGCGGACTTATGTTAATAATAATAATAATAATAATTTAATAATAAATAATAAATATAATGTTAAGAGTGCATGTGGATACAAGAACTTAAAGGAAAACCCGAACCTGAGACCCGACTCGTCTAACGAACCCGAACCCGCTTAAAGATGTTAACTTATAAACACGTGAGGGATATGAACTAATAATGAATAAGAATAATATATATAAAAACAAAGATAATAAAGAAGGATTAAGAATATTAAATTAGTATGAACAAAATAAGAAGGATACATGTCGGCTCAGTTAGCTAAAGAGTTAACCCCGTTAACTTATAGAGGATAAATACATATACATTATTAAACAGTTAGCCGCGCACAGCTCAGGAAGGGAATTACTATTAACGATGAATGCAACAGGATCCAGGTGAGTTCTAGCCCCTTTTATGTGTTATGTTTTCGGGGCTGTGTGCATTATACGATGTGTTTAGATTTATACACTTAACTTAAATGGTAAGTGTATGTTAGATATATGTTTGCATATGAATGTGAATGATATGGATTGTTTAACTAGTATGCACGTAGTTGTTATATTAGTTATGATTGAAGGAAGTAGAATGAAAATGTAACGAAGGTAGAATGGTATGGTATGTTAGAGGGCACCGGGCCCTAATAATAACTGAGGTATGTAGGGCACTGGACCCTTATAATATCCAAATGTAAGTAGGGACCGGACTCTGAGGATATACAAGGTATGTAGGACACCGGATCCTTATTAATTCCGAGGTATGTAGGGTCTGGACCCTTATAATATCTAAGGTATGTGTGGACCGGATCTTTAAAGTATCCGAGGTATGTAGTCAGCAAGAAGTATAAATGTATGTATGTATGTTTGAGTAATAGATGAACAGGTAAGTATTAATACGTATCTTCAGACGCGTATTAGTAAGTAAGTGAACGTAATGTATGTTAAATAACTAGAACTCACTCAGCGTAGCTGACTTTTAGTATGCACGCAGGCAAGTAGAATGAGACAAGTTGCTTGATGAGGACACGTGGCAATAAGAGGAAGACTGGAATCGCTTTGAAGAAGACTATCGTGTCATTTATGACTTATGTTTAAAGACCTATGTTATGATATTTTAAGACAAGATGTTTATGTTATATATGAATGAATGACTTTTATTTCCGCGAAATGTTTTAATTAACTCAGATTTTACGAATTATGTGAATGAGTAAATCCGACCAGAGTGAAAGTAGGGCACCCGGGTCGGGGCCTTACATTGTACGTACATACATACAATAGAGAGAGAGAGAGAGAGAGAGAGAGTGAAAAGCACCATGGCCCGACCTCCTTCCCCTTACCGCCCGGGTAACCACATGAAGCCCCATCCCATAAAGCCCTGGCGTGGTGTTTGAGGCTTCAAAGCCCCTCTATATCACCCCTTTACCGCCCCTATATAGTGCACGCCGTTTGGTCTTACTATCAATCCTAGGCAAAAAAAGAAAAAAAAAACATTTCTCATTACCCTAAGGCTGCACGTTATGGGTGGTATTGTGGACTTTTTTGGGGGTGTTATTGAGAGGGAACACCGCATTGGGGGGGGGGGGGGGGGCTCATGATGGCCGCCGCCTAAGAGAAAGTGGTGGTGGGACCATGTGTTTTCCTCTCTCTCTCTCTCTCTCTCTCTCTCTCTCCCTCCCTCTTATACACACACATACAATATATATATATATATATATATATATAATACAATAATCGTTTATCATACATTACGTACGGGACACCCTCAGCCCTAGATTTCAAAAAACACACGGTGGCAAATTTGTAAATTATTTCAAATCGTTTCCATCCTAATTAACCATTGCGTCGATTCAACCATCGTTACCGACGCCATTTGCAGACACATGCTTCAATTGAATTGAATGAAATACGCCATTTGCGGAAACCCAGTTACAGACGTTCCATATTTTGTTCATATGATGATGTCTGTGATAAAATTGAAGGTCGATTGATGATTGTTTGATGATTACGAGATTACATGAAGTGATTTCAGTGTTCAATTTCATGATACAGATGTTTAAATTCATATCCGAGCTTCTGAACGTTTAAGGTTTGTTCAAGTTTTATGTTACTGAACGTTTAAAGGTCTAAATGTATAAGCTGAACTTCAAAATTTTTTTTGTTAACTTTGAATGTATAAGCTGAACGTATAAACTTGAACTTTTGAATTGAACGTATAAACTTCGAAAACGTAATAATGAATGCGTAATAACGAATGCGTAACAATAGAATGACGCGAAAAACATCATGTAATGTACCGGAGGACCATCTTGGGGCGCTTGAGGGATCAATTTGTAGTCACCGGAGCCATTAAAGCACCATCCATGGTACACGGACTGCAACCGGCCCCACTGATCGATCCTTCCTTCAGAAAGCGGGGCCAATCTGTGAGGACACATATCGTCGAACACCTTCCACGCATTCTCGTTCTTATCCCACCACACCACCACATCCAGCCCCATCACCTTCTTCTCGTGTGGAGCCCGTTTGTCGAGATAGCAGACGGGCATGAGTGCGTACCACTAAGAGAACTAGTCGAATTGCTCTTCATCTTCGTTAATAATTTCGGTCTGTTCTTCAGGTGGGGATATGGGTTGTTCGGTTGAAACTGCGGTAAAGGTTTTGAATTTGGGTTTATTTGTAGTGATTGAGAGAGTGGAAATGGGTTTGAAATTGAATAATTGGGATTTGATGACTGAAGGTTGAAAAACAGGAGTGGGAGCTCTGAGAGCTTCCATGGCGGATGGATGGTGTCAACCTGTCAAGTGCATATTGTGAACGTATTAGTTTAATTAATTGAGGGTAATTGAACGTTTAAACTTGAACTTTTGAACGTATTAGTTTAAGAGTATTAATTGAGGGTAATTTAACGTATTACTTGAACGTTTAAAGGTGTTCGATTTGGTCAGAACGTTTAACTTGAACGTTTAAATTTGTTTTGGTCAGAACGTTTTAGTGTCTTCAGTTTTGTTCAGAACGTTTAAACGTGATATTTTGAACCGTAATAAGAGCTCAATTGATATTTTGGCGCGATGGTCACCCTCCCTGGACCATTGTGCTACGCGATGGTCCAAGAAAACTTCATATTTATATTCCTCTCGTTGAGAAACCCAAAATTCATATATTATGGGTTCCGTAACTCATTTTCTAGCCTAGGATATGCTCGTTTTACTTCTTGGTCACTTTTTGTGAACCCATCTTGTTCAGTTTTAGTATCGGCTTTAGGTTTCTCATCCAAACTCTTCCCAAATCCTTCTAAAACTTCCTAAGACTTCAATTTATGCTTTGGTCTTCCCAAGATATCATTCCATGCTCGTACAAGTCTCCAATTTAACGTCTTTAACGATCAATGACCTGAAATACAAAAGCACGTATGAAGTACCAAAGTTCTAACAATATACTAAACAAAACTACATAATTAACACACTAATATATATACAAAATACCCGAACATCACATCCCCACACTTATCTTTTGCTTTCCCTGAAGCAAAACTCTAAAGCAAACATCAATCTCCATCATAGGTATATCAATTATCACCATTAATACTAGCAAGGTTTAAGGTCATACCCAGTTTTCCAGACTGACACTTTCTAGATTGACGACCCACAAATAAAGTTAATGCTACAATAAAACTATAGAATCACCCAGACAAGTGTACTTTGTTTCCGGTTAGGGCATACATGTTCATACCCCTCACACTATCAACACTCCACTCGGTTTAATATCTGGACTAGCAAAAGATATGCTAGTATATGTCTCTGCCCTCAAAATACCTAATATGAGTTACAACTGAATACGCTTGCAGGTCAGTCTTATCTCCACCCATTAACCACCGGTTGCATAAAGATTCGGACTAAGGTTTTGCTGAGGCTTAGGTTTGGGTGCGGATTGGGCTTATTTAGTGACTCAGGTGGATGAAACCCAGTTAAACAAACCAATATACAGACTCGCGAATACAAACGAACCAAATACACAATCAACTGCTATTTACATACTCAACTGCTAATAGCAACTGAAAATACTGAACTGATAACTTCTTTTTGTCTTTTTGCTGATTTTTTAATTTTTTTTCTTTTTTTTTTAGACATCAATAATTGAATTAACTGATAATTACAACTCATAACTTGAAAACTTTACAACTCGATATATACAACTCGATAACGAACTGGATTTCATCACACGGGTAAAAATAAAATAAAGGCCAAGGCTGAAATGGTGTGTAATATTTAGTTTAACAAACGAAAAAGGAATATGGTCCAAACGGGCTCCCAGGGGATAATGTCGGGTAAGGAATTTATTTAGTGAGGAAAATATGTACGGAATGGGTTTTCTAAAATCCTAATCTCCATACAGGTGGTGGTATTAAGATCTTGAAAAACATGTGACAAGCAAGTTCTAATTCTGTAAAACATGCCGGTTTCCTTCAATAAATGGCAAGACATGTTTTATATCTATTATATAATATGTGTATTAAGTATAGGAGCTAATCTCACAATATGTCTAGAAATATGGGCTGCCGATATGAAACATGTATACCTGTCCGCTTGACTCGTTATCCCCGCCTAAACGATTCCATTTTCAACTTCTCATTTTTAAAAACATTTGTCGGGAAAACTATCGAGAAGCTGAAAAACCAACCATGACCAAAAACCTCTAACTTGGCATTAATAGCAATAAGTGACAGTTAATAACTTAAGTTTCTGAATACTGTTCGAGGTACTATCGGGCTAAAATTTTTCAATTTTCCCCCATCCCCACACTTGAGGTTGACATTGTCCTCAATGTTAAAATAATAAAACAATTAATAAACATTTAGGGACGGGGTTGAACTGACAGTTTAACTACTTAAAAACTCGGGGAACAAATGTGATGGGTTTACGCAAATTCTACAATTACATTTCTAAAAAACTAAAAAGAAAATATAAAAAATAACAAAACTGTTTATGAAACCGAAATCACCTGATGATAATGACAATGCAATGCTAAACTCGGCCCACAACTCTCACATACTCGTGACACACGTCTCCACAACTGATCAATACTGACTAACTACATCTGCACAAATCTCGAGACATGTATAAGCAACCACTCACAAGTATACATACTTAGGTCTTTTGAGAGTTAATATTATTATATTATAAAAATCATTACCGAGCCGAGTTAGTCAGTTCCATAAAAAGTTGTGTTAATTAATTAAAAATAAGAAAAGACCGAACTCACTTTCGTAGGAATGACGGTTGCATTTAGCGTATGCAACAAGCCCTTTGAACCCCCGGTAGCCCGGGTGGACGAGTGAGGTCTTGTGAGGGTTTATAGTGAACCACACCCACAAAGTTCCAATACAACAAAATATACACGTACCTGGATAGACGTGAAATTAACCAAATGCTTACCAAACTTCCATGACTTGCACTTCACCAAAACCTCCCCACACTTGGGATTTGCTGCACAAAACTCGAGACAAAAGTCAAACAACAACTCAACAAAAAAACAAACAAACTAGAACACATTTACAAACCCCGGGTTGCCTCCCGGTCAGCGCTGAATTGTGTGTCTACAGCTCGACAATGTCTCGAATGCCTCAAGTATTTTCATAAGCCGATGAGGTCACCATGGAACTCATCAATTCCTTTTCTCTCCTTCCCATCCTTGCTATCGGTTTCTTACCATCTTTCATCTTAATGAATCTCTCATTCCATCCTTTTCTCTTCATGCTACTTTTCAGCTCATTCCTGTCAGTTACAAAAAATCCCTCTCTTGTATGATTTGTGCATGATGGTACACATTTGTCAACAAGAGGGTTAGTAGCATTTTCAAACAATAATAACCGCTTAACATGGTTCCCACACTTAATGCCCAAAAATCCCTCAGCACAATCAATTTCCGCATGTGCTGTGGCTAGGAACGGCCTACCCAGTATGACTTCAGATTGTTTAATATTACCATTCGCATAATCAAGTACAAGGAAGTCAACTGGGTAGCAAAATTCATCCACTTGAATCATTACATTAGTGACCATGCCCCGGGCTTGTGTATGAGTTTGATTTGCCAACACCACGGTGGTGTTTAAACTATCTAACGGCCAAACTCATACTGATCATATAAACTGCCGGGCATGACACTAACACACGCTCCAAGGTCTAGAAGTACCCGATCAGTTTTAAAATCTCCAATTTGAATTGATAAAAATGGCATTCCCGGGTCTTGGAGTTTACTTGAGGTGGTATTATCCTCCAACTCCTCATCATCCGTGTTGGTCGATTTGCTATTTAAACATTTCTCACAGGTGCAGTTTTCACAAAAAGATAACTCATCAGTTTTTAATTTAACTTCATTTTGGAAAACCATTTCATTTTGACCAACACATTCATTCTCATCACTAACATCATTCACCACCGCCTCAACAACCTGCGGTGGTGACTCAACTTCAACACAGGTAATTTCAAAATGAGGTAAAAGACTTACCGCGTTGATGTGCACATTATTACCTTTCTTAGAGCTTGAACTGGCATGTTGCGGGTTCAGTGTGGTATCGCTCGGTAGCTGACCCGCATTCTTTTGAAATCTCGCCACGTCTGCTGCAAGCTGACCAATCTGCTTAGACATAGCTTCTGCTGAATTGTCTCTCAACTCGAACTGTCTCTGCATTTCCTTCTGATTATCTGACACAAGCTTCAACAATGCATCGAGTTTTGTATGAATTGACTCATCTATATTACCCGAACTACTTTTCTGCCGATCCTGATTCTGATCACCCGATGAACTGCTACCCCGGTAACCATCTCTGTTATACCCCCGACTGTTATTCTGACTGTTCGAACCCTGCTGATAACCGCCCTGGCGGTAGCTGTCCTGTTGTCGGTTCTGATTGGACCCCTGAAAGTTCGGATTTGACTGACTTGAAGCGTTCCCGTATCTGAAATTCGGGTGATTCCTTAGGCCCGGGTGATAGGTGTTTGAATCAAACCCTTGTTGGAATCCCCGTACGCGTAATTGACTTCCTCCTCATCAGGGTACTCGTCATCATCATCAAATCCGGGGCAATTTTTCTGTCTTATGACCCAACTCACCACAGTCTGCACAAACCGGGAATTTCACCTCGACCTTACCAACCTCTTTCTTATTTTCTTTTCGATAACCCGCGAGTTCCCGTTCCAACTCTGCAATTCTGTCTGACTCGCTCGAGGCTGATTTAACTGTTCGGGTGACCTCGACTTTTCGTCTTCATTCAGCTGCGGCTTCCGACTTGGAATCCTCACACATAAACTCAAGGAAATCCCAATCATCCTCTTCTGGTTGGTTCAACAACATCCCATTACATGACGATTTCAAATACTTTCTGTCCTCGTAAGTCAACCCGTCAACAAAACACTTCACTAATTCCCACAACTCAATCTGGTGGTGCAGGCATTTCCTGATCATCTTCTTATAACGAATAAATGACTCATGAAATAACTCACCCGGTGACTGTGAAAAATGTCGAATCTCCATCTGGCCTTCGTTAGTCTTCGACTGCGAATAATACTTGTTAAGGAAAACCTGCTGCATCTCGGCCCAGCTCTCAATACTGTGCATCGGTAGAGAGTTGAACCAGTGTTTTGCCTTGTCTTTTAATGAACACTGGAACAACCGCAACCAGACCTCATCCTGATCATAAGTATCATCACCAATAGACCCGCAAATAGGTGAAAAATCTGACAAGTGTGAATACGGGTCTTCTGATCCCAGTCTGTGAAAATGGGGAACTATGTTGATGTAGGACGGACGGGATTTAAATGTCGGCTGTCCCTGAACACGCAACTGTGGGACAATCGGTGATGCACCATCTAATATAGCCGGTCTGAACCGACTGTTAACACCCTGAACTGGAGGCCTGTAATTCCTTTGTCTGGCCCTTGGTTCCTCAAAACCTCCCCGATTAACCTGAATCGGCTGTCTCTGTTCCTCCCGATATCTTCCTATACCACCTCGATCAAGATTCCTGTTCCTCCACCTGTTACCTCTTACCCTAACCGGTTCCTCAACCTCTTCAACACGCAAACCCGCATTGTCATTTCTCGGCCCAAAATTCCTCCTTATCTCCCTCTTCATCGTCTTCATTGTGAATACTGACATAGTCAAAATCTTGAATAATCGGCTGTGGGTGACGAGGGGTATTGTTCGGGGCTGATGGCCCGGGTCTGTCATGGTTTCGGTTTTGGTTTCTGGAGTGTCGGGCTGAATTTTGGGGTTGTTGATTGGTGTGTATTGGTGGTGGTAGGTCATTATTTGGTGGGTTGTGATTATTCGGTGGGTTTGGTTCGAGTTGGAAAACCTTAATTTCGGGTGGTGGGTCTTGGTTTTGATTTTGGTTCTGGTTCTGGTTCTAACCTTCCATATCCGGCTGTCTGATCTGAGCTCGGTTCTGCCGAGCTAAATGTTTAATCTCTGGCTCGTAAATCAGTTGGGACCGTCTCCCTGAATGACGGGTGTGCATAAACCTGCTACCTGCACAAATAACACACTCCGCATAAAATAGGAAAATAAAACTAAACTAAAATTAAAAACAAAAACTAAATTAAACTAAGAAATCAATTAACACAAAACACTAAGCGCACTAACTCCTCGGCAACGGCGCCATTTTGATGCTAGACTGCCGCTATCTAGTCAAAAACAAGTAAATCAGTGTCCTAATCACCTTAAGCTAGTCAGAGTAAGTATGGTGTCGAACCACGAGGAGTATGTGGTCAGTGTGCAGTGAAATCGATTCCTAACATTATGAAGTGAATTCTATCAAAGTGCTAATCACACTAGCAAACAATTTAGTTGTATAAGAAACGAACAAGTACTCAAGATTCAGTTAATCAAATAAAGCAAATCACACCCGGGAATCCAAGTAAGCAATCAAACAGCAATCTCATGCAACTTAACAGATTAACTATCTTGTGTCAACTACAGACTTACTAATCGGTTAAACCTTAGGCATCCACGCTCGCTAACACACGGCACTGGTTATCAAACGGTCCCTGCCAATGTGACTCAACTAAGGGCAAACGTATGCTTTATTGCAATTAACAGGTCAAACAATCCTATGAGCAATTATTATAGCAATCGACAAACTAATCGTTCTGATCGAAATAAACCTAAACCGACTGATTGTACGAACATACCAAACATCAATACTCATAGATTAACATCAAAACAATTACAATTAGTTGTTCTAGTACATGAGAAATAAATTGAAAGATTACAAACTATACATCCCGGATATGACTCGAATGGTCTAGCAGCGTCTCGGCATCTCTCGGTATTCGATTTGGATGATTTGGATCATATCTATGGCCTTGAGATGAATAGGAATGAAGGTTTTCTCCTCTTGCTGCTCTAGAAACTGCCTGAAACTGAATGGGGGCGTCTAAGGTCGTCAAAACAAGATATAACATCAAACCCTAACTTTTCCGTCCGTGGCGCGATGGTCACCCTCCCTGGACCATCGTGCTACGCAATGGTCCAAGAAAACTTCATATTTATATTCCTCTCGTTGAGAAACCCAAAATTCATATATTATGGGTTCCGTAACTCATTTTTTAGCCTAGGATATGCTCGTTTTACTTCATGGTCACTTTTTGTGAACCCATCTTGTTCAGTTTTAGTATCGGCTTTAGGTTTCTCATCCAAACTCTTCCCGAATCCTTCTAACACTTCCTAAGACTCAATTTATGCTTCGGTCTTCCCAAGATATCATTCCATGCTCGTACAAGTCTCCAATTTAACGTCTTTAACGATCAATGACCTAAAATACAAAAGCACGTATGAAGTACCAAAGTTCTAACAATATACTAAACAAAACTACATAATTAACACACTAACATATATACAAAATACCCGAACATCAACCGCTGTAATGCACATACGTATTACCGTGCGATACCGTTGTTTTACACATGTGTATTACTATGTATTTTTGAGTTTAATAGTGTTTTATTGCATATATTCAATATTTGTGTATTGATATGTGTAGTAGTGTTGTATTATATGGAAAAAAAATAATAATAAAATAAAATTCGATGTGATGCGCATGTGAGTTAATGTTGTATTACACATACGTACTAATGTGTATTCGATGTGTGTATTAGTCTTATATTGCATATATATAATAGTGTGTATCAAATATGTTCAATAGTGTTGTATTCTATGCAATACAAACACTTATGCATATATGCAATGCACACTATTACACATGCGCACTTACCGACGAGGTTACTGACAAGTTTTTTTTTTGAACCAATAACAACATATAAGAATAATGGAAAAAAAAAGAAACTTAAAAAATTTTTTTAAAAAAAGTTAAAAATTATTTTTTAAAGTTTTTAAGTTTTCTCTTTAAGAGGAGTTTTTACTAGATCCCACCCATATATATATATATATATATATATATATATATATATAATGGGATGTTAATATTGGATTATATTATATAGTGTGAGCCCACGAGCCTACCTTAGGTTATTACGGTTTACATATTATTCTCTATATATTGTAATGCATTATTATCAATGAGAACAACCTAGTAATTACCAATATCTTACATGGTATCACAGCCAACCTCTACCACTTTCGCTGCCCCAAACACAAACAAACCCTAGCCGTCGCCGTCGAGTTCAAACCCTAGACAGGGCGGCGTGCCACCTTCGCCGCCGCCCTGTCCCACCTTCGTTTAACAGTTTCGTTTCTTCTTTTCTATATTTAGTTTTCATTCAAATAAAGCTTTGTTATCACTTATCTAAGTCTTTTCGTCCATCGCCGCCATCAAAACCATCCTTTTATTAGCCGCACCTTTCATTCAAAGGTTTAATATCTTGTTGGTTTACGTGAGGCTCCATCCATTCTTGCACGCCAAGATAAGATTGTTTTGAATTAAATCTTGATTCCCAAACAAAGCAGAAGTGATCCACGCACGGGTCGAATTTATTTTTGGTGTTTGTTTTACAATTTTAAGGTTTCTCCATGGCTACCATGACATGAACATGTACTTTGAGCTTTTGATGATGCTACGATAGCATCTCAGCCACCATTCCACTCCCCGATCGTACTCCTCAAGCCGCTCCTTGCTGTCGTGCTGCCGAACTCTTTTGTTTTTATTTATTGCAGCCGACTTCGGTCTGCTGCTAATTGGACTACGGTCCCTACTATTGCCGCCGACTTCGGTCCGCCGCTTATTGGACTTCGGTCCTCCGTCGCGCCGCCTGCTAGACTACAGTCTGCCGTCGCACTGCTAGTTTGTTAGTTTTCTTTTTCTTTTGGTAGCTGCGCCGCCGCATTGCATGTTTCTTGCAAGATTACGAATAAATCATTGAAGCCCGTGGATGATAAAATCAAGTAAAATATGGATTTGTTGGCAAAAGTTTGGATTTCTAAGTCGATCAAAGCACATTTATCTTATTATTATTGTTTTATGTTTTTAGTTTTTTTTTCCAGTCTAAGCTTCTGGTTTCCTTCCGCTCTGACTGCGGGGGAGTGTTGGATTATATTATGTAGTGTGAGTCCACGGGCCTATCGTAGGTGATTAGGGTTTACATATTATTCTCTATATATTGTAATGCATTATTATCAATGAGAACAACCTAGTAATTACCAATATCTTACAGTTAAAGGGACTTTAAACTACAATGGAGCATTACAGAGAGGGGCTTCGATGCCTTGTTTTTTACGTGGCGATCACTGTTGAGGCTTTAAAGCCCCACCATATTAAAGAGCCTAATTAACGCACCAATCATTATTCAATAATGAGATTAATGTGTCCTTTGACTATGAAATAAGTATATAACTAACCCATTTCAACAATCGTTTCTGATTTATATCATTTCAATCAACATTCATTTCTAAATATAAGGTTACATCAACAACTAGGCTTTCAAGTTTATAAATTACTTACAACACTTGTTATTCACCTAAGGATGAAGAACACTTTGGTTGATTTTTAATCATCAACTTATCCATTGTTTCCCGTTGTTCTTCAAAGAAGGCACGCATTTTTTTTCTAGTTTAACCAACTCTCCCCTTTGACTACATTAATAGAAGTTTAACCCTTTGGAATAGTTAACCCTCCAAATTCTAAACGTAAGTTAGGAACACGACCATAGGTAAACAATATTAACCATATAACCAACACATGAACATTTTAACTTAAATTTTCATTTATTTAACGTTTAAAAAGAAATCACTTGACGAACATAAACCCTTCACACAAATTGAATATTTTACAAATATTCCCAAAAATTGGATGCTACACACTAACTATTAGTATTAAGATTGGAAACAAAAATTAAACGAGACACACAACAACTAACCAAATAGTCGGAACATAACCAATCTATGCATTAGTAAATTATAGTCAAAGATAAAGGAGAGATGGTCAACCCATGAGTAATGCTATCCTAAAGATACCTTAGAATATGTGTTTGAATTCTATCAAGTATCAGTCAACAACTTTAAGAAGAAATTGAGAAACCTTATCGGACATTTCAGAATTTAATGCTCCAATGATTCTATGATAAAGTAAGGGTCTGCCTATAGATCAAGAATAGTGATAGAGCTATTGACACATAGAAACCAAACTAGAAAGATGTTTGCATTGAGCTAAGCTAGTGTGATGTAGAAGTTCTGAAAAAATAACATCGCTAAGACAGGTGTAAAGTATCATGAAAGAATGTGACTTTTATTATAAGAAAATAGCTCAATCTGGCCAAGTCTAAGAGTAGACTAAGTATATGACTTCTAAATCACCTCGGATGCAAAAGACGAAATAACTCTCGGTCATAAGAACATCATCAATATATACGAGCACGTAATAAGTGATTGAATATCGGTAATAAACAAATAACAAAGTATCCGAAGCACACTCACTAAAGCCAAATAGAGATGCAGATATGATGTGGGAAAGTTGGGTGGACATAGTAGGGAGGTTGTATCATACACACATCTCAGATAAATTACCATAGACAAAGGTGGTGTTGACGTCGATTATCCCAACCCCGAAAACTCGATGTTTTTATAAAACCTTTACCACATTTCCACTTTGTTTCAGTAGTTTTCAATGTCGTCTTTTCCAACCGAGGTATGAAAAGACAAACTAAAATCACATATCTCACTAATGCTAGACTAGTTATATCATTATAATATTTAGAAATATCCCAATGTAACATCATTCTCTCTATATATTGTCCTTATTTAACTCTATTATTATGCACATAATTCACATACAACTCTTCCTTAGGCAAGGTACTCATAATCCTAGTTGTTACCACATACACGTATTACGCTCACACATAATGAGACGTAGCCTTCACTTCCTATTCCCATGTATATATATTATGTTGTCAGTTGTCACCCAAAGCATTTGCTCACACCAATGACAATAGCCGTCACGCTTCCACTTCTAAACCCTAGTTGTTGCGTATAATCAAGTGCCACTCACAATAGCCACTTCCAATACCAGTTACCTCGACCACACGTCATGTCTCCCAATAACTATAGTAACATACAATTTAAGTTAGTTAAACAATTAAAACTACATTAATTTTTTTCCGTACCACAACCTGGGCCATCGTGCACTTGAACCATAATCTCGCCCGTGAAGTGCCTTTGGATATCCTAAAAAAACAATTATAATCTTTTTCTGATAGTAGCCTTTGCTTACCCTGTCCAGCGCCAATTCTGGAACCCCAAAAACAGTTTTAAAACGAAAGAAAAAAAGAAATTTCTTTTTACGTTCCAAGCTATACAATTAAGCTTGCCGAATAATACTATAACACTTATATGACTTAGATGTTTATGTATATCTTTCCTCTACATGACAATATTTTATCATGTGTATATCATAAACTAGCTCACACACGTTCTTTATTGTATTTAATCGCTATTTTTTTATCAATTCTAAATGGTAAATCACGTAAATATTTATGATACGATAGGAGAAAGAAATAAGTTCATTATATACGTAGGTCCTCTAGATGGATCTCACAACTTGACTCGAATCAATCTGTGTTATTGGTTAGCGGAAATCATCAACGACACTCGGATCTTGGATCTTAGTTTTGTTATTTAAGAGAGAAAAAGATAAGTGGAGAGAGAAAACTTTATTTCTAAGAGTTGTGAAAGAGTTTGAGTTGTTGAGAAATGGATAAAGTAACCCTTTTATAGGGTTCCCATTTTTCCAAAGTTTACATAATAAACATACAAAATAAACGTATCGAGTACGTACTACACCGACTAAAAGTAAACTAAAATAACATATACAATCCTAAAAACAATATATAATATTGGCCCTATATTAGTAGTTAAATAAAATAATATACATTCGTTCTTGTTAACCGTTAACGAACATCCATTCATAATAAATTAATAAAAATAGCCGTTATTTTAGGCGCTATATCAGAACTACAACTACGCATGCGAGTGTACATTTTTCACTCAGCGAACGTACAAGCTAAGCAGTTAATGCGGAAAAATATCGGATATCGGTCAAGTACCGATATCTGAGATATCGGTTATTGCAGTGAGATATCGGCAGGATATCGGTAATTTTAATATCATGTAAAATTCATATATATAGCAATTTAACACTAATATTCAGTATAGTCTCCTACCATTAACAAATTAACCTTTTGGAAATTGCAAAACACTAACAATCGTAACAAGTAAGAATTGATTAAGACTTAAAACAATAAAATTGAACACTAAAAGTTGATAATTAAGACTTAAAATACTGATATCGGGAATATCAGTGATATATCCGTCAAATATTAGTCCAAAATTGGTCAAATATCGTTGATATTATCGGTACCGATATTCCGAACCGATATTCTGACTTATATATCGCCAAGGGACTGATAACCGATATATCGGCGATATCGACAACATAGCGTTCAAGTCATGCGGCGTAATTATTTGTCCACTTTACCACGGTGGAAATAAAATAATTTACTAAACGGCGATATATATATGATTAAATTGATGAATTGAAGGAAAGACTTTTCCTTTTTATACATTCACGCCATCACTTATGATTCTTCATTTATCTCCTGATTTATTTAATCAAAAGTTAAACTGTTACCTTGTTAATCTTTTTTTTGAACGACAAGCGTATCCTTCAAACGGCTATTGGTTAAATTCATCACATTGGGATACACTCGTTTTTTGATTCGGGATAAACCCTCACCTAAGGCCAACGCCCGTTAACACTCGCCCGAAGGCACGACAGTGCGGTGAGATAAAACCTATTCAGTTCAAGGATCCAACTAGTGAAAGCCACATATTCGTCTAATCTCCCATCATCACCCTGGTGCCTCTGAAACTAAATATTGGGGGCAGGAATCGAACCCGAATCACATGAAACATAAAGTCTTTCCCTTATCACTCCACCACCGCATGACATTAACGTATATCTTACTTATGATGTTGATTTTGGGTTTAGTCTCCATCACCTTGTTACAGTTTTGACTGGTTATTGACAATTGTGATAACATGATTGACTTTTCTTGATTTGCTAGTCATCTTGGTTTCAGTTTTTAATAATAATAATAATAATAATAATAATAATAATAATAATGCTTTAGTTCATGATTTGATCGAAAACCAAGCTGTAAACACCCAGGATTTTATTATAAACTTTTACCACATTCCTAATTTGTCTCGTGAGTTTATAAGATCATCTTTCTTCACGAAGATATATCTATAAATCAAAATCATTTGTCACAAATATTAGACTGATATAGAAGCTATACAAGTGTAATATTCTTAGCCCATAAGTAACACTACTATGCACAAATAATATACCGTTACACTCTTTTTGGTTTGAGTTGATATCATAGCCGTATTCCTTCAAAAGCTAGTTATAACCAAGGCCATGTATTGCTGGATGAGACAAGCGGTCTGCACTTCAATGCCGTAGCCCAACATATAGCAAATTAACATCTATATCCAAAACAATTACTCACACCAGCCACTTATATTAGTCCTTAACTCACACTAGCCACTTTCTCCCTATACGTTATGTGGATTTTGCATGTTTTTATCTCCTTGTGTAGGTCCCAACGCGGGTGGATCTAACAATAATCTTGGATCAACCGAGCTTAATGTTAGCGGAAATCACACTAAGCCACCTAAGCGGTCTCGGACCCTGAGAGGTTATTTTCGGTTGGTTAGAGAGAAAGAGGGAAAGTCGAGAGAGAATGAGAGTTTGGCAAAAAGGTTTTTTTATTAACAATGAACCACCAACTCTCATGGCATGCTTCCTATATATATAGGGAAGCATGCATGAGAAGTAAGTCACATCAAATGCCTAATGGGCTTTACAACATTATTTCCCTTGGGCCTATACATTCAAAACTAACAACTAAAGCCCAAAACATAATAAACACAATACAAAAGACTAATATAATAAAATGGGACTAACAATCTCCCTCTAGTCTTTAGTATTGGAACCCATCGGTGTCGTAATCCAGCCAGCCGTCCTCGGGTAGTGGAAGCTCAACAACTCTTTTAACAAACTTGTTGAAGGCTTCAATTATCCGGTCTGTGTTCTGACAACCAATATCCTCGACGTTTCCCAGGGGAGAGTTGTAGAGCTTCTTGATATCTTCTATATGCAGCCCCATTAGCTCGTGCTCGTCAAATACGCGAATCTCAGGCAGATCTTTGCAGCGTATGACGGCCTCCCCGGTCGTGTTGTCGAATTCCCAGCCAATGAAGTCTCGGAGGATGTTAGGAATAAAGGGTTCACCATGGTAGATGATATGACAGTTCTTTGGTGCCCTGTATCTCTACATTGTTCGCGGCTCTCCAGTGGCTAGGTCTATCTCCCTTGGGTTCTTGTACTTCCGACCCTTTTTCGGCTCAAAATCTTTGTAGTCGACTTTCGATTGTCGATGAAGATAATCCGGGATCCAACTCTCCAACGTACTCCCAACCGCACCATGGCCTAGAGCCTTTCGAAGATAATTAATGTCAAGCTCTAGTAACGACTTGAGCTCACGGTGGTTGAGATAGATCAGATCACCACTATATCGTCTGATAGCCCAACACGCGTTCTCCTTATTTCGCATAGACAATCAGCGAATCGTCGTGGTAAGGGTAGATGAGCTCGCGTGCGCATGAACGACTTGACACAATATGATTCTTCCTATTCTTCTTTGGTGGTTCCTGTGTCAAGTCGGCAGTTTGATTGAAGACGGGATCAGCAGCAGGAGTCTCTGAAGCTTGAACTTGAGCAGGAGGAGTGTCTGGATTAGATGAGTAGTTGATGTAGTCATCTTCAACCCCTTCCTCTGTATTCTGTTCAACAAGTTGCTCCAAGTTCTTTCCCGCTTCAATAAAGTCATCCATAACACCTGCAAAGTCATCAGGAAATAAATCTTTATACATATCAGCAATTTGTGTGTCGTGTTGCCTGACTTTGCCGGCTGAGTCGCGATTAGCAGGGTTTTGAACTTCATATTGAGCGTGTGGAGGTGATTGAGTGTTAAATCCACCTCCACCTCCCACTGATCCGGCCCCTCTATCTCCTCCATTTCCACTATCATCGTCACCATCGTCATCCTCACATAACTATCATGAACGTCATCATCGTCTTCTTCATCATCATCCTCATTCTCATCTTTGTCATCACCATCATTACTACCACCAACATCGCTAGACTGGCCGCCCTGTTGTACCAAACGACCAACAGTCGCCTCACCTTCAGACACTCCCACCCTAACTCCTCGCAAGGCCACACTCGGACCTGCGGTAGGCTGTGAACCACCAGCCTGAGAAGTCTCTCCCGACCTTCTCCAACTCTTGAAAACCTTATCAAGTCGATCCTCTAGACCATGAAAGTCATCCTCATGAATACCCATAAGGTCTGAGGCCGCTTGATACTTGCTTACCAGCTCCTCATTCGTTTTCAGCTGAAGCTCATTGAGATGATCATGTTCCTTGATCTTCTCTTGAACAACCTCCATTTCGGCTCTGTGTGTATCGAGGGAAGCGGATGAAGCGAGCTGATTCTCTAAGTTTGTGACTTTGGAGTTTGTAGCTTCATTCTCAACATCCCATCTTCGAGTGGCATCTTCAATCTTCTTGTTGACACTAGTCCTGAGAGCACTTGCAGATGGCAGGTTTCTTTCAAGAGTGGCCAATCTGTCTCCAAGTCTTGAATTATCTGCTCTTAGGTTTGCGTTTTCCGAAGCTTCTCGGTTCATTAGTACTTGAAGATTCTGGATTCGGGTGTGGAAGGAGTTCGTCAATAATCTTTGATTTTCAGCAAGTGCGTCGCTTGCTTCTTTCTACTCTTCCAACACCCTTATCCTTTCCCTCAGAGCCTCCTTCTCTTTCTCATCCTCAACCACCTTCTGTTTCATGTCTTTGATGAATCTGAGGAGCACAATTTCTCGTTCCGCCCTTTTAGCGTTGGATTCATCCAGTGTGACGATCCTATCGAGGATAGGATCGGCGTAAACTGTAGGTGTCGTATACTTTTGATGTGTGTCGGATAACCCTATAACAATAACCCTCACAACTAAGCTTTAAATATAAAACGAAAATCCTAAAACCACAGACAACCGGCAAGTGTACCGATCGCAAGTAGTATAGACCTAGGAAGTCCGAGTATCGAACACGTGGACACGTAAGAACGCTAATGATTACAAACCCTAGACAAGACCTACCTAAGAATAATATTTAGTTGATTTTTGATTTCTTTTAGCTTAACTGAACTAACTAGACTGACTGACAAAAGTTACCTAAAATAGAAAACTTAACGACAAACTAACTGTGTTAACTTAGGATGGAGAAAAACGTCTACCTAGGTCAGAATCAAACTGTAGGCCTAACAAGCTAATTGATTGGATGACATTAAGATACCGGTTCCTAAAGATGACACGACTAAGGATCGCTCAGGCTCACTGGATTACCTCTCGGTCTCACTCAACAAGCCTAAACTACTCAAAATCGACTAAAATGACCAAACCGGGAAACAATTGCTAACGTGTTCTAATGTTGACTCACCTCTTGGTCTCACCAACACTCGACTCCAATGGCAATGAATATTACACAACCAAGGATAGAGGAACAATTCAACTTAAACCAAAATAGATCAACTAATCGCTCAAAACACCTAAACCTGACAAGAAACGAACTCGCTCTCGCGCAATTTTTATTCTAGCATGCAAAGGCAATGAGACAACCCTAACTTCTTATCACCTCTCGGTCTCTAAGAAGGTGTTTAACCGCCGTAATTTAACCTCAAATTCATGCAACAAAACCCGACGGTTGTTCCTACCGCAAACAAACCCTAAACACAAAGTCTAGAATCAAACAAGCACCGATCAATCAATACAAAACTAATCAACCAACACAAGGAGTTTATGCAATGAATTACCAAAATTTTCAGCCCTTAAATACAACCTATTTCATGTCTAAATCAAACTTTACAATAACAATTAAAGTTTATTAATAAAAAAATCCAACAAACTCATCAAACACTGACAATTATCATCATTCCTAGGTAGAACTAACAAGTTTAGCCTCTAATCATATTTGGACAGCCATGAACACTTAATAAAATCATCATATAACTCATCTCAATAATCAATTCAAGCATTCAATGATCAGTACAAATCATAAACAAGTCAATATCTCAAGTAATTGCAAAACAATTCAACAATTAAGCAAGAAACTCAAAGTGTATGAACAATGAAAAAGATGTAAGGATATGAGATATTCCGGGGCTGCTCTCGGCTGTAAAAAACAGTGGTGAATGACCCCGAGGCTTGGTTCTTGTGTCTTCTTCCTTCCCTAGCCGCTACAACCTTCAAACCTTAAGCCGAAATTTTTTTTTCCCTTGCTTTCTTCCTGCCTGCTGCCGATCGCAACCTGCCAACCACTTTGGGTTTTTATTTTTTTTATAATATAATAATGTAAGACTTGGGCCTCCATGATGCATATGGACCGGGCTTTGAGCTTGGTCTTGAAATCGTATGCGTAAACGTCCATTAAGCTCCTCGAAAAGCTCGATTTCTTTCTTTGTTTCACCTAAAATCTACAAAATAATAAAAACTATGTAAAACCTATATAAAACAAGTTAAAACACATAAAATATAATACATAGATAAAAGGCGCGGAAAATAAGTGTGTTTTACAACACATCAAATATCCCCACACTTAAGACTTTTTTTCGTCCCTGAAAAAGAATACTACAAAGGATCATAACCGAGTTCAACCGATAACCCTTGGTTTTATTTATTTATTATTATTAATATATATATATATATATATTTTCTTTTTAAAGTATTAGAACAAGTGACCCGTTACCCAAATATTTCTTCCAACTTTCACCTAATAAGCTAGATCAGGTTGATTGCCGGTATTGCTGTCCACTTAAACCCATGCCCCAATACTTACCGACGCAAATAAGGCATGACAATTCTATTAGTTTGTATGACTAAGTGGAACCCACACCTAAAAGCCCTGCTGCCACTTCACCAATTCCATTATGGTTTTACCGGGCCGAGTCACCCCAACTTGACTTAAACCTATTGCCACATGATTAAAACATTTCGACTCATATACAAACTATAAACTCTAGCTATCTTTCAAGTGCACGCAATTACAAATGTATTTTTTTTTCTTCTGCCTTTTGGCTTTTTGCATTTTTTTTTAAATACTCATAGTACATAGCTTTGCATGAATAGAAACAAACACAAAAGATAAAACAACTAATATACAGACGATCATGTGACTCGAGGCTTGAGTATGACCCGGCTTTTCATTCCAGTCCTGTCACGAGTTTAGTTAAACAAACACAACCCCTAAGATGTTTCCCACTAATGTCAGGCCATTTAAAAGGTTCAATTAGGTCAACAACCAAACCGCCCTTTCATTCTCAGAGGTTGAGCCTACCGACACATCGATTACTGAGTCTAATCCGTTCGGTTACCAAACACTACGTGCGGATCTAATGGGCACTGTTCTTATTTATTATATATATATTTATATTTTTGAAAACACCAAGAAGTTATAAAATAACCACTACTCGGTAATAATATCATTTCCTGTTTAACGTAGAGAAAACAAATTTCAAGGGACTATTTTTTTTCAAATTTTCCAAAATTTTTTTTTCAAAAATTATCTACAACTAAGTAAAATAAACCCCATCCCCACACTTAGAACGAAATCGTCCTCGATGAGAACAAAGAAAACAAATAAAATAAAAATAAAAATAAAAATAAAACAAAAATTAAAAAGATAATATACAAGACTAAAACAAAGAACGGGTTACTCCCCTGGTTTGTGTGTAGAATCCTCAATAGCTGTGTAGTACCCAAACGACCGTAAAGCATTTCATTCGCGGCCGCAACCTCGGGAGAACCTGTTCCAAAACGCCATCGTAGCTACCATGCGCATAATATAACCTGCAAAACTCAAACTCACTCGCATGTAGCGGCGTACAACACGGAAAACCAAAACATAAAGAAATAAACATATTTTTGTGTTTTTGGTTTTTATAATTTTTATTTATTTTCTTTTTTATTAATAATAGAACACCCCTTAAATCGACCGACTCGAATGGAGATTGAGTAAGAGCGGTTTCATCTTGGAAAATCCTGAAATAGACAAAACAAATAAAACAGATAGCACAAACATAAAACAAAATACAAACTCTACAACTCGGGCAGTCTCCGAGTGGTGCATCCATCAGTCTACGTCTCGGAGAGCGAGTCAAGGTAGAATACCTCAACCGTCTGATCAGTCACCGGCTCGCCAATGTAGTGCTTCAGTCTATGATAGTTCACCTTAAACTTCTATCTCAACCGCCTTTATCTTCTATCTCAATCGTGCCATACGGGAAAACCTCAGTGACTGTGAACGGTCCCGACCATCAGGATCTCAACTTTCCCAGGAATAACCTCAACCGGGAATTGTATAATAACACCAAATCCCCACACTTGAACTGCATGTTACCCTTCAACTTTCTATCATGCAGTTCCTTCGTCCGCTCCTTATACCTGAACGACTGGGCGTAGGCGTGATCTCTCAGCTCCTCTAACTCGTGCAACTGGTGGAACCGAGTGGCCTCCGCGGCGGACATATCAAGATTTACCCTCTGTAGGGCCGACGACGCACAGTGCTCTAACTCAACAGGCAGGTGGCAGGCCTTCCCATAGATCATCCGAAATGGTGTGGAACCGGTCGGAGTTTTGTAGGCTGTACAGAAGGCCCACAACGCATAATCCAACTTTTCGGACCAATCCCGACGATTCGAACCAACCGTTTTCTCAAGAATACGTTTGATCCCCCGGTTACTCACTTCTACCTGCCCACTAGTCTGTGGGTGGTTGGCGGTTGCAAGCCGATGGGTCACCCCATAGCGTCGCAACGCCTTCTCCATCTGCGCATTGCAGAAGTGAGTTCCTCTATCACTGATCAACGCCTTCGGGACACCAAAACGAGCAAAAAGGCTATTGAGAAAACGGAGTACAACTCGGGCATCATTCGTGGGTAAGGCTTTGGCCTCAACCCACTTCGAGACATAATCAACAGCCACAAGTATGTACTTGTTCCCACGTGAAGATGGAAACGGTCCCATGAAATCAATGCCTCACACATCGAAAACCTCACAAACCTGAATAGCATTTTGGGGTATTTCATTTCGCGAAGAAATGTTGCCTACCCGCTGGCAACGATCATAACTCCTCACAAACGCGTGCGTATCTTTAAAAATCGAAGGCCAATAAAATCCACAATCAAAAACCTTCTTCGCTGTCAAACTCGCACTGTGGTGACCTCCTGTCGGTCCAACATGGCAATGGCCTAGGATCTGCCATCCCTCCTTAACGTCAACACACCTCCTGATCAACTGGTCAGCACTTATACGAAAGAGATACAGGTCGTCCCACAGATAAAACTTAACATCAGCAAAGAATTTCTTCTTTTGCTGGTAAGACATCTTCGGGTAGTACCCATCCACAAGATAGTTTGCGAAGTCGGCGAACCATGGAAAACCCTCATCCTGAGCCGAAACAAACATGAGACTCTCTGTCGGAAAGTGGTCATTAATCCTGACCCCCGGCTCTCCTAACTCAGCTCCCTCAAGCCGTGAAAGATGATCGCCCGCCACATTCTCGGCCCCCTTTTTATCACGGATTTCAATATCAAACTCTTGAAGCAACAGGATCCATCGGATAAGACGTGGCTTAGCATCCTGTTTGCTAAAGAGAGAACGAATGGCAGAATGATCCGTGTACACAATCGTCTTGGACAGAACAAGATAGGACCTGAATTTATCGAATGCAAACAACACAGCTAAAAGCTCTTTCTCGGTGGTGGTGTAATTCTCTTGGCACCATTCAGGGTCCGGCTAGCATAGTAAATCGGGTGGAAGTGTTTATCCTTCTGCTGTCCAAGAACCGCTCCGACTGCGAAGTCGCTCGCATCACACATCAACTCAAAGGGAAGTGACCAGTCGGGAGCAATCATGATCGGGGCATTAACGAGTTTGTCTTTTAAAATATCAAACGCCTCGATACACTGCTCAGAACACACAAACGGGGCATCCTTCTCCAGAAGTTTGGTCATGGGTCTCTCGATTTTAGAGAAATCTTTAATGAACCAAAGGTAGAACCCAGCGTGACCCAAGAAACTCCGAATGGATCTCACAGAAGTGGGCGGGGGAAGATTAGAAATGGTCTCAACCTTCACTCGGTCGACCTCTATCCCCGCACTCGAAATACGATGCACCAAAATAATGCCCTCGCGTACCATGAAGTGACACTTCTCCCAGTTAAGGACTAGGTTGGTGTCAACGCATCGGGCCAACATCCTCTCAAGGTTGGAGAGACAATGATCAAAAGAGCTCCCAAACACAAAAAAATCATCCATGAACACCTCCATGGAGTCCTCGATCATGTCATGAAATATAGCCACCATGCACCTCTGAAATGTGGCTGGAGCGTTACACAGTCCGAACGGCATACGTCGATAGGCAAACGTACCGTATGGGCAGTTAAACGTGGTTTTCTCCTAGTCATCGGGAGCAATAGGAATCTGAAAGTACCCGGAGAAACCATCTAAGAAGCAGTAGTACTGCTGACCTGCCAAACGCTCCAACATCTGATCGATGAAAGGTAAAGGAAAGTGGTCTTTCCTCGTGGCATCATTCAGTCTGCGGTAATCAATGCAGACTCTCCAACAGGTCACAGTCCTAGTGGGAATGAGCTCGTTCCTCTCATTAGTGACGACAGTCATGCCACCCTTTTTAGGAACCACTTGGACTGGACTAACCCACGAACTATCAAAAATGGGGAAGATGATCCCCGCATCAAGGAGTTTGATAATCTCCTTCTTCACGACCTCCTGCATCTTCGAATTAAGCCGCCGCTGCGGCTAAACGACAGTCCTAAAATTATCCTCCATGAGGATTTTATGCATGCAAAACGAAGGGTTAATACCCTTGATGTCGATAATCTTCCATGCAATGGCCTCCTTGTGCTCTCGAAGCACCCTCAACAATCTCTCTCTCTCTCGACCTCCGTCAAAGCAGATGCAATAATAACCGGCAACTTCCCCTCCTCGTCCAAAAACGCGTACTCCATATGGGTGGGCAAATCCTTAAGATCTAAGGAAGGAGGGGGGCTCTCGATCCAGAAGGTTGGTCCATCGGATCGTCTCGTGCGATCCCAGCAGACACTTCAGACTCAGGGGTATGTAACTCGGTGTCATCCTCCGTTGACTGATCGGTCATGGCAACCATCTCAATCTCCGAAATGTCCCTATCAAGAATCTGAGTGTCGGAGGCAGATCCTCCACAGATCTCGCTGAAAAACTCCCCAACATGCTCCATGATGGTATCAATAAAGTACAAGGAGTCACCAGCAGACTTGGGGTGTTTAAGTGACTGTCGAACGTCAAAGGTGACGTTCTCATCCCCAACTCTCAAAATCAACTTACCATCGTAGACGTCGATCAACGCCTGTGCAGTGACAAGGAATGGTCGGCCAAGAATAAGCGGTAGACTATCATCATCGTTCATGTCCAGAATGACAAAGTCCACCGGGAAGATGAACTTGTCGACACGAACAAACATGTTCTCGACCACCCCTCGAGGGTATTTCACAGAACGATCAGCAAGCTGGATACTCATTCTGGTAGGCCTCGGTTGGCCTAAGCCCAGCTTGCGATACACGACATACGGCATGAGATTAATACTGGCACCAAGATCAGCCAGCGTATGAATAACCGTATCATCACTCAAGATGCAGGGAATCGTGAAACTCCCTGGATCGGCCATCTTTTCTGGTAACTTCCTCTGTAAGACAGCAGAACAGCTAGCACTCAAAGGGATGGAAGCTACCTCAGCTAACTTCTCCTTATTCGAAAGAATATCCTTAAGGAACTTCGCGTGTTTCGACATCTGAGTCAGTGCCTCAAGGAATGGAATATTAAGGTGAAGCTGCTTCAAAGGATCAAGAAATTTAGAATTCTGCTCCTCATCTCTATCTCTGCGGAGTCTCCTGGGGTATGGCACTCTAGGTTTGTAGACTCTCGGCGGCTCGCTCAGTAACTGCTGTCTCTCAACCTGTGCTGAACTCCCTGGGCTGCTCCTCTGATGCACCTGGGTCGGTGGAGACTCCATCTGAATCTTCTCATCCACCTGCTCCTCTACAACTACTGCAGGCTCCTCGACTCCTCCTCCTCTAGACCTCTGCTAAATCCCGGGCCCCTGCACCGCTCCTCGTCGTCACAGCTTTCGCGAATCCCTTTGGGTTCCGCTCGGTGTTACTCGGTAGCGTACCCTGCGGCCTCTCATTCAATCGACTGGCTATCTCCCCCATCTGTCGCTCGAGACTTTGAATCGACGCTCCCTGATTCCTCATGAACTGCTCGTGCTCGCAAAACTTCTCCTGCGTCTTCTTGTGTCGGGAATCCTCACGCGTCATAAGCTGTGACAACATCTGCGTCTGCTGCGCCATAATGTCCTCCAAAGTGGGCTTCTTCTCCCCACTACTCGCTCCCTCACCGGCATCCTGGAATAAACTCTGACGCTGCTGAAAACCGGACTGATTGCCGCTCCTCCAGTTGGAATTCTGATTGCCTCTCCACCCCGATTTATAAGAATTAAAAGAATTTGGATTTCGGTTCGGATTTCCTATAAAGTCTACGGCCTCCTCCTACGAATTGACTGGGCGCTGAACGGTATCATGCTCTCCTCTGCATATCTCGCACAACCTGCTCTTCGTCTACAAGTCCTTCACAATCTGCGATAACGTCTCTACCTGTGCCGTGAGTGCGGTGGTCATGTCCACCGAATGCATGTGACAACTGCCCGAATCCGACCCGACCCAGGTACCCGTTTTCGAATCCGATCCTTTTTATGATTTTAAAGTTTATTTATTAATCTTTATAAATTTAACATTTAATTAAAATCAAATATATATATATATATATATATATATATATATATATATATATATATCACTTACTAATAATAATTTTCCTTTCCGCCGTCCCGCCCCTCTTTCTCTCTTGTCGCCGTCCCGCTCTTTTCTCTCTTGTCGCCGTCCCGCTCTTTTCTCTCTTGTCGCCGTCCCGCTTCTTTCTCTCTTGTCGTCGTCCCACCCCTTTGCTTAACCTTTACGCCTTGAAACCCTTTTTCTCTCAACTCTTTGCTTGTCCTTTAGTTCTTCCCGCCTAAGGATGCCTGCGCAGCTCTACGCACCAGACTCCTTACAAGGAAGCCTGCGTGAAGACCAGTTGTTCCTGCGATACGCGAGGCGAACTGTTCCCGCAGCGCGCTAAGGATTATAGTTCTTCCCGCAGCGCGCTAAGAATTGTAGTTCTTCCCGCGACGCGCTAAGGATTATAGTTCTTCCCGCAGCGCGCTATGGATTGTAGTTCTTCCCGCGACGCGCTAAGGATTTAGTTCTTCCCGCGGCGCGCTAAGAATTGTTCTCTGTCTGCCTTCGCCCTCGCGCGCGCTCGAGTCTTCTCGCGCTAGACTTGTATCTTTTTCTGTTTAGGTCAGCCTGTTTGCTTTTGTGATATCTTATCTTCTGTCTGAATAGTCACTTTCGGCGCAGCATGCGCACCAACCCCATTGGTTGGCAGAGAAAGTGACTGACAATCTTTTGAAATCTTCTTTTGCATGCCTTGAACAGTGTTTTATCTGACTCCTCCCATGCTTTATTCTGTAACCTGTCAGCCCTTTTTCCTGTTCCCCTGCTACCATATCTTTTGAGATCTTTTGCTTTTGGATTCTTGTGCTTTTGATATCTTTTGCTTGAATTGTTAAGATCTTTTCCTCTTTTTAAGGGATTGTGTTCCCTAGGGTTTGCCTATAAATATAGCTATTTTCTTGATAATTAACACTACACACACAACACTTTAACTCTCCCCAAAAATCTTCCTCCTTTGCTCTCTGCCCTAGTTCCTCAGCCGCCTCCATCTCCGTCTTCTCTTCTGTTCTGCCCAGATCTCGGTAAATATAAATATATATTTTTGTTTTAATTTGTTTAACTAACAAGAATCGATACTTACTGCATATAATCAAGACACTAAAACCAATCGTTAAACCAATAACTTCTTATTTATAGGTTAACTTTGCTTGTTTAAAAGTTGGTTCTTGCTTTATCTATCAACATACCGTTCACAAGTGAGTAATCTCGTACCTAATCCCCTTTTATTTTTAATGTTTTGGGATGTTCATGTGTTCGTACAAACTTGAGTCTTAAACTTGTTTATAAGCTTTCGTCGCGCAATATCCCATGTGTTATGGACGTTTACTTGGCTGTTTATTTGTATGTGTGAACCATTAACCGCTTTGACGGCCTATTCCGCAGTTTTCATGGATCCATTAGATGAACACGGGAGACCTATCGTTTATGATTTTCTCTTTTGTTTACACCTGCACAGATTTATTCGTTTTTGTGCTCAATTGGGAGCACGGATTGAACTATGAGCTATGATCTATTTAGGCTTGATCACAATCTGATTACACCCTTGTTAAACACCAGATATACACATGTTGCGCGCAATGTTTATTATTATCTATTTGTATCTATTAAACTTGATTTCTCACCGACACGCAAGTGTTGACGTTTTATTTTAACACATGTTCAGGTTTGCTGTAGCTGTTTCTGGAAGCTTGAGGACACGTAGGATGTTTTCTTTTCTTTTGGACCTAGTTTAAAATGTAACAAGACAAGTTTATGTTATTTGAATATTTTGAGTTATAATATGTTGCTTTATGTTACTTTATGTCATGTTCTGCGCTTGCGCGATAAAATGTATTTATTAAATATTGACACCCAAATAGTGTCGCGAGTAATGAAACAATACGTGGCGCCCCGATGTATAATCCGCCATCGGTCGGGGTGTTACAATGCATGCCGCGTGAAATAGAATCGACGATCTTACCACCCTTTGCGGGTGGTCCGTGGTATCCACTCGTAGCTAACCTGTTAAACAAAGTGATGCACTCATCTGGGTCCTTCGTCGTCAGCAAATTTCCTCCCGCCGCCGTGTCAAGCATGTTTTGCGTCACGTACGTCACTCCATTGCAGAACTTCTCGACAACCGCCCAATCTTGCAAACCGTGGTTCGGGCACAACGCTAACAGATTTTTGAAACGCTCCCATGCCTCGTAGAAACTCTCGGTGTCCTCCATCTGAAAAGAATGAATCTGGTTACGCAAACGAGCGGCCTTAGCCGGAGGATCGTATTTCTCAAGAAATAGGGTCTGCATGGCAGCCCATGCAGCTATGGAGCCCTATGGGAGGAACTCGAGCCACAGACTCGCTTTATCGATGAGCGAGAACGGAAAAACACGGAGTTTCACGGCTTCTTCGGATACGCCGGCAAGATGGAAGGTGTCGTTGATACGCGCGATGCGAGTGAGATGATGATGCGGGTTTTCGTGAAGTAACCCGTGGAACTGAGCAGAATGAGAAATGGTGTTCAGAATATTCGAAGGAATCTGCCAGTTCGCGTTAAGTCCAATGGCGGGTGGTGCGATGCTGGATCTCCCGCCAGCATTGGCCGGTCGGGCCCAGTCTGCAACTGTCCTCCTCGGTGGTGGATGGTCGCCCATGATCCTATCCCTATCGACGAAATCGGAAGATGTAGGTGATGAGGATAAACTGCCAACAGATGATGAAGTGGATGATGGTAACGGTGCGATGTCTTTCACGAAACTCTCTCTCAGGCTCGGGAAATGATTCAGTGTCAGGTGGTCCACGAGATCGAGTCTGTCGCATACAACTATACAAATCAATAAAAGAAGCCAAACTATCCTAATAAATAAACAAAACAAAAAAAAATAATTACAAGTAGCACAAAAAATAAGTACTAACTCAGATTACTCTCAAAACGCCTAAAACCGTGTCCCCGGCAATGGCGCCAAAAACTTGATGTGTGTCGGATAACCCTATAACAATGACCTTCACAACTAAGCTTTAAATATAAAACGAAAATCCTAAAACCACACACAACCGACAAGTGTACCGATCGCAAGTAGTATAGACCTAGGAAGTCCGAGTATCGAACACGTGGACACGTAAGAACGCTAATGATTACAAACCCTAGACAAGACCTACCTAAGAATAATATTTAATTGATTTTTGATTTCTTTTAGCTTAACTGAACTAACTAGATTGACTGGCAAAAGTTACCTAAAATAGAAAATTTAACGACAAACTAACTGTGTTAACTTAGGATGGAGAAAAACATCTACCTAGGTCTGAATCAAACTGTAGGCCTAACAAGTTACTGGATTGGATGACATTAAGACACCGGTTCCAAAAGATGACACGACTAAGGATCGCTCGGGCTCACTGGATTACCTCTCGGTCTCACTCAACAAGCCTAAACTACTCAAAATCGACTAAAACAACCAAACCGGGAAACAATTGCTAACGTGTTCTAATGTTGACTCACCTCTCGGTCTCACCAACACTCGACCCTAATAGCAATGAATACTACACAACCAAGGATAGAGGAACAATTCAACTTAAACAAAAATAGATCAACTAATCGCTCAAAACACCTAAACCTGACAAGAAACGAACTCGCTCTCGCGCAATTCTTATTCTAGCATGCAAAGGCAATGAGACAACCCTAACTTCTTATCACCTCTCGGTCTCTAAGAAGGTGTTTAACCACTGTACTTTAACCTCAAATTCATGCAACAAAACCCTACGGTTGTTCCTACCGCAAACAAACCCTAAACACAAAGTCTAGAATCAAACAAGCACCGATCAATCAATACAAAACTAATCAACCAACACAAGGAGTTTATGCAATGACTTACCAAAATTTCCAGCCCTTAAACACAACCTATTTCATGTCTAAATCAAACTTTACAATAACAATTAAAGTCTATTAATCAAACAATCCAACAAACTCATCAAACACTGACAATTATCATCATTCCTAGGTAGAACTAGCAAGTTTTGCCTCTAATCATATTTGGAAAGCCATGAACACTTAATAAAATCATCATATAACTCATCTCAATAATCAATTCAAGCATTCAATGATCAATACAAATCATAAACAAGTCAATATCTCAAGTAATTGCAAAACAATTCAACAATTAACAAGAAACTCCAAGTGTATGAAAGATGAAAAAGATATAAGGATATGAGATGTTCCGGGGCTGCTCTCGGCTGTAAAAAATAGTGGTGAATGATCCCGAGGCTTGGTTCTTGTGTCTTCTTCCTTCCCTAGCCGCCACAACCTTCAAACCCTAAGCCGAAAAAAAAAATTTCGTTGCTTTCTTCCTGCCTGCTGGTGATCGCAACCTACCAGCCACTTAGGGTTTTTATTTTTTTTATAATATAATATAATGTAAGACTTGGGCCTCCATGATGCATATGGACCGGGCTTTGAGCTTGGTCTTGAAATCGTATGCGTAAAAGTCCATTAAGCTCCTCGAAAAGCTCGGTTTCTTTCTTTGTTTCACCCAAACCTACAAAATAATAAAAATTATGTAAAACCTATATAAACAAGTTAAAACACATAAAATATAATATAATACATAGATAAAAGGCTCAGAAAATAAGTGTGTTTTACAAAACATCAACTTTCCTCGGGAAATGGGTTTGGGTGAGATAATGGTGGATGGTGGTGTGATGGACATTACGGGTTGTGAGGTTGTTTGCAAAGGCAGGGTGATGGGTTGAGTAAGGATTGGTGAAGTTGTAGTGGTGGGTGGCGTTGATTGTGAGACAGGTGGTGTTATGGTTTGGGTTGGGGAAGTTATAACGGTCTGGCTCCATAAGCTTGTTGTTTGGATTGGTGAGCTGAAGACGGATAATGTGATTATGGAGGAAGTTGTTGGTTCGGTGATTGTTTGAGTGAGTGATGTTGTGATTTGGGAAGGTTCGGGGTCGGTTTGGGTTGGTTGTGTTACTGGAGTTGTGGGTTGGTCTTGAGGTGGTGAGGGTGGTATTTGGGGTAGGAAGGTAGATATTGGTTGGTCTTTTGGAGTGGTTTCGGGTGAGGATTCAGGTGAGTCGTGGAGTTAGGTTTTGGTTTTCTTGGATTTGGATTTTTTTCTGGTCTTTGGCTTGTTGTAAGTAGGGATTTGGATTTTTGTTACATCTAAGGCTTTGAGGGCTTCGGCTAGGGCTTCTTTGGTGATTTTGGGTTGGTCAATTGGTTTGTCTTTTGAGGGAATCTTGACAAGAAACTTGGATGACTTCTGGGAGTCCCTAAGTTTCCTCAGACGCTTCAAGGGAGGCTGGTCTTCCTCTTCCTCCTCTAGCTCAATAATCTTTCCCTTCTTAGCCTCCTTCCTTTTTAAATCGTGCTTGGCCTTTGTGCAGTCCTCAAGAGGCTCATCAGACGAATCTTGTTCTGCCTCGACCTCTGGCTCAACATCCTCTTCACTTTCAACAGACGCCTCATCCCCAGTAGGCTCTGTTTCCTCAAACAACCCGAACTTAGGACCCGGCATTAGTCCTTCATATTGATGTCCCCTTCCTTTGGTGCTAAGCAACATACCAAAGATTGACGTCTTGATTTCATTCACATGATATGGCTTGGGAAGATATTTCTTGTCTTTAGCCTTCTTTGACCCCGGCCTTGGAACATCTGGGATCAAATCTTCCAGGAGCATCTGTATGAATCTCGGGTACATAAGCCATGTGGCTCCACTCCTGATGTTCCCCAAGATGCATAGGAATATTCTTCGAGAGTAATTGAACTTCTCTCGAGTCGTTAATGCAAACATGATCCTAACCCAGTCCACACTCATGCTATCAAATCCTCCACGAATATCCACAAAGCAATGAGTGACTATGTGGAATAGAAATCTCCAGTATGGTGGGAGATGTTTCTTCTCAAGGCTCTTCCACTCTGTATCATATCCCATATTCGCCACAAAGTCTTCCAAGTTCTTCCTGTCTCCTTTCTCATATTTGTAATCTGGCTCGTCAGCAATTTTTAACACCCTCCTAATATCTGCTTCAGTGATGGTCAACTCTTTTCTTGCAACCTTTGTTGTGAACGATAGGGAATCATCAGCAATCTTGGCAAATGCCCAGAAATCCAAGACCCACTTGTAGTAAATGGTTGGATCAGCAGATGTAGCATGTGCAAGGGGTGATTGCTTAAGTCCCTTGACCATAGATGTGAACGTTTTGTCCTTTTTAGACTTTGGAAGCTCAAGAGCACAAAATTGATTATGCCCCTAAAATTAATACCACAAGATCATGAGAATCATCATTAGATAAAAGCAAAATAAGATAAGTTGTATACATATGCCTTAAATATTTATCTATTACTTAATTTAATTAATTTGTTATAGTTAATTAATTATTTACATTTTAGACTTAATAAGTTAATAGGTTAATTTTAGTTTATTTATAGGTTCCTGATTCCAATATGTACAAAGTTCAAGTCCAAAACAGTCTGTGAATCCAAACAGTTCAATAGTTCAATATAGTCCAGTGGGTATTAGTCTGAAAACCAAAAACAAATAAAATTGCTAAGTAAGACTTTTTCGCATGGTCTCATTTCGCTTCGCATGAACCCAAGCAAAGCAAAACAGGTTTGTTTCGCTTCGCATGATCCCAAGCGAAGCGAAGCAGAGACTTTATTTCGCTTCGCATGAATCCAAGCGAAACGAAACGGAGACTTCATTTCTCTTCGCATGAACCCAAGCGAAGCGAAACAGATTTGTTTCGCTTCGCATGATCCCAAGCGAAGCGAAACAGAAATCCTATTCGCTTTCCATGAGACCAAGCGAAGCGAAGCAGTGACTTCATTTCGCTTCGCATGAACCCCAGCGAAGCAAAAAAGCCTTTTCATGCGAAAAAGTTTCACTTCGTCCCTTTTGATCTTCTGTACATTTCGCGTGTGTCGCCTAGACCCGAATTGGGTTTCTGGAAAGTTTGAGCCTGGAACTCTTTGGTTTACTTGGTCAATTGAACCTCAGAACCCATGAACAAACCCTATAACTACAAACTGTACAAAATCAAATCTAAAAGTAACAAATAATGATGATAAACATAAATCTAAGGTCCTAAGAACATATTATGACCATGAGAACACCAAAAACCATGAGATCTGTCTTAGATCTAGCCGACGGTTCATAAGAACCGCCGTCTTGATCCAAGAGAACCCAGAAACACATAAGAAAGGATGACTTTAGATGTTTATGATGTTATACCGAAGGAGCATGATCTGGATTCAAAGGCATATTTAATAATGAGGATCGGATCGTTTGAAGAATTTGAAAAGTTAAGGGTTTGAAGGTTTGAAGATGAGAGAGAAGAGAGAGAGTGAAAAGTAAAAGTGTTTGGTGAATAGTGAAAGATATTTTAGATTTCCCTCTTATATAGGGTCAGCCTATCTCGCGATAAGGTCAAAACACCGCGAGTATTCACCGAAAATACACTCTCAGTCCTCGGTCTTAAAAATATTTTGCATTTTCAGACCCGAAAAACATTTACTCACCGAATCCAAACACTTGTTTAATTTTATAGTTTTTCTTTTGTCGGTCCGTTACTGTTAATCTATGCACTAACGATCTCTTAAACATAAGCATAAAATAAAAATAAAAATAAAAATAAAAATAAAATAAAATACTAATAAAGATAAAAAAAATAAAAATTAAGACTTAAAATATTTAAATGTACACGTACTTAAAAATTTTAGAAAACAAAATAAACAAAAACTTTAGATGAAAATAATATTAAATTAATTTGCATAGTTCTTTTCTTATTTAATCTACAAAGAACGATCTTGACATGGAATCATATTGATTTGCAAAGCCCTAGATCACGTCTCCATTTTGAAGTTATTGTGACACAAATTCATCATTGACTGTAGATATTGTCCACCTTTTTAACTTGACAAGTGTTTTGATATCAAAGTGATACATTTGAAGTTCAATTAGGCATGGTACTTATGTGGTCCTCACTTAATCAGACATGTTACTGATTTCATCATATCTCAGGTTTACTTTGTGTTAATATATCACCTCAAATTGACTTAAACCTTTCTTAGTTGATCACAATATTCTTATTAAAACACTAGACACTTTGTCTTTGTACATACGAATCTTTGTACACTTGACTCGATCTAGAAAGATTAAAATAAAGCAAAAGTTCAGGCCATAACAAGCATAATACCATATTATCGAGCAGAGAAAGTCCAAGGCTTGAACAAAAGAAAGAAAATAAAACAAAGTAGAAGACTCAGGGCCTTAACAATCAGATCTTGTATGACTACAAACGTAGAAAGTCCAAGGCTTGAGTCGAAAATAAATGAAGAAATAAAGCAGAAGTTAAAATTCCTAGGACTGACTCTTTTTCTGACCCCTTTTCTTTTGTTTTTCTGACTCTTTTGTTTTTCTTTTTCTTGTTTTTCTTGATGTTTTACTTGACTCAATGAAAATTAGAATTGACACTGACTTTCATAAGACCACTGTGATCAGGTAAAGAGAGCCTTGGGTATGACATGTGTAATTACATTTCTTCCTTCATTGATATGACTTTTATGGAATCATATAACCACTTCTTAAACGTGTAGCCACTAGCAACGACAGTAGTTTAAGTTTATATCTCCCGACACGTACTTGTTTTTCAAACCTATCTACACATCAATGAATGACTTTGTAGCCTTTTGTTCTATTATTTTGACTTGCTAGGATCAACACATAACAATGTACTATCACTTTCCATATGGTCGGATCAAGTTCTTAATTGAAAATCTTAAATATCCGACTCCCTCTACGAAGGAGCTCCTTCTTAACGGGACAATACTTTTAGAGTTTTCTTAATATTTTCTTAAATAGGAGTAAAGATGAAATTAATATTATATAAAATTAAAATCTTTTTGTTAAGTCAAGTGACTAGATTTTTGTTTTACTAAAAGTAAATTTAAAATCTTTTTGGTGAGTTAAGGTTAACTCATTTTCTCCCTCTAAAATTGTGACATATTTGAAAAATATTTACTATTTTAAAACCTAAAAGATAAAATTTTACTCAAAGGAGATCATGCCTAATGACTCAATGAGAAACAAAAATCGGGCACGACTAAAAGCTTTAGTAAAGAGATCTGCAAAGTTATAGTCAGTATGGACCCTTTTTATGTTGACAAGCTTACGATCATAACAATCACGAATAAAGTGTATTCGGATGTCAATGTGCTTAGTCTTTGAGTGTTGGACCGGATTTTTAACAATTGCAACGGCCGCCTCATTATCACATTTGATCGTGGATCAATAAAAATTCAAACCGTAGTCCAGCAGCTGATGCTGGATCCATATCACTTGAGAGCAGCAGCTGGATGCGGCGATGTACTCGGCTTCTGCTGTGGAAGTGGACACGGTGACTTGTTTCTTGCACTGCCATGAGATCAAACGATCTTCCAGGAATTGACATCCACCAGATGTTGACTTTCTATCCAAGTTACATTCCCCATAGTCACTGTCGGTGTAAGCATGAAGTTCCAAGGGTGACTCCTTTGGATACAAAAGACCCAAACTTGGTCTACCCTTCAAGTATCTGAAAATACGCTTGACAGCCGTCATGTGGGATTCTCTCGGGTCAGACTGATATCTGGCACACTAACAAACAGGGAACATAATGTCCGGTCTGCTTGCAGTGAGATACATCAGGGAACCGATCATTGATCTGCAAAGGTGTTGATCGATTGGTTTTCCCAATGGATCAGGAGCGAGAACAGGTCGCGTAGCGATCGGAGTCATGAAAGATGTTGAGTCCTTGAAACCAAATTTCTGAACAATGTCGTGAACGTACTTTTCTTGGTGAATCAAAGTCCCGTCCTTCTTTTGCTCAATTTGTAAGCCCAGGAAGAAAGTCATCTCCCCTAAGGAACTCATTTCAAATAGCTGTTTGCACAGATTCTCATTCGTGAACCCGAAAATGATGTCATCAACATAAACTTGCACTAGAATCAGATCACCCTTGACCTTCTTGACAAAGAGAGTTTGATCAACGATTCCTCTCCTGTATCCATTCTTCACTAAATGATTGGCCAGTGTGGCATACCATGCACGAGGTGCTTGGTGAAGACCATAAAATGCTTTGTTAACGTGGTAAACGTGATCAGGATGATTTGGATCTTCAAGACCTGGAGGTTGACTGACGTAAATCTCTTCTCTTACTTTCCCGTACAAGAAAGCAGTCTTCACATCCATTTGATACACTTTGAAGTTCATGTACGAGGCGTATTCCAGAAAGATGCGAATTGCTTATAGCCTGGTTACCGGTGCATAGACTTCATCGTAATCAAGACCTTCACGTTGCCAAAAACCTTGCACAACAAGCATGGCTTTATTTCTTATGATCACCCCTTGTCATCTTTCTTATTTCAGAACACCCACTTTGTTCCAATCGGTTTCTTATTTTCTGGCTTTTTCACTAGCCTCCAGACATTCAGCTTCTTGAACTGTAACAGCTCTTCTTGTGTGGCTTCAACCCAAGAATTCTCTTTCAGTGCAACTTTGTAGTCCTTGGGTTCCACCTGTGAAATAAAACAAGCAAAAAGACATCTGTTAATGTTACCGGAAGTACTGCGTGTCTGAATGCCGGCGAACGGATATCCAATGATGTTCTTAGTTGGATGTCGACGATGAATTGGTAGCTGTGGAATTTGGTCGACATGCTCGACTGGTGTGGCCTCAAGCTGGATAGTCAGGCTCTCTATGGGATGAGAAACAGTGGTCGTAGGGACGGAAGCACTTGGTTGAGGATCAAATTCACCTTCTTGCTGTTCGACCAAGTGTTCTGGAGCAATGAGACCTTCCCATAGGTTGTCATAGAATGGGACAACTACTACTGGAACAGATGTTGTGTTGGTGTTATCAGAAGCATCATTCGGACATGGTTCAACCTGAACATTTGATGCATTGACCTCTATTGCAGGTCCTTGATTGTCTTCTTCTGAGGGAGGTGTGGGGACAGATTCCACCACACATGGTTCTGCAGGAGGTGGCTCTGCTTGATCAACTTGAACATTTTGATTGTTGTCGGCTGACACATATGAATCAGAATCTGAATCAGTCATGTCTTCAACAACTGGCATTTCAGTGGTGTCGGCAGAGGGCTGCTCATCATTAACCGGGGCTGTTTGATTCTCCATGGGTTGTACATTAAGTATGGGTGCAGCAACAGCTATATCAATATGTCCAAAATCTCTCAATATAGCATGCATCAGGATAGATTGATCATCAGCAGGTTGAACCGGTGGAGAAACAACAGGGGAAACCATTGGTACGTCGGGAGTCATGTACATTCCACGAAATTGCTTGAACAAACTTTCATAATCAAACATCCAGTCAGGACCATTGTGTGCATCAGTAGGGTTCAATTCTTGCCAATCAATGTTGAATGACTCCAACATTACTCTAGTTTTCTTGTTGTAGACCCGATAAGCACATTTGTCAGCAGCATAACCAACAAAATAGCACTCATCCGCCTTTTCAGCAAACTTGAAGGTTGTTCCAGCATTTGTTTCGAGTATGCTACAGGGACATCCAAACGTTCTGAAGAAATTTACCCTTGGCTTCGTTCCATAGAAGACTTCATAAGGAGTCTTGTTCAGCCTTTTGTTCAGAAGCACACGATTCTGGGTAAAACAAGCAGTGTTGATGGATTCACCCCAGAAAATCAATGGTAGTTTGGAATATGAGAGCATTGTACAGTTCCTTCTTTTAGCCACTCCATTTTGTTCGGGAGTGTAAGGTGCGCTGAGTTGATGAACAATTCCCTTGTTGTGACAGAATTCATTCACCACCTTGTTGCAGAACTCTGTGCTGTTGTCACTTCTGATACACTTCACCTTCTTGTTAATTTGATTCTCAACCAACACGATAAACCTGAGCAGAAATTGTGATGTCTCGTCCTTGTGCCCTAACAGAAATGTCCAACTGAAACGCGAAAAGTCATCAATAATAACAAGATAATAGGCTTTTCGACCTATTGCCATTGGTTGAATTGGATCGAAAAGATCCATGTGCAACAACTGAACAGTGGTATTTACAGAATTGACAGTTTTGAGTCTGTGTGGGAGTTTGTGCTGTTTGCATTTAGAGCAAGATAAACATTTTTCAGCATAGTGAAAAGATTTTACTGGTAAACCCCTCACATGGTCACCTTTAACCAGCTTATTCAAGTTCTTAAAGTTTACGTGACCCAAACGTCGATGCCATAAGGATGAATCGTTCTCCGAGGCCTTGGACATCAAACAAGAAGCGGAACACATGGAATAACTGCTTCTCATGTCCAGAATATACACATCGTTGTGCCTCGGAGTACGCAACATGATCCACTCTTCAGGGACCTTAAAACCTGGGTTTTAGAATGAGACATTCATTTTCTGTAAATAGGGTTGAGAATTTCTTATCACAGATTTGAGACACGCTGAGCAGGTTGTGGTTGAGCTGTTCCACCAGATGGACCTCATCGAATGTC
The DNA here is from genome assembly GCF_021521415.1 of Bidens hawaiensis. NCBI lineage: Eukaryota > Viridiplantae > Streptophyta > Magnoliopsida > Asterales > Asteraceae > Bidens > Bidens hawaiensis. The sequence goes on along the minus strand of NW_027493951.1, from coordinate 187,808 downwards.
AAAGTACCATTCGAGACCTTCCCTTGTTTGGTTATTTCTCCTCCAATGTCGCCGGCAAAAGAAACGTGTCCACCGTCGAATGATTTGATGTCGAACAACAGGGACTCGTCTCCTGTCATGTGTCAGGTGCAGCCACTGTCCAAGTACCAAATACTGTTGACAGGCCGTCCTGGCTGACCCTACACACACGAACAACTAGTTAGTGGAGGGTTTCCCGAGACGTACTTGTCTCGGGAAAATTAAACACAAAATCACCAAGTTTAAATTTATGATTTCTGAAAATGTAGTCTTTTGGTGAGTCAGAATCTGAAGAGCAATCCCTCGAGGAACTTGAATTATGATTTCCTCGGTTTGAAATGGTTTTCTTGATTGCCTTCGTTTTGGTTTAGGCTTAACCACAAAATATTCTTGATTAGCCTTTGAGAAAACCTTTGAAGGGTTCTTGGGCTTTTCAGCTTCAGATCCCTTAGCTAACCTCTTCCTTTCTCTTTGGGTTAGCCAGAAAGATTTCTTGGGTTTTTCAGTTCTTTTGGGTCTTAAATCTGTCTCACTGGCTGAAGTGTAAGTTTGGTTAGGCATTTTCTTATTTTGAGCAGGAAACTTAGAAAATGTATGACCAAACTTACTGTTTAGATCTCTTTGTTGCTTATGCTAGTTTTTGCAATGTCTTGCAAGATGAGACGTATTTCCACAAACAAAACAACGTTTTCTTTGGTTGCATTTATATATATCTTGGTCACTGACATATGTGTGATAGGGTGATGTAGTTGGGTTAACATTTCTATAACTTGTATCTGTCTTATAATGATGAACATTTGAAAATTTTGAAGCAAAATAGTTTGAATGTCTAGGTTTCTATTGAGAATAATAATAGTCACTATCAATCTGATCATAATATTGAGCACTATTGTTAAAACTTGTATATTAGGAAAATGAGGTTTTCTTCGGTGGCACGTATTTACAGGAAGTGCTTGGTTTTTCATTTTCAAATATGGATTTCTCTTTTACTAAGTTCTCAACATTATGATCAGTTGATGAGCAACTCTGACCAGTCTGTTCATTAACCTTGACTTCAATGGTTTCATCAAAAACAGTTTCACATTCTGAATCAGAAGAAGAACATTCACTTTCATTACAAATATTTGTACAACAGTCATCACCAGATGTTTCACAAAACACAGCTTTTGATCCTGACATTAAGCTTCCTAACATTGATTCACACACTTTATTACAAACAGGATTGTTAATCGTTTTTGTTAGATCCACACAAAATTCAAAACGGGGTTCTCATTCTCCTTTTGGTTTACAACCTTGGTTAACCTCCCCACAATCACCACTTACATCACCTGCTACACAAGACACGTTGACGTTAGACTTATCAGATGATGGAATTTGAGCTTTTGATGGAGAGGCAGCAGGAACAAATTTCACTGGTTTTGGTACCTTACCAATCCCATAAGCCATCTCTTCATCAAGAGAAGTATTATAGCTAAAATGGGGTAGGCAAGTGTAATTATCATTCATTGGTGGAGGCACCGCTGAATAATCATAACCTAGCCTCGATTTAACTTTAGTACTTCTCTGAGCTCCAATAAGGTCATCTAATTGCTCAGATGATGATTCAAATCTTTCAACTTGTTTTTCTTTTTCTTGTTTATTAGAAATATCAAGTTTCAACATTTGAATCTCATCTTTTAAATTATTAATTATGTTCTTATAATAGATGACATTGTGCTCCTTTTGAAAGATTTTAAGTTTAAGATTTGCAACTTCATCGTGATGAGTTTTAATCTTTTCAACATAGATCTTGTCAGGCTTTACATATTCAGTATTTAGTTGACGAAGTTTTGCATTTTCTTTCAAAACTTCATCCTGAAGATATCTATAATATGTAACTTTATTCACGCAAGCTTGAGAGCAAAGATTTTTATTTACCTCATCAGAGGGTGACGCATCAGAACTTGCAGCAGTAGACGAAGAAGCTTCATTGTTTGTTGTGAAAGCCATGCCAGCCATGTTGAGAGGATTCTGCAGCTCTTGGAATTGATCATCCCAATCCATACCAGTTTGGACCTCCGTTTGGGAGACAAGGGCCCTTGTGTTTGAGTTTGAATTGCCCTTGTGTGGATGATTGCCAATTCTTGGAGCTGAGCTGTTTGGCTTCTGTACCTCATGCTTCTTTCTAGCAGCTTTACTGTTTTCTTCCTCAGTCACACGAATGTCATTGGCTGGTTGTGTTGGATTCGTGCATTCTCGTGAGAAGTGACCCATTTCACCACAGTTGTAACACCTCAGCTGTAACACCTCAGCTTTGACTTATTGAAACCGATCCTCTTCCTGTCTGAATCCTCGAAGCTGTCTTTCTCGTACATCTTCATGATGTTTGTTGCTCTTTGCACAGCCATTTCCATCTGGTATTTGATATCCATCTTGTCAAGATCCTTTTGTTTGATATCTCTCATGTCCCCGATCTCAAATTGTGGTGGCAATAGATTTCCTTGCAACAACTCTTCATGGCTCGACAGAAAAGCATGAACTATTGAGACATTTGAATCATTTAGCAATGGAAGAGCTTCACAGTAACTTGAAGGTTTGCTTGGTTGAGGTTTTGAAGATGAGGAAATCCCTTGAGCTTTTAATGCCTGGGCAACCGCACTGTCGACTGCCTTTTGAAATGAACTTGTACTGGAAGAATCTGATTGATTGCTGGTTGAGATGAAAGCAGTTGGTTGTGAAGGCACACTTGGTGAGTACTTAAGAGTGGTCACAGGATACACATTCTGTTGAGTCTTGCTTATGAAGGTAGTTGGCATTGACGATGCAGTACTCACCCCAGTTTGATTCAGAGAACTCAGATGATTATTCATTCTCATTTGTTCATCCATTTCAAATGATTTGATAGTAGAAATCAAATCACTGTTTGTCATGGCATTTAGATTTGTAGTTCTCTTGATTGTGATTGTGTTTTTACTCCAACTGTAGGGCAACGAATTCATCAACTTGTGATTGACCTCAGACTTGGTTATGTTGACACTGGCAGCTCTGACTCTAACCATCAGCTTCTCAAATCTCTTTACCAAATCCAATACAGCTTCACCTTGTCGATGGTTGAACATATTGAACTCTTACTTCAATAGGGCCTTCTTTTTTTCCCTAATTTCAGCATTGCCCTCAATCTTATCAACAAGTGCTTCCCACAAACCCTTGGCACTTGTGTGTTCACGAAGAGTCTCAGTGATCTCATTTGAAAGACAGACGGTTAAAATGAGATAGGCTTTCTTGTCTTGTGCTAATAAGTCTTTGTCTGCTTGATCATAGTTGTCAACAGTCTTAAGTTGTTCCCCAGCATCAGTGCAAGTCACAGAAATATGTGGACCTTGTTCAAAACATCTCATTAGGTCAGTTTCAGTCAATGAGATGTAGTTCATGAACCTCCATTTGAAGTCGGCAAAGTTGTCATCTAAGGTCATAAACTTAGGAGGCTTCTGAGGGGTTTCCACTTGGTTTTCCAACAGCAAATAACCCTTTAACAACTCAGAATCAGTGCTCGTCATGGTCTTGGCAGTCTCAAACACTTAATAAACCTAAAAAAAACTTAAATTTTAAGACAGTCAACTTTTTCGCGCGAAACAGCTTTCAAGCGAAGCGAAAAAGTTGAGCAAGCGAAGCGAAAAAAATGAACAGTAACGCGAAGCGAAAAAAGTTCCAAGCGAAGCGAAAAACCAAGCGAAGCGAAAAAGTAGGCGATGCGAAACCCCAAGCGATGCGAAAAACTATGTGAAGCGAAAAAGTTCAGTTTTCTAGAAGAAATCTTTCTTGGGATCTGTTCCACCTAACTTGTCAGTACTAGGTCAAAGGTTGGTATACTGATTTTGATGCCATGAGAAGTGAAATTCTTAGCTTGTTAATTTTAACACTTTTCAACAACCCGTAACACCAAAATTTATCACTTTTAAGCCTAAGACTTTTTAGATTTAGAACTTGAATGCTTGTTATCTTCACCAAGAACACTTTCAAAGACATTTTATGAACTTGAAGCCGAATCTTTTTGTAGTTTTCTTGTTAAGAACACTTGTTTTCTTCTTCTCAAGATCAAAACCCAAGGCTGTGATCCAAAACCCTCAACTAGTGAGCCGATGGCTCTGATACCAATTGTAGGTCCCAACGCAGGTGGATCTAACAATAATCTTGGATCAACCGAGCTTAATGCTAGCAGAAATCACACTAAGCCACCTAAGCGGTCTCGGATCTTGAGAGGTTATTTTCGGTTGGTTAGAGAGAAAGAGGGAAAGCCGAGAGAGAATGAGAGTTTGGCAAAAATGTTTTTTTTTATTAACAATGAACCACCAACTCTCATGGCATGCGTCCTATATATATAGGAAAGCATGCATGAGAAGTAAGTCATATCAAATGCCCAATGGGCTTTACAACATTATTTCTCTTGAGCCTATACATTCAAAACTAACAACTAAAGCCCAAAACATAATAAACACAATACAAAAGACTAATATAACAAAATGGGACTAACACCTTGTAACTATGTTACATGTTTTCGATGTTATATTTCTCTGTTTTTATCATGCACTCTTTCACCACATACCGTTTTATTTGTAGCTGCCTATATACACACATACAAACACACACCTCATGTTTTTTTATATCTATTGCATGTTTTTTGAGTCGAGGGTTTCTCTGGAAACAACCTCTCTATCCCCATGGATAAAGGTAAGACTTGCTTACACATCCCACTCTGCCCAGACCCCATCAATAGCTTCACTATTTATCGAATTTAATAGGTTTGGTTGTTGTTGTAGCTTGCACTTATAAACCCTAGTCATCACATACAATCTAACAACAATAGCGATCGGAAACCCTAGCTGCCACCTCATGCCACTTCCCACAACAGCCATAATAACATATGGTTCACATTATGAAACAAAGATCGAAACTATAGAAAGTTGTCATATCACCATCCATAAAGTCATGTTGGATTTCATCTGAAAATAAATCTCTTTTGACTGTCGTCCATTTTTAACGTCCATACATTGCCTCGATTCTGTTATCTATTTCTAAACCCCCAAAACAATCTCTTTATGTTCCCAGCTACAAGCTTGCGAAAGAATTTTGTAATAGTTATATAATATTATATTTTGAAGGTATCCAAGTACATAAAGCTCATATGTATAACCATATTATACACAATATATATATATAGTTATTCTTTCTAGTTTACATAGGGATGCCAATGAGACGGATAGTTTAATGGTAATCCTAGTCCTATACCGACCCAATACCTCTAGCATTTCAGGTATTACTGCTAGTATCGGTTATACTCATTATTAGTTTATATTAGCCGATATTTGTATATCTAATATCTTGTATTGTTTTATATTATCTGGTATAACCAATGAAATGCAAAACATAAAAACAAGTTATGACTGGATTACTAGATTACTCAATTACATAAAAACATATATAAATAAAAGTAAAAACTGTTTACATATATAGTTTTGCGTATGTATGTTTTGGGCAAAAGGACTGATTATCATCTAATACCATACCCGTCCCATACCCACAATTTTTTAATAAGAACTAGTATTTGGTCCCATACCCAATGCTCGTTTAAATGTTACAAATGTACAAGATTTCAAATTTACCCTTCTTGAATCTTTCGGGTTTTGGGGAACATTATATTGAATAATGAAGACATATTCAATCAAACTTTCATAAGTGAGACCTAGTTAACAACTTCGTGAAGTTAATAAAAGTTATATAGAAATCAATAAGTTGGAAAAACTGATGACATGATGTGAGGTGTTACAATATTTAATACAAAATCAATATAAAATAGAAAATTACATAATCATTCATTAATCCTTACGTGGTTTTCCTGCAGAATTAATAAACATGCCATAAAATATGGTTTACCCTTTTTTTGTGGAACTTTGGTTTAAGTCTCGATCACCTTTTTACAATTTTGACTAATTCATAGGACGCCATATTGTTATAACATGATTGGATTTTCTTAATAAATTAGCCATCAGTACATAGAAACTGGCCAATATACTTGTTTACAATATGCTAGCTAGAGGCTATTTAATTGAAGTAGAAGTCTTAGTGTTATATAACACAAGACACGATATCTTTACGACTTTATAATCTTTATCTTTATCATTATCTTTTTGCAGTCGATCGTCTAGTTTTTACTGTTTTACAATGCAAAGAGTCTCATCACTCATATGTCTGATATCATTAACACTTTTCCTTCCATTTTTAGTTTCTTCACAACGAACAAATGTTGCTATACGCGTCGATGCATCACTAAAAGCAGCACCAGATGTCAGGCCATGGCTTTCATCTTCTGGTGAATTCGCCTTTGGTTTCCGACAAACCCAAGGGAATGATAGCTTCTTGTTATCCGTATGGTATGAAAGAATACCCAAAAAGACCATCATCTGGTATCCGGAAGGCGGTCCAAAAGTGTCTGCAGGATCAAAACTTGAGTTAACTAGTGGAAGTGGGCTTCTACTAGGTGATCCTCAAGGAAGAAACATATGGACTTCAGGGCCTGCTTCAGATATCGTGTATGCTGTTATGAATGATACAGGCAACTTTATGTTTTTGGTAATGATTCTCGCAAGATATGGGATAGTTTCAATTTTTCAGCAGATACAATGTTGCGAACTCAAGTTTTGGAGAGAAATGGAGTTGTTTATTCAAAAATGAGCGAAGTAAACTTTTCTAGAGGAAGGTTCCAACTTCGTCTGCTTCAAGACGGGAATCTTGTTCTTAATACACGAGATATAGCATCCGGTTATGCTTATACTGATTATTATTCCACCAAAACCAATGATCCTGCAAATGAATCAAACTCTGGTGAGCAGTTGATCTTTGATTCAACAGGGTACTTGTATATAGTTACTAGAAATGGAAAAAGATTTGATCTTACTCCAAAACAAGAACTTCCATTTGGAAGTTATTACCATAGAGTTACACTAGATTTTAATGGGGGTTTGACTCAATATTATCACCCGAAAGACCCCACTGCCAATTCGAGTTGGGGAATTGTATCACTACTAGAAAATTGAGCAATTGCGACCAAAATTTGATACTGAAAAAAACCGGTAGCAAATTTAGCGACCGATTTAGTAAATTTGCTACCGAAATTGCCAATTACTTGATATGGTGGCTAAGCGGTCGAAGTTTTTGCAACCGGTGGCTAGGCGGTAGGATTTTTTGCAACCGATGGCTAGGCGGTCAGAGTTTTTTGCAACCGGTGGCTAGGTGGTCGGAGTTTTTTGCAACCGGTGGGTAGGTGGTTGGAGTTTTTTTGCAACCGGTGGCTAGGCGGTAGGAGTTTTTGCAACCGGTGGGTAGGTGGTTGGAGTTTTTTTGCAACCGGTGGCTAGGCGGTCGGAGTTTTTGCAACCGGTGGCTAGGCGGTCGGAGTTTTTTAAACCTTTTACTTAAAAAAATTGATTTGAGGTCGTTGTCTTAGCGGTAGCAATAGGTTATTATTAATTAAACAGCGCACACTGAACAAACTGATTTCACAAAAGATGGAAACTCCATTGCCATGCGCGCCCCTTGATTCAGCAGTTTACACTTTACAGCATACCTTCATCTACAACAATTTGTGTTTTTATGAGATGTGCATTGATTGTATTGGCTTAAGTGACAGAAATTACTTTGTTTTTTCACTTGATTCAATCGCGAATACCAGATGTATGATGGAATGAATGCCCAAGTGATATTTTGAATCAGAAAATGTTGTGAAAGAAACATTATTCAGGCCAAGAAATCTAAATATTCTAAGGGGAATATGGGAAAAGGGTAGTCAGGGGTATTTTGGTCGTTTAGAATAACTCAGATAATATACTAATTGTTAAAAGTCAACAGCTACGCTAGGGCAATGGTATTGGATGAAGTGTTTTCTGGTATTTTGGTAAGGCTAAAGAGATTAGAGGAAAACTTGTAAGGAAAGTCAAACTATTTGGTCTTAAATGCCAAATGTCAACAACTAAGTCAATGGTATTTGAAGAAACACTAACCTGACCCCGGGCAGATTACTGGTAACCTGGGGGTTGGATAGCTGTTTCCCACGAGGGGTTGGACCCTGAGAAGATGGTTCTTCTGATAACCTGCAAAACAGACACCGTGAGCTCGTCACTGAGAAGGGGGGGGGGTTCCTCCTTGTGACCACCCTCCGGCGTGAGAATCAGACTAGATTGCTCTTTAAATATAAAAGTATATTAAGAGATTGCTAGAGCAGATATCAGGTATAATATGATGATATAAGATAAGATGTTATGATAATGTGATAAGATATGATAAGATGAGATGGTCATACCATTTGTGGTATTTATAGCCGAAGGTAGGTTTCCAAGGAGGTATGGCCGGCTGCAACAGTGTTCCTGTTCCACCAACAGTAGCCTACGCACGTGCCCTGCTGGTAGTTGGTGGGTAGGTAGCGGCTGATAGCGACCAGGCCTGCTGTATACTATTCCTTTTCCACCAACTGCCGGCTACGCACGTGGTATGACAGGAGTTGGTGAGTAGGCAGCGGCTAATAGTGACATACAGTGTAGGAGCATGCTGCTCGCCATACTGTTGTCCATAAGCTGTCCTCTTTAGTCAGATCTTTTTCCCATACCTCGTCAGGTACAGTACAGAAGATCTTCCCGTATCGTACGGACTGGCTTATTTGGGCGGGAGTATTCCCCCTCCCGCCCTTGTGCGGGATTGTTCCCGGCTTCGCTCATTCCTTCAGGTGACACTGAATGAGAGCTAAGTGCCTTGTGCGTGTAGCCTTGCTGCGCGGGTGGCCTTCCCTAATGGCTTGTATCCGAGGCTGCGGGGACAGGCGGAGTCCTTCACCATTGGGAGGCATTTCCTGCGGGACCAGCTTGCGTACTGCGCGTGAGGAGGTCACGTCTCTGAGCATGGTTGGTCCTGCAGATCCAGTTGGTTTCTGCGCAGACGTTCCTGTTTAAGGTGAGTCTTGCAGGTCCAACTGGGCTCTGCTGGGACCTACCTCTTCAAGTCCCCCCAGTCCAATGTTCTTCTCAGGCGTGTTTAATAAAGTGAGGTGAACTTTTGGACTTAAGCAAAGGGTTTTGAAAAGGGTTTTTTAAGGTTTTCCATGGGGATTCTTCCCGCGGAAGTCCTTGTCACTTGCAGAAATTCCCGAGTTTCCTGCTTGGTCTTTGGGTATGATGCGGGTAGGTCTGTAACCTCCTCGCAAGTCAGGAGCGTTGAGTCCCACTTGTGTGGACTTTCCATGAGGTTTTGGTAGTTTTGAACATAGTGATCAATTATGTTAAAACCACCAATTCCATCCTTGAGCTTCCAACAACGTAGTTCTCGACGTTCCCGCTATGCGGGGATGTTATTTCCGTTTCCGCAAGCATTGCCCAGAAGATCCTTCTTGGTTTCAATTCCCAGCGGAGCGCTAGGTATGTGAAGGGTTTTGCCTTAACACTGTACCAGCGCTCGTCTTACGGTTACTTTACTTCCAAGGTATTCCTGGCGTCAATTCCCTGCGGGTGCTAGGTATGTGAAGGGTTTTGCTTTTACACTGTACCCGCACCCGTCTTATAGTTACTTGGTTGCCGAGGAATGTTTGGCTTCAATTCCCTGCGGGTGCTAGGTATGTGAAGGGTTTTGCCTTTACACTGTACCCGCATCCGTCTTACGGTTATTTGTTCGCCAAAGTTGGCTTCAATTCCCTGCGGATGCTAGGTATGTGAAGGGTTTTGCCTTTACACTGTACCCGCATCCGTCTTACGGTTACTTGTTTGCCAAGGTTTTACTTGGCTTCAATTCCCTGCGGGTGCTAGGTGCGTGAAGGGTTTTGCCTTTACACTGTACCCGCATCCGTCTTACGGTTACTTGTTTGCCAAGGTTTTACTTGGCTTCAATTCCCTGCGGGTGCTAGGTGCGTGAAGGGTTTTGCCTTTACACTGTACCCGCATCCGTCTTACGGTTACTTGTTTGCCAAGGTTTTACTTGGCTTCAATTCCCTGCGGGTGCTAGGTATGTGAAGGGTTTTGCCTTTACACTGTACCCGCATCCGTCTTACGGTTACTTGTTTGCCAAGGGGTATTTTCCCGCTTACTTTTAATATTTTTAAATTTTGAATTTTGAAATTCGAAAGGTTGGTGGAAAGATAGGAACAGTCCAAACCTCTGAAACGTCGTGCGACGGTTTCTTCTGACTGTGTCAGGACGTGCAGGAAGTTATGGTGACGTGACATTATATGGTCATTCCAGACGCTTTTTCAGGCGCGTGGGCGCGATTTTTCGGGCGCGTGGCCGCGAAATTACTGGTACACGTCCTTTCAACAGCTGTTTCCAGCTTGCTTTTTGCCACGTGTCATAGTTTCATTGCACCTTCGATTTCTCTCTCCTCCGCATTAAATTCACCGCATTAATTGCGATTACTATATAAAGGGGGAGAGGGTTCTTTGTAATCCACACTTTCACCCTTCTCTTCTTCTTCTTAGCGATTTCCGGCAAATACTCCCCTTTTCAGGCAAGCATTTTCCCGAAATAGTTTTCTTCTTCCTCTGCAATATGTCTTCCCATGATGCTGAAGCTGTAGCCGACGATAGGAGTACTGCTGGCGAGTGCCAGTGTGCTCTACCTGTCGATCAGTACCAGTATGTCGTCAGGAAATTCATGCTTGAGTCTCTTGAGCCTGAGTTTCCTGAACCCCACCAGACTGTGTACGATGCCCCCAGTGGCAAGATCGGGGTATATGCTGCATTCTTTGTTTATGGGAACCTTAGGTTCCCATTGACAAAGTTTGTGTACCGTGTCTTGGAGAGGCACGGTGTGCACCTGACCGAGGTGCATCCGATGGCGATTGCCAAGATCCGGCACTTCGAGTGGGTGTGCCGGATTCTGGGTATTGAGCCCTATGTGGATCTCCTGATGACCTTCTATACTTGGAGGTGCATCCAGGGGTGGTACACCCTGACAACCCGTATTAAGGGTTTGAAGATCTGCGTGACCGAGCGCAGTCTCCGATCGTGGAAGCGGGAGTTCTTCTACATTTCTGCCCGCGCCATCCCCATTGCCATGAAGTTTAAGAAGGGACAAGCGCTTCCGAGCCTTCACGCTTCCAGCTACCAGGAGGCGGAATGGTTCGCGAAGATATCCCGGGTCCAATCTCTGGTTTACCGGTTTGCGGAGTCCGGGATGGTGATGCTGGGGATGAGCCGGGTATGGAAGGATGCGTCTCGGTTTCCCATCCTTCTCGAATACGGTTTGAACTCTATTCCTTATGGTATGTCTTGTCTTTCTTGCTGATATGAGTTTGTCTTCTAACCGTTTCTTTTCTTTCAGAGGGGAACGATTTGGAGTCGCTCCTGTACCCGCGGGAAGCTGACGGTCCCGTGCGGGTGGGCACTCGTGCTCTAGACGAGAACGAGTTGCCCATCCTGGAGCAAACGGCGGATCGGTTTGTGGAGGTCTATCCGCTGGGCCACGAGATCCTGAGCCAACGGCGGCCAGGTAAGGCGATACTCTATCCTCAACCCCTCAATGCTGTACCCGCTGCTGGAATTCCTGACATCCTGTCTTCTTCTGAGGAATCCGCAGATGGTCCTCCGCTGGTGCGGAAGAAGAAGGCTGCCGGCGGGAAAGGGAAGGAGAAGGTGGCCTCCACAGCTGATCCGGTGCTCCTATCTGACACCGAGTCAGATAGTGAAGAGGTGGCGGGGAACCCCGGTGGTGAGAAGACCACTGCTCCGGAGGCTACGACTGTTACCTCCGGAGAACCAACGACGACGACGGTGACCGGCATCAAGAGACCGGCTCCATCGGGATCGTCCCCGCCCGTCCGTACGTTCAGGCTCAAGAAAACCCGTAAGTACAAACATCCTTGTTTTTGTAGATTTATCATACTTCATAAATTTATTGTTAACACTTATCTTCTTGTGCAGGCGTGGATGTTGACGCATTCCAGGGTGGGGCGCAGAGGAGTACCTCTCCGCCGATGACGGTAGGCTTGGTCAGCCTACCTGAGGCGTCGACCCAGGCGCCTGCGCCTGCTCCCGCTGGTTCAGTTGCCCACTCTGAGCCGACTGATCCAGCCGAGTTGACGTCACCGCCGGCCGTGAGTGCGATTTTTACAGCATCCTTCACCGAGCCGGCGGTTACGATTGCTGCGGATTCTGCTGCGGCAGCGACTGCGGCGGCTGCCACCATGCCCCCGCCACCGGCACCGACGGCCGGCCCATCAGGTACGCATGGGAGTACTCGCCAATCTTTGCCACCTTCCCATCTGCCTGACCTTTTGGATGGGTTTCCTTTGGGTTCAGGTGATGGGTTCGGCGGCTATAGGCCTGTTGTAGACCCTACAGGTGCGTAGGGTTCCTTTGGCCCTTTTTCACTTTTATTTTTTATCATCTTTTTCCTAACTGCTTTTTTGTTTTTTTTTTGAAGTGTCGGATTCCAATGAAGTGTATGTTCCGCGATGGAACATACGCCGAGGAACAACCCTTCGTACCCCTGTGGAGTGTGTGGAATGGGCTCGCCACGCTGCTCCCCATGGTGCGTTGGGGGAAGCCATGGCTAGCTACCAGGAGGGTAGGCTAACCAATGAGCTTCGGGTTCTCCAGGCCCGGATGCAGCCGCGCGTCGAGCTGCTTTGTCGTGAAAACGACAAGTTAAAAGCAGCTCGCGCCAAGGAAGTATCTCAAGCGCGGGCTCTTCGGGAGGAGAACCAAAAGTTGGCCGCAGCTGCTGCGGAGAAGGAGAAGGCCTTCAAGGCCCTCGAGGTTGAGGTTCAAGCGCGACTCGAGGCCCGCTCCAAGGCTGCCCAAGCTGTTAACGAACAGCTTCGGCTGGCTAAGGAGACTGCGAGGAACGCAACCGAGAGGGCCACCAAGGCTGAAGCCGTTGCTGAGCCTTTACGCGTGGAGAACGAGGAGCTCAAGGCCAAATTGGAGGCTCTCCAACGTGCTCATGATGCCTTGGCGATGGAAGATGCCAAGAAGCTCCAAGAGATCCTGGACCAGAGGGGCGTGCTTGATCACACCGAGCGGAAGCTTAAGGGCGTTGAAGAGGCTGCTGCAAAGGAAGTGCTACTTGCCAACCTTAACAAAAGCGAAGCCGAACGCGCCCGCACCCAAGCTCAAGCCGCCCTCCAAGAAGCTCTGGTTGCCAAGGAATGGCTTCTTCGAGAAGCGTTGCCTCAGGTAATGTTTAGCTTTACGTCTTCACGCTTTCCTTTGTACATAGAAAAGGTGTTTGACACTTATATTTTCTTTTGTAGGTTGTGCATCGGGTCTTCTCAGAGACATCCTACGACGATGCTATGAGCGCAGCCCTCAACGCTTCTCACGAGGATGGGGAACGGGCCGGCTTCCTGCTTGGTCTAGGGTTCGTTGAGAAAGGCTTCCCGCCTTCCAACTTCCCTTTGTACAATGTTGATACTGAAGCCATATATGACCAAGCAGTAAATCAATACGCCGCCTTCCCGCATCCAGTGGTGGAGAAGGTGAACCAAGTAGCTGCTGCTGATGATGGGTTAGCTATCCTTAAAGCTTTCCTCGAACCGCCCCGTTCTTCTGATGGAGCGGGTCCAAGTGGAAGCGGCCCTGAAGCTTGATCCTGAAGATCCCTTCCCATTGCTAGGATAGTCTTGTACAGATGTATTTATTTTCTTTTCGTAGGCCGGGTAATTCTTGTAATAATTCGTTTGTGAAATATTAATCTTTTTGCGTATAAGATTGTTATTTCCTTCTTTGGGTTTCTTGCTTTATAAACTTATGACTTGCATACTTAGTTTAAATTAGCAATTTTCCAAGTGTAGAATAAGTTAACCTGTTGAACATGGTTGATAATGGGTTAAAGTTTTGCTTCCTCTTTCGTGATTGTGCGGGTAGAACCGTCACTTGCACTTAGTAAGATGGCTAAACTTTAACCTTCATCTGACCTGCGTGTAGGTTTTCCTCATCTTTTGAGGATAAGTTAACCTTTGAACGTGGTTGATAATAGGTGTGAAGTTTTGCTTCCTCTTTCGTGATTGTGCGGGTAGAACCGTCACTTGCACTTAGTAGGATGGCAAAACTTTACCCTTATCTGACATGCGTGTAGGTTTTCCTCATCTTTTGAGGATAAGTTAACCTTTGAACGTGGTTGATAATAGGTGTGAAGTTTTGCTTCCTCTTTCGTGATTGTGCGGGTAGAACCGTCACTTGCACTTAGTAGGATGGCAAAACTTTACCCTTATCTGACCTGCGTGTAGGTTTTCCTCATCCTTTTAAGAATTTTGTTTTGGACCGTTCGACGCGCGGTTGTCAATAGGTTAGTGTTCAGTTTCCTTTCATGATTCATGCGGATAGACCGGCACTTTCATTTAGTGGGATAATTGAACTCTTCCCCTTCAACTGACCTGCGTGAAGGTTTGTCACGTTATTGGGTTGTGCGGGTAGGACCGCCTTCCCACGCAACGACTTCACGTAATGTGAATGCCGTCACCAGTGTTGCATAGTTTAACCGTTCGACGCGCGGTTGTGGATAGGTTATTGTTCAGTTTCCTCATTATGATTCGTGCGGATAGACCGGCACTTTCATTTTTGGGTGCTGAACTTTTCCCCTTCAACTGACCTGCGTGAAGGTTTTGTCCTTTTTGGGTTTATGCGGTCTTTTGCCGTCTTCCCCATACCACGATTCTTCACGTAATTATGCGGTGAAAGCCGGCATATTAGTGTTCAGAAAAGTATAAATGTAAAATCATCAGCTTCGATGTTCTAAAGAGAATCATTTCCATTAGAAGTGGCTCTTGGCCTTTTCTTTACAAATTGGAATTGATTTACATGCAAACTGTGTAAATGAGCTCCCTTCCATGTTGTTGGGATGGGAGTGCCATCGAGCCGATACGCACCTGGTTCGGGATCTCGTTCTTTACGCAGCATGTAGTCTCGACATTGAAGCTGGAATTTTTATTCGTGTTTTCCCCAGCTGGGGCTCTACACGCACCCGCCTGCTCAGCCTTTATTGCGCCACGAGGTGCGCGAGCGTCCCATCTCTGACAAATGCTTCGACCATGTCTTTTACGTCTATGCATTCTTCAGTGTTGTGGACTTTTGTCTTGTGAAAGTCACAGTATTTGCTCCGATCAGCATCGTGACGATGTCGGATTATTGGAGGCTTTGGCCACGGGAGCGTCTCAGTGGCGAATATCTCAGTGACGCTTTTGGTGAGTGGCGTCCATCTGGAGTTCTGGTGCGGCTGTACATTATCCCTTCCGCCCAATCGATGTTGCAAGCCGGATGAGGTGTCAAAGTTTACCCTTGACTGCCAAATGCCTAGCTTCCGCTTTTTATTTAATCGGGCGGTGAGGACGTTGTCTTATCTCGTCTTCTGAGTGTAGAGGTTTGTGCTCTGTGGGAGATCTCTACCCAGTTGCTTCTCCGTTTCCGCATAGCGTTTTGCTGCTGTCATGATGGCATCCCATGTGAATGGCATGCCATCTTTACCCGTTAGGGTGCGGATGAGCTCTGGGTCATGCGCTCCCTGGATGAAGGCAGCGCGAACAAGATCTTCGCTGATATTGCCCAAACTTAGCTTCTTTGAGTTGAAGCGAGTGATGAAGTTTGGCAGAGATTCATCTTCTTCTCGTATGCATTTGAGGATTGTCCATTGCTCCTCGGTATACTTCCGTTGCTGGCTGAAGTGTTGGCTAAACTTCTGCTGGAAGTCTGCCCAGTCGTAGATGTGGTTGACCGGTAGACGATCAAACCAAGCTCTAGCAGCCCCAACAAGCGTCATTTGGAACATGTAACACCACGTGGGTTCCGTCCAATTGCTGACGGTTGCCCCCGCTATGAACCTGTTCAAATGATCGTCTGGATCAGATATACCGTCATATGTGCCTATGTTAGGCATTTGTTTGGCACTCTTTGGGGCGATTGCTTCCGCAATGTCCCTTGCAAATTTGGACGTTCCTGCATTTGCAACGTTTGGTTCGAACGTTTTGGAGAAGTCTCGTGGACTTCCACCTGTGCTTTTTGGTTTGAAGGCTTGTCCAAAATGCCTTTTCGGTTGGGATTCCATTTCCTTACGCTTCCCTTTTGCCCTATGGCGAGGGTTCGCGTCGGAGTCGGATTCCTCCGAGTCATCCTCCCAGTATTCGAATTCGTCGGCCTGTTGTACGGAACGCAAGCGTTCGTCCAACTCAGCCTGGAATTCCTTTTGTCGTGCCTCCGCCCATGCCTTAACTTCATCGAGAGTTTGGCGGGGGAGTCTTCGTTTCTCAACCTGGGTATCAGTGGATCCCAGTAGGCGATCATTTACTGCACTTGCCCCAGCATGAGTAACTGGGGTAGTGTTCGTAAAATTTACTTCACTTGCCCCGGCTTGGGTAACCGGGGTAGTGTTTGTAAAAACTGTGTTACCGGTATTCCCCCCAGTAGCTGGGGTTGTGGTTACCGGAATTTCTCTAACCATCTTTGTAGAAGTTTGAAAAAACTGGAGAAAAATGTAGTTCTAGCTTTATGCACGGATGGCGCCAATGAAGAAACACTAACCTGACCCCGGGCAGATTACTGGTAACCTGGGAGTTGGATAGCTGTTTCCCACGAGGGGTTGGACCCTGAGAAGATGGTTCTTCTGATAACCTGCAAACAGACACCGTGAGCTCGTCACTGAGAAGGGGGGGGGTTCCTCCTTGTGACCACCCTCCGGCGTGAGAATCAGACTAGATTGCTCTTTAAATATAAAAGTATATTAAGAGATTGCTAGAGCAGATATCAGGTATAATATGATGATATAAGATAAGATGTTATGATAATGTGATAAGATATGATAAGATGAGATGGTCATACCATTTGTGGTATTTATAGCCGAAGGTAGGTTTCCAAGGAGGTATGGCCGGCTGCAACAGTGTTCCTGTTCCACCAATAGTAGCCTACGCACGTGCCCTGCTGGTAGTTGGTGGGTAGGTAGCGGCTGATAGCGACCAGGCCTGCTGTATACTATTCCTTTTCCACCAACTGCCGGCTACGCACGTGGTATGACAGGAGTTGGTGAGTAGGCAGCGGCTAATAGTGACATACAGTGTAGGAGCATGCTGCTCGCCATACTGTTGTCCATAAGCTGTCCTCTTTAGTCAGATCTTTTTCCCATACTTCGTCAGGTACAGTACAGAAGATCTTCCCGTATCGTACGGACTAGCTTATTTGGGCGGGAGTATTCCCCCTCCCGCCCTTGTGCGGGATTGTTCCCGGCTTCGCTCATTCCTTCAGGTGACACTGAATGAGAGCTAAGTGCCTTGTGCGTGTAGCCTTGTTGCGCGAGTGGCCTTCCCTAATGGCTTGTATCCGAGGCTGCGGGGACAGGCGGAGTCCTTCACCATT
Source organism: Bidens hawaiensis (assembly GCF_021521415.1). NCBI lineage: Eukaryota > Viridiplantae > Streptophyta > Magnoliopsida > Asterales > Asteraceae > Bidens > Bidens hawaiensis. Next base: position 170,440 of record NW_027493951.1, on the reverse strand, counting down.
GGGAGGCATTTCCTGCGGGACCAGCTTGCGTACTGCGCGTGAGGACGTCACGTCTCTGAGCATGGTTGGTCCTGCGGATCCAGTTGGTTTCTGCGCAGACGTTCCTGTTTAAGGTGAGTCTTGCAGGTCCAACTGGGCTCTGCTGGGACCTACCTCTTCAGTATTGGATTGTTGGAAGTGTTTTCTGGTTAAATGTTAACCAGGGGTATTTCTGGTATTTTGGTAAGGCTAAAGAGATTAGAGGAAAAGCTTATAAGGAAACTAAGGATCAAATGTCAAAAGTGTTGCAATAAGCAAGGTCAATTGGGCAGATGTTTGTTAATACCATTTGTGAGGCTGCCAATTATTAATAATTAGGGGCATTTACATATATCCCCTTACTAACCATATTAATTACATATATATCCAACCTAAAAAATTAATTACATATATGCCCTTGCTTAAGTCTAAAAGTATCAAATTTATCCATTCTAGTTTATCTTATTAAATATATACAATGAACTGACCAATTTACCTCTTTATAACTTCTTTCTTGGTTATTTTTTCTGTTCTTCTATTTTCACTTCCCTTTTCTTTTCTCTTTCTTCCAGAAGTTAGAAAAGATCCATAACCTTTTATTTATTCTTCATCCGTAGCCTACCAGTTGAGTAATTTGTTTTAGTAATAATCTAAGTAAATCAAAAGGTGTTTCGATCGTACAAAAGGAGGTCTGAATCGCTTCATAAAAAACGCAGCAGAAACCATCATCCATAATAACAGTTCTAATCTGGACTCGAAAATTAGTTGCAATATGAACACGATTCATGTTATAATCTGAACTCGAAATTTGTTGCTGGTTAGAATTGCCGACACCGGCAAGTGTTAGATTTCTATGCAAATCCGTTGATTGGAATTGTCGGCGCTAGAGTTAGGTTTCTATGGAAAACTGTTAACTGGAATCGCCGGCATCGTTGGTTAAAATCTCAGACTTCGGTTAGCCTGTGTTCCCGAGTCTCATTTAACAAGGGGAGGGGAAAGAAAAGAAAGGAAAATATTAAAAAACCATGTTCTAGAGATTTTTTAAGAAGGGATGGGGAGGGGAAGGGAGGGAAAATGATAGAAAATTTAAACATATATCATCCTCCCAAATTGGAGAGATTATGAGAGAAAATATTTTTGTCTTATAATAACTTCCTATTAATTCCTAAATTACCATCATATCTAACTCCCTAATATAGTTTAATTAAAGGGTATAATAGGAAAATTATATCTTTCCTTTCCTTTCCTTTCCTCTTAACTCAAGAACACCTAAAATGTTTAATTTCCTTTCTCTTCCTCTCATTTTCATTAAACTCGGAAACACGAAATAAAGTCACACATTTTCCTTCCCCTACATTTCTTTCTTGTCCTAATTCTCCTCCCTTCCCCTCCCATCGTTAAACGAGACTCGGAAACACAGTGTAAGAGTTGGGTTTCTATGGAGAAGATAATTGATTGCTGATTGGTTTCAGATTTTACAAGGGTAGTTTAGCCATTATGTGTAATTTTAATTAATGAGGGGATAGATGTAATTAAGGTTTATAGTTGGGTATATATGTAATTAAGTAAGTAAATAAGGGGATATATGTAAATCTCCCTAATTAAAACATATAAAAATAATAAGCTTGTTTAGGCTCGCAAGCAGACTCAAGTTCGACAAGTGAAGCTCGGGTTCGTTTAGGCACGGCTCGTTCGAGCTTTTTCACGAGCCGATCTCAAGTAGCATGCGAGCGGCTGGCTCGTTTGCACCTATAGTTAAAACATGTCACTTTTTATTTTGTAATCGAATTTTGTCAATTGTCACCACATAAAGTACTTTAAAGGTTATTATTACTATATAACAAATAAGAAGTTTGGTGCCACAAGTGTTTTATTGGGCCACATGGCTGCACTGAACTGTTCCGCAAATTTTCTTTTTGTTTTCTTTTTCCAGTTCAGTCATCGTAACGAACGTAACAAAAACTGATTGAACGCCAACTTTTTTTTATTTTTTTTTTCAGTTCCGGTACCATAAAGAACGTGGCGGTAACCGACCGAATTCCCATAGACTCACTGCCTCACGCCCGATATCGACAACGGTCAGGTTTTACCAACGCTCAAGTTTTACCGACCGACGCAACCCCATTGGTACACCTCAATTTTTATAATTTTTTTTGTTTTATATTTGGTTCTAATTTTGGTACACTAACACACATCACCAAACCGGCTGCTCAATGCATGGTTTTACCACCATCTGAGTTTAATCGAATTGACAGGCGCAATGCGCGGGATAAAAAGTTAGTTTCCATATAACTATCAGTTTGTTACTTCGTTGTTTCTAAAACTTGTAGGGGTATATTATTAAATTATCAAAAAGTATAAGGTGTAACTTCTAAAGTTTATATCAATTAAATTAAACTATCAGCTCATTTCCTCATTATTCCGTCATCGCCACCGCTACTCCCGTCCACGACGATCACCGCCACCGCTGCCGTAAAACATCACTCCGACGATCATCACCACCACTTCATCCGTTAATTCATCTGGTCTGTTTTCTCATCACTCACTCTCACTAACAATCGGTTAATTGAACATTTGTTAGTGTTAACGATTATATTGATTGCTCAGTAGTATAATCGATTAGGTTAGATTGTTAAATCAGTAGTATAATTGATTGTTTAGTATTGCCGGTTATTGTTAGATTGTTAAATTAGTAGCATAAACGGTTAGATTAGATTGTTAAATCAGTAGTATAATCGGTTAGGTTAGTTTGCTGATTAGTTATTTTTATTGAGGCTATTGGCTAGCAGTTTAACGTTTTTTGGTAAGTTATTTACAACTAGTTTATTGATTAGCTTTCATAGGTTTGGTCTCGTTTGGAGATGCACACCAAGTGCTCGATGAAATGCTTCATCCAAGTTTTCGAGATGTAGATTACTGGCCTCTTCCATATTATCACTCTATTTTGGATGTAATTATAATTATTTACTAACTTGTATTTTTCCCGTCCGGTGGACGGGAATATCAATGCAGGAATGTGATGCTACACTATTCAATAAAATGAACGATAACTATACTTACTAAATTCCCATAAAGATACTTGGCAAAAAAATAACTATATATCATATAATTGAAAGTGGTTCAATACACCACAAAGAAAGTAGATTACAAGTTTGCATGAGAACAAAACATTAAAAAAAAATAATAGTAATCTACTAATCTTGTGCAACAGTAGATTTCATAATTTCTTCCAGTGAACTAATAACTCTTGGGCTATCCACTTTGCTAACATGTAAACATGAGCCGCCGAACGTTGTAGCACCTTCATCTTTGTAAGTGGGGCCAAGAGGGTGTGAGGACACCGACATCAGGCTCGAGATGGCTAAGCAAGGCTGCGGGTTAACCGGTTGGGTCACATAAACCGCGTTTCCTACGGGTGTTCCTGAAACTGGCACCTGGGCTTGAACCCTTGCCTGAGGTGTGCTTGTGGATGCACCATTTTCTACCAACAACATAATAGGTTGAGCCTAAATAAAATAGTCAAGAAGATAATAAAGATAATAAAGACTCAAAAGTTTTTTTCATCAAGATTTAATTTTTGACAATAAAGATTTGATTTATATACCTTCTCAGGGGAGATATCATCATACGCATTCACCATCCTGCCATAAAAGATGGTTAGTTGAGCGGGAGCACAAGAAACCTTGGAATTATTATACCTTCAATTGACCCAAAAATAATAATTAAAAAACCATCATCTCAAAATGGAATAAATGTATAAAACAACACAAAATTCATACCAAGGTTCGGTGGTTCCAGCAAGAAAGAAACCAGTAGATGGAACCGGAACTCCATGCTACTTAAAGGATGCACTGTCAAACTTTGACAAAGCTCGGTAGAACGGGTGGCTCACGAGTACAGGAATTGCTTGCTTACCAATGCTTTTCAGAAAATAGTAAAATGAAAACGTAAGCAATAAATATATATTAGTTGCTTAATATATCGAATAATGTTGTACTAATTATTTTGTAACTTATAATATTATTTCAAGAAAATCTTTTAATGAAAGATCAAAAACTAACCTGAAGTTCACTAGTTTAACGGTTTCTCATGCCTTCAGAACCATCTGCACGCACCTGATTATACATCAATCAACCAAAAAAAGTTAGTTTCAACTGTTCATAAGGTTCATTAACAACCTTAAAATGCATTCAACTATTTGAGAATGTTTTTACAGTTTAGACAAAGATCTTTGCCTGATAGAGACCATTTGACTGCAGAGTTCTTTTGAGTATGAAGTACGGACTTGGAAAGCCTGCGTAAGGACTTGGAAATGCAGAATAGCTGCAGCCTTATCAATCACCAACACGGCCCGAATCAACCCAAACAAAGATAGAACCATTTGACTCGCTTTAGCACACGTTTGAGATTGAACACAACCCAAATCAACCCAAAATTCAACAGCCCAATATTGGTTGGTTAACTTGTATCAGATGGTGAATACCTTGTAATGCCTTTTAGCTCTGAAACCCATAAAATAAAAAATAGAATCATATTTCTATAAATTTTTATGGAACTTTGAAATGTGTCACGTAAACAAAGAATTATATCGTTCAAATGATAATCTAACTTTGAAAATTAAAAACCATGAGTATTCTATGCGTTAAAAATACACTTTTGGCAAGTTTATCATTGTAGTGTTTCATTTTATCTTTCTATATTATTTGGTTTTTATGTTAACCTAATTTAGAAAAAAACAGAAAAGAAAGAAAAAAGATTTATGAGTTTTTATGCATTAAAAATACACCTTTCCGCAGCGTTCGACCCATTTGACCCAATTCCTTTTAAGCTTACATTTCTGATTTTCCTGGTGAAGATAAGTCAAAATTGCCACCACAAAACTAATTCTTGACGTCAAGTGACATCTCTAAATTGATTTAAGGAGCACATAAGTACTTACTTTCTTCGCGTCTAACTTCCCCCGCTGCAAAAACTTTAGGACAAATGTCACTTCTTAGTTACTTGCAGAACAGGTACAAAAAAAAAAAAAAAAACAGCCACCGATACTTACCTCCAAATCTACGTGTATTTTCCATAAAAACCCGTTGACAGCATCACATATAAGTTCTGGTACAAGAAAAGTTCTATCATCACCATTTAAATTAAGTGTTGCACAATTTGTCAGTACGATTCTGAACTTTGTGTGTTTCTCCTAGTGAAATAAATGCACCATTTTACTTCTGCCATTTTCTTAATTAGCTTTTATACTTCCGCCAAGTTGAACACTCTAATCCTCCGTATATTCAAACTGAGCTTTGGTAAACAAAATTTAAATAGCTATGATCATATAAGTTGAAAATAAAGATAATTAAATAGATTTTAGTTGTTGACGTCACATGGCTCCTTGAGTTTAGTTCGCTAGAATCACTTATATTTGGAAGAAAGAAAAAATATATATTGGATAATTAACCAAACTTAACCAAACCGACCCGTAACCGAGGGTTAACTCATCATTTATGGTTATGGTTAAGCAGACTTCTTTAACCGAAGCTTGGTTATGGTTAATTAGTAGTGTATTTTTAATGAATTTTCAGTATGCATACCCTTTTGTTCTGTGAGTGATTGTAGCCGCTTCTAGAATGAGCTATCCTTTTATATAAGCCGGTTAGAAAGTAGCACTGTTTACTCACAACATGCGTTCTTCACCCGGATTTTGAGACGATAATTGGAGGAAATTAAGTCGGAGATGCAAGATAAGGTAGGAACATCAAACATCCGTTAAGAATGAAGGATTGCAAATGATGACGATAAACATACAAAATTAATGAATACAATATGGATTAAATTAGTAAACCAAAATCGGTAACACAAACCTTTTTAATGTCTTCATTTCTTCCTGTCATTTTCACATGGGTAGGGTAGTTGATAAATTTGGTTGAGGTCCCCCTAGCCTATTGAAATTAAAACCATTAGTCAACTAATTACAATACAAAATAACAATACCAAATCCGAAATGAACACCAATGTCTCTCAAACGGATTTGCCTTAGAAAATTTGAGTTTGTAAAGATTTAGACACACTGAATTGTACCTTCATCAATTCTACATCATGTCATGGCCTCTTATCTGATCTAAGACATCCACCTTCCTTCAGGCATGAACCCGAATTGCCAAGAAAATTTGGCAAATGCACAAGAAAAACTGAAACAAAGATGCAGATGGTCAACTTTAATCACACGAAAAAAATCAATCTGTCAACTTTAAAACATCTATCATATCACAAAAATTATCAGGTCATTTGTTTACTTTAAAATTTTAATGTTTCATGAATCAAACAAATTGGGTCAAAGAAGAATATACGTGGGGCAGTTTAGCAAATTAGAACCAAGATTGTTTCTGTGACATTCGTCAATTTCGGGTCTTGTTTGTATTCGTTTTTGTATTTGTTTATTATGTAAACCGACCCGATTTGTAAACCGAAGCTTATGTTATAATCAAAATGATGGATTTATGTTACAATATTGTTTCACACTTGTTGGGTCTTGAAAACATCCTACCTTTATTTTTATTTTTATTTATTTATTTATTTTTTTGTTGTTTTGTGTTTTTGTCTTGATCCATTTTGCATGAAAACTCTTGTGTCTCACACCCATATTTGACCACCAACATTACACTATATATACACCACATTTCCTTTTTATTTTCCCTTGCTACAACTCAAAAAAAAAAAAAAAAAAAAAAAACTCTCTCAAACATTAAAGATTCAAGGTTATCTTCTTAAGTGTTCTTGAAGGTTTTTAGTCTTTCATCTTAATTAGTTTATGTAGCCTTATTAATACTTGTTTATGGTTGTGCAACATATATATAATATACACCCCTTGTTTACCTTTGGTAGTTACTTCTCCGATTCCGGTCGGTGAGGTTTCGGACCTCATAAGGCAAGGCTTCATGGAGGACTTCGTGTCATTGATATATATACATCTATATAACTTGTTCATAAATATTAATCTTGCTTATTTTAGTTTGTTGGTCATGTTTACAAGTTCCATGGTTATGGGTTTTTAAGAGTCCATGCTTCGGTTTAACCGTAAATATTCTAAACCGTAAACCAAACTTTGTTACTAGTTTTGTTAAATAATTGTTTAAACATACTTATTGTTAGATCTAAGTTTCTAAAATCATTTTTACAAATTCTATGGTTATGGTTTTGTAGAATCTTACCTCGGTTTTAACCCGAAACACGATCCGAACCGAAAACCGAACTTTTGTTTAAAGACTTTATTGTTAACTTTTGGTTGTAAAACTTAAAGTATTTGTTTTATTTGTACATTATTATACAAGTTCTTTAGTGGTTGGACATGTGGAAACCAAACCGATTCTTACTCGCTTAAGACACACAAGTGTATTTTTTTAGCCATCAAGACTTGTATATTTCTTTAAAAATAGTTACAAATTGATTTTTAAATATTTTCTTAAGTACTTGGAAATGTTGGATCCAACTTGATCTCATAACAAAGTTTGGACCGACAAAACCGAACACTTGCTTAACGTGTATTGTTAGTTCTAAAACAATGGAACTACATACATGGTTAAGTCTTATTAAATTTTATTGAGTTATCTCATAACATTCAATATTTTGGAAAGTTGACTTTGGGTTTGACCAATTATCAAGACCCGAACCGACAACCCGAACACTCGATAAAAAAAACCGTTTTAGTATCTTTATTCCAAAGGGATTTGCATTCTTGCATTTTACCCACCTTATTACTTAACATCAGTTGAGTAAATATTAAGGTTAGATACTTTAACCCGGTTTCGAGCAAACTTACATTTTTAAAGGGTTATTATTATAAATTCTTAAATAGTTACATTTTAAACCTTGAACTTTAATTATTTACATTTCTCAACATTTATTTTGTTTAAAGACCTTCAAGACGACCTTTTTAAATTCAAGACTTCTTTTTTTTTTCGGCATTGTGCGTTAAACTCGTCGTTCCGACAAATCTCCAAATTATCATCTTTCAAGTTTACTACTTGAAGGTGAGTACTTCATACCACATTTTCCATCTTTTATTTTGGGGGTGACATTTCATACTTATTCAACAAAATGCTTTATATTTGAATCTTAAACCACAAACGTAGTTGTATACTTTACCTAAATAATTGCTCGATTTGGTGTTCTATGCTTATATGCCTATGTGTTTATCGCTTTTGGTTGGTGGAACTATAAAATCCTAGACTATTTGGCATCCCCTTATAGCAAGGTGTCGTTAACGTAATGCAATTAACGATAACTATAAAATCCTAGACTATTTGGCATCCCCTTATAGCTAGGTGTCGCTAATGTGTTTAGCGATATCTATTTATCCAAATTACCACTTTTATTTATCGCTTTGTATGCAAGTTTTGTGGCTATCTTTATTATATACTAATATGATTAAACTTATGAATTTCTCACCAACCTTTGTGTTGACAAACTTTATTTTATGAAATGTTACAGGTTTGCATCTTGGTTGATTTATGATTGTGAAGAAAACGACATCAAAGACCTTAGGATATTAGTAAAAATGAACAATATCAAATTTGCCATATTTTGTGATATCTTGTTTATGGTTATTTTATGGATAATTGTTATATGACATTTTCGATGTTGTGAAATGAAATGAGTTTATTAAATACTGTCACTTTAATTAGTGTCATGTGCTTATGGACAATCGTTACACCTCGGCATGTTCCGCTGCCTTTAGTCGGGGTGTGACAGTTTCAACTAATTGATTGACTAACTGACTGAGACTTGTAATACCTTCCTTAACAAAATTAGGGTGAAAGCAGATTTGAACAGACATAATTAGGAAAACATAATTATGAACACCCAAAGTAATGATACCTGAAAGTTTGAGAACTGAGAACATAATTCGAATTAGAACTTTAATTTCATGCTCTTCCTCTCTGGCATCATCAATCAAAATATATCACACATTGGAAAAACCTTTTAAGACCGATCCATCAAGTGTACAAAATTAATCCAAAATTAAATATCAGAATCATCAAACAAACACCAATTTCTCAATGAAAACAGAGCCCTAAATCAAATGGTTGTTTCCGATTGTCGGCGGTTAAAGCGATCACCTTCCGGCCGCAATTTGGGTTAGCTACGGAATTGAAGGATTGACGGTGGGTGTAGCAAAACTGAATTTGGAAGATGAATGAATGTGAATTGATTATACGTCGATTAGGATTCTGAGATATGAATATGCCATGGATGCCGGAGCAAAATATGGGGGTGGGGTGGGGGAAAACCGCTGGTAACTGCAGTAAACCTGATAACACGTAGAGGGAAAAAAACTGTTTTTTTTTTTATCTTATCGGAGGGCTAAGAATCAATCTTGGTTCTTATCGGACGGTCAAATTTAACTTTCACTATAGGCTTATCGGAGGGCTGAGAATGAATCTTGAATTTTTATCCAATGGTCAGGTTTAAATTACACTATATGGTAACCTATTATATTAATTTTTTTTATTTATAAATGCATCTTGTGCATAGATTAATGGTAAAAGTGTCGTTTATCTACAGAGAGGAGAATGCTTTTAAACTAGGCCTTCATGTCTATGCTCAATCAGGCTAATGATAGCCAATGCTTAGGTAAAACATTTTACATTTTGATTTTCTAACACCACAGCTCAAATGCAAAGAAAAGTTGCAGAGTATGCCGCCTATATGTAACAAATATTTTGTTTTATGAATGTTAGGACTTAGAGAGTTTTTCTAACACATGGTTTTACTTCATCTGCAACAAATCGTACTCCATGCTTGGCTTGTGAATGTTTATGCTTTGTTTTAATGTGGTTACTTTTACAATATTATTTTTAACAAGGAAAAACTGAATTATAATATATAAAACTGGACACACACACCTTTTCTTTTACAAATATTGTTTTTACATTTCGATTAGTTTTTTCAATATAAATCGACTGTAGTACCTCAAATATATTATGTTTATGAGTTACTTTTACAATTCCCATTTTGTACATTTTTTAGTTGTATTGATATATGAACTGATATGTTATTTGCAGTTTGCAGCTTAATTTCAATATTTAAAAGCCAATGAAGAACAACCTGTTACATGGACATGAGCATTCGAAATCAATTGGTGTGTAGGCCATATGTGAAAAGCCTCAAGGTTTGTATGTAAAGATTTTACTAGAACGGAAAAAATATCCCTTCATTATAAGAACTAATAACCACAAACAAGAGAATTTAGAACTCAAAATAGTAATGCTGGAGTTTATAAGTTTGTCTTAGGTGTTAAAATTCGGTGTTATTGCGTTAGGCTAATTCTGAATTATATGATATGTTGTTATTTTAGGAAACCAAAAAAGGTTGGAAACTTAGTATAATGCATTGACCAATGACCATGACCAATGCAACTTTGTGTTCTTTAATGCAAACAACACAAACAGTTATACGTATATTATACCTGCATATGTTTATGCGTTAGGATAATTCTGAATTAAATTTGTTTATGCGTATATAATACCTGCATATGTTTATGTGTGTGCTGCATTCTTGATTTGATACTGTTAGATTTTGATTATTGTTGCATGTTTTAGGTACATGTGTTGTTAATCGGTTTAAATTTTTGATTGGAGATTGAAACTGGTAGGGTTTAGCTAAAGGAGTTGGAGGTGAAGGTGATTATGCAGAAGCAATTGTTGGCCAGGTATTTCTAATGTTATTGTAATTATCATATTCAAGTGCACAATAATTGGGTTCATGCTAAACGAGCCCAACTAGGCTCGAGCTCGGCTCTTTTATGATTTATTATTTAGTTTATATATGTTTTTAATTACTTTTATATATTTTGAAAAAAACTTAAAATGAGTCTAAGCTTGGCTCGAGCTCGTCAGTACCTTAAACGAGTTAAAGATCGACTCTAGCTCAAATTTATGACTTCTCAGGTTATTTTAATCATTAATTTAGTTATTTAGTAGTATTTTAGTGTTTGTTATAAACTTCACCATGTATTTGGACTAATGATTTGGTCTCATGGTTTTCAGTTGCAAGTTTATGAAAGAAGCAAAACCTGTTCTATTCTTTGCAATCTTTCAGTGCTTTTTGGTTCTTAAGATGTGTCTCAACTTTTAACTCATGCAATAATAATGAAAACCATAAAAAGATTTAGTCTTTATAGGGTGGTCTAAGTGATGGATACAAGAATTTTACATCTATGAAGGTCGCATTTAGTACCAAGGTTTACCATCCAAACATTAACAACACGGTAGCATATTTTAGATACTCTCAAGGAACAATGGAGCCCAGCAGTAACATTCTCCAAGGTTTGATCTATAGCTCCATTTCTTCATTTGTGTAATATTTTAAACTCATTAGAATTAATAGGTTTGGCTTAATGTATGTAATAACACGGAGTATGTGTTTGGCAGGATTGCTTTCCATCTTAACAGATCCAAACGGGTTGACTAGTTGGTGCCAAAAGTTGCTCATAGTTAACTAGTAACTAGATACAGTAGAGTGCAGTTAGTTGCTCATATGTAACTAGTAACTAGTAACATGGAGTATGTGTTTGGCAGGTATTGCTAGAATACTATTTTATTTAATTTGTTTATAGATCTTGAATAACGTTTTGATAGAGATTTTAGTTTCATTTGTGTATATGATTATATAAATATTTGTGTGTGTTTGTGTGTATATTGCGATGTTTTTTTTTGGGAAAAAGCTTTTGATGGCCTTACGACCAAAAAGTGGTCGCATAAAGAAGCAAAGCGGTAGCAAAATTTCCGACTGCAGCAGCGGTCGCAGACTTTCCGACTGCAGCGGCGGTCGCAGACTTTCCGACTGCAGCAGTGGTCGCAAGATTTCTGACCGCAACACGATTTCTGACAGCTGTTGCGGTCGTAATGAAACAGCAGTCGCAAAATGGTAGCAATAGAGCAATTGCGACCTGTAATTTTCTGACCGCATTTTTTGTTGCAAAGCAGTCGCAACAGAGCAATTGGCGACCGGAAAAATGGTCACAAATGCCTAGTTTTCTAGTAGTGTATGGTCATATCCTGAAAACATATGCCATAGTTTTCATGGTTCTGAAGATAGCGGTGCTTGCGGGTTTAACAACGTTTGCAGCCTTAGTCGGTAGTCGACCGAAATGTGAGTGCCCGAAAGGGTTTTCATTGGTTGATCCCAGTAATCCATATGGTGACTGCAAGCCATATTTCATTCCAAACTGTCAGGAAGGTGGGCCCAAGGGGGCTGATTTCGATTTCATTGAGCTCACGGATATCGATTGGCCGTATGCTGATTATTCCATCTTGAACCCAACTAGTGAAACCGACTGCAAAAGTTCCTGCTTGAATGATTGTTTATGTGCTGTTGCAATTTACAGAGGGAATAAATGTTGGAAGAAGAAGATTCCACTCTCCAATGGAAAAGTTGACTATTCATTTCGAGTCAAAGCTTTTGTGAAATTCCCAAAAGGAGATATTAATCCTCCGGGAAGCACTCACTTTCCGCGACCGAAAAATGATCGACAAAGTTTGATAATTGTGGGATCAACCCTCTTGGGTACTTCTGTGCTTGTTAACATTGTTTTAATTGTTGCAATTTGTGTTGGTATGTTCCTAATCTACAATAAAAATATTAGAAAGTTCGACCGAGGCGTTGAAACGAATCTGGTTCGTTTTACATATAAAGAACTTGTTCAAGCTGCTAACGGGTTCAAGGATGAACTCGGGAAAGGGGCGTTTGGAATAGTGTATAAAGGGGTAATACGGACAAAGACCGTGGCAGTTAAGAAACTAGACAGAATGGTTCAAGATGGTGAGAAGGAATTCAGAACAGAAGTGAATATTATCGCAAGAACTCATCACAAAAACTTGGTTCAACTGCTTGGGTTTTGTGACGATGGCGAGCATCGACTACTAGTTTATGAGTACATGAGTAATGGAACCGTAGCAAGCTTTCTTTTTGGAAGCATGAGACCTGGTTGGAACCCACGGTGCAATATAGCATTAGGAACAGCAAAGGGGCTATCATACCTTCATGAAGAGTTTAGTACACAGATCATTCATTGTGACATAAAGCCTCAGAATATACTTCTTGATGAATATTATAATGCTCGGATTTCTGATTTTGGATTAGCAAAGCTGTTGTTGATGAATCAGAGCCGAACGAATACGGGAATAAGAGGAACAAAAGGATATGTTGCTCCCGAGTGGTTTAGGAACACACCTGTTACGGTAATGGTCGATGTGTATAGCTTTGGTGTGTTGTTGTTAGAGATAATATCTTGTAGAAAGAGTGTGAAGGAGAATGAAAGTGGTGATGAGTATGGAGCAATATTGACTGACTGGGCGTGGGATTGCTATCAAGAAAAGAGATTGGATTTGTTTGTTGAGAATGATGAGGAGGCTTTAGATGATGCTAAGAAACTAAAAAGCTTTTTAATGGTTGGTCTTTGGTGTGTACAAGAAAATCCTTCTTTGAGGCCAACCATGAGGAAAGTAATCCAGATGCTTGAAGGAGTTGTGGAAGTGAACGAACCTCCTTGCCCGTACCCTAACATTGTATAACTGTTTTTATTTATCGTTTAGTCTGTTATGGTCGTCTATGTAAATATGTCAAAGTACGTTTAGTTAGTATTTATCATATATGTAATTAGAAGGGGTAAACTTGTAAAACATCAATCAGTATGTTCTGAACCGATGTGTTGCTTATAAAGGTGTCGATACAATCACAATCCATGGAATTATCATACCTTTTTTTGCAAATTGTTTTATTGTTATTATTGTCAATCTTCTTGAGATAATTTTACTTGGACAACACCATCTAAACCAGTTAGCAGATTAAAGGTTTAATGTGCATTTGGTCTGTTATTGTGACAACTTTGTTAATAGAGTATTGATATTTTTTTATCTGTTTGAGCTGCCACTAATGTTTTCGTTTACCTTCCAGAACCTGCACTTAGGATGATTATTTTAAAATCGCGGGTTGAGTACTTGAAACTCTCTTCTTCACTCAAAGGTGTGTTGCTTTGAATTGGTTTACGAAATGATGAATAATTTTGCACTCAAACCTGAAGTCTTTTACTTGATTTGGTAACTAAAGAGAATTTATAGGTTTCTTTTTATCAATTTTAAAGGGCTCTAAACTTCAGGAATTTCTTTTAAAATGTGCAAAAGAATTATGTGGTTTTGAAAAGTGACACCAAATATGACAACTGGAAGGATCCAAGAAAATGACACGTAGATGTTACAAAAGAATCATGTTCAGTTTTGTTCAATTCCCAGATGATTGGCCAATGAATAAACATTAATAATTGAGCTAAGATTTTGACTACTTTTAAGTGCTGCTGATATCTAGGGTGTAAATGTGGGCAGGTTGAACTAGAACTGTTATATCCAAATTGGACGTATCAATTCTGCTCAACAGAAAGGTTGCATATGTGTCAAATGTGTTGGTGGGTTGTAATCAATGGTTTAGATGAGTTGTATGCAAGATTTGGTATAGCCTTTATGTGAATTTATCAAAGAAAATTGCAAGAACAAGAGATAGTCGAATGGAATCGTTTAATTAATTGAATGACTGACACCATGCTCAAACTATTACTGAGATAATTTTCGACTTTGGAATGCAATGAATAAACTAAAACTGAACATAATTAAATAAAAGATAGCCTAACGCTCACAAAGTAGACGTTGAAGCTTCTAACCTGGTCATTCAACTAACATTGTAATTGGGCTGATGTTACAGTTTTAAGTTATAACTTAAAATGGGCTGTTTTAAGTAAACAAGTTGATCAAACACTATGGTTACATGACAACCAAGTCTGAGAAACTTCAATGTGAGAAACTTCAAAAGCCTCATAACCGTAGATTTTATTTTCCACAAGAATTTTAGATTCTTCATCTAGAACCAAACGGAAATTCATCGCATGCACACAAGTGTTTAAAAGTCTTTCAGTTGACTTAAAAGCAATCATCTTTATTATTTAAAATTCTTATTACTGTTATTGCTGTTAACCGTTTAAGCATTTTCCTATGGCCTTAGCCTCAATTTGTCTCATCATCTTTCTATCTATATTGCTACGTTTTGTAGCAGCAGAGCAGACTGATGGTTATGTATCTGTTGGGGCATCACTCACAGCTATACCAGATGCCAAACCATGGCTCTCATCGTCTGGTGAATTTGCCTTTGGGTTCCAGCAAGTTCAAGGCCAAGATAACTTCTTGTTATCCATATGGTATGACAAGACACCTGAGAAAACCATCATCTGGTACCCAGAAGGTGGTCGAACAGTGGCTACAGGATCCAAAGTTGATCTGGTTGATAGGCGTGGGCTTGTACTCTCTGATCCTCTAGGCAACAAGGTATGGAGTTCTGGGAACTTTTTGGATTTTGCGTATGGTTGTATGAACGACACGGGCAACTTTGTAATTTTGGGTAGCAATTCTAGCAATATATGGGAGAGTTTTAATTATCCTGCAGATACCATACTGCCTACTCAGGTTATGGATTTAGGTGGAGTAATCAACTCCAAAATGGGCGAAACAGATTTTACTGGTGGAAGATACCAGTTACGTCTGCTTCCAGATGGGAATCTTGTTCTTAATACTCGAGATATGTTTTCGGGCTCTGCTGGTAATGCTTACTTTGTTAGTGGCACACGTGATGTATCCAATTCAACGAATTCTGGTTTCCAGCTGGTTTTTGATGCAATGGGATACATGTATGTACTGAGAAGAAATAGAGAAAGAGTTAATCTTACTACTGAAGGCTCGCTTCCTTCGGGAGATTACTATCACAGAGCTACTCTTGATTCTGATGGGGTTTTTACTCAATACTACTACCCCAAGAATCCGACTGAAGACACAAGCTGGAAAGTTGTATGGTTTGTGCCAGAAGACATATGTATAAGTCAATATAGTAAAGCTTGTGGGACAAACAGTTTTTGCAGTTTAGATGGCAATCGACCAAACTGTGAATGCCCACCGGGGGCAGGGTTCTCATTGATTGATCCCAATTATCCAACTAGCGGCTGCGCACGGGATTTCAGACCAATCTGTAATCACATGGGAGATGTGATAGATTTCATTGAGCTGACAAATATTGATTGGCCAGGATCTGACTATGAGACCCTGAACCCCAGTGATGAACAAACCTGTAGAAATTCCTGCTTGAAAGACTGTATATGTGAAGTGGCAATTTATAGGGACAACCAATGTTGGAAGAAGCAGCTTCCACTTAACAATGGGTTTAAAGACCTTCCGTCTAATGTGAAGGCCATCATAAAAATTAGGAAAAATGATGGTTCTTCTGTATCTGTTGGTGCATCACTCACAGCTACACCTGATGCCAAACCATGGCTTTCATCTTCTGGTGAATTTGCCTTGGGGTTCAAACAAGTTCAAGGCAGACATAGCTTTTTGTTATCCATATGGTATGACAAGATACCTGAGAAAACCATCATCTGGTATCCAGAAGGTGGTCCAACTGTGGCTACAGGATCCAAAGTTGAACTGCTTGATAAGCGTGGTCTCGTACTCAGTGATCCTCAAGGCATAGAGGTATGGAGATCTGGGCCTATATCTGATCTTGCATATGCTTATATGAATGATACTAGTAACTTTGTGATCGTGGGTAGCAATTCTTCAAATATATGGGAAAGTTTTAAGCATCCAGCAGATACTATGTTGCCTACTCAGGTTATGGCTAAAGGTGGAGTAATCAACTCCAGAATGGGCGAAACAAACTTCACTGGTGGAAAGTTCCAGTTACGTCTGCTTCAAGACGGGGATCTTGTTCTTAATACTAGAGATAAGTTTACTGGATCTCCTGATAATGCTTACTATAGTAGTAAGACAGGTAACAACTCCAATGAAATGAATTCTGGTTCCCAACTGGTTTTTGATGCATCAGGATACATGTATATATTAAAAGGAAATGGCAAAAGTGTTAATCTTACAAAAGCCTTACTTCCTTCTGAAGATTTCTATTTCAGAGCTACTCTTGATTCGGATGGGGTTTTTACTCAATACTACTATCTCAAGAATCAGACCGAGGCTACAAACTGGAAGGTTTTATGGGTTGAGCCAGAAAATATATGTACTACTAGAGATAGCAAAGCTTGTGGGCTAAACAATGTTTGCAGCCTTAATGGCAATCGGCCAAAGTGTGAATGCCCACAGGGTTTCTCATTGCTTGATCCCAACGCTCCAAATGGTGACTGCAAGCTTAATTTCACTCCGAGCTATGACGAAAACGAGTCAGGTCATGGTGGAGATGTGTTTGATTTCATCGAATTCACTAACATCGATTGGCTATCATCTTACTATGTGAGCCTGAACATGAGTAACGAACAAAACTGTAGAAGTTCCTGCTTGAAAGATTGTTTTTGTGAAGTTGTAATTTACAAGGACAACCAATGTCGGAAGAAGAAGCTTCCACTTTCCAATGGGTATAAAAATTCTTCATATAATGTGAAGGCTTTCCTGAAATTTAAGAAAATCCCGTCTGGAACAGGAGAGAAAAAAATTGGAAGAATTTTGATATTCGTAGGATCAGTCCTCGTAGGTACATCTGTGTTAGGAATTCTCGTAGTGACTGGTATGATTTATGTGTGTTCCGTTCAAATACACAAGCAGAAAGCGGTAAATTCATTTCCAGATGGTACAACTTGTAAAACTAATCTGCCTCGTTTTACATATCAAGAACTAGTCAAAGCGACTAATGGGTTCAAGGATGAACTGGGAAAGGGGGCTTTCGGGATAGTATATAAAGGTGTAATAGGGACAAAGATCGTGGCGGTCAAGTAACTGGAAACTATGCAGGTTAAAGACGGCCAAAAAGAATTTGAAACTGAGGTCAGCGCGATTGCAAGAACTCATCACAGGAATTTGGTGCAGCTTCTGGGCTATTGTGATGATAGTGAGCAGCGGCTATTGGTTTATGAATATTTGAGTAATGGCACTTCGTCATTTTTTCTTTTTGGAAACATGATCAGACCTAGTTGGAAACATAGGAGTTATATAGCTGTTGGCATTGCAAAGGGACTCGCATACCTCCATGAAGATTGTAGCAATCAGATCATCCACTGTGACATAAAGCCTCAGAATATACTTCTTGATGATTACTACAATGCTAAGATTGCAGACTTTGGATTGGCGAAGCTGTTGATGATTAATCAAAGTCGGACGCAGACTGGAATTAGAGGAACAAAAGGATATGTTGCTCCTGAATGGTTTAGGAACACCCCTGTCACATTCAAGGTTGATGTCTATAGCTTTGGTGTCTTGCTATTAGAGATCATTTCATGCCGAAAGAGTCTGGTTTTTGATGATGATGCCGAAGATGTGTCAGTTTTAACGGATATGGCGTGGGATTGCTATCAAGAAGGCAGACTGGATGCACTTGTAGAGAATGATTTGGAGGCCTTAGGTGATTTCAAGAAACTTACAACATTTATGATGGTTGGTCTTTGGTGTGTACAAGAAAACCCTTCATTGAGACCAACCATGAAAAAGGTCACCCGGATGCTTGAAGGAGGAATTGAAGTGCCCAAACCTCCATGTCCATTTCCTTTGTCTGTTCCATTCTAATCTTTAAATCTATATATCTGCCATGTTTTTGTACGTCGTTCTATATATTTTTTCCTTATGCATAATTCATGCCAATTCTAATCCATAAATAAAGATGGTTAAATATGATTTGGTCTATGGACTTCATTATCACATCTTGAGAGTTATACTATCTCATGATTACGAATGTATGTATTCATGTTTTCTCTATATTAGTTATAATTTTCCATTCTCATTTTAACCCGGGTTTATTAGTTTTTAGTAAGACATAGATAATCAGAGTATGGCGGTAGTAATTTTATGCGAACATTTATGGCAATAGTGGAATGGGGGCGGTGAAGCCTTGTGTCTTGTAGTGTCATGCATATTTCCCTTACTCAACCACACTTGCTAGTTGCTAGTGTAGTTTATGCACATAAGTTCAGTAAAAAATGTTCCGCAAAGATATAGTTGTGAGTCTTTTAAAGAAAGTAATGTTAGTATACTAGAGATCTGTTTAGAAATTGAATCATATTGAAGAACTTTGATTTCTTTTGATGCTGGTCCTATACGAAAGAAGATAAGCTTTTAGCTATTATATTTATATGTGTGTGATCTACTAAACATTTTCATAGAATGAAAGGTGCTTGTTTTGAAGAACAAATAAATATTTGGTAGAATGGTTTGAAAGGTATACGTTTCTAGTCCATGAATATTATCGTGATTTATTAACCCAAGTTTAAATGTTAAATAGCGGTTAAAACTTTTATTCAGGTAATATTCGTTTGTTACTTTTTAAAATTCTTTTATTAGTTATTAGATAACCACTTTGAGGGACCCGACTGGTCAATTTGCAATGTAGTATGGTATGAGTAGAGTAATTTAAGTATACTCGTATCACTAAAACTCAATCCACTTGAGGATATTGTTTAAAAAATCGATACATTTTATTTTCGTAATAATTTATAAAAATGCAAGTGTTTATGATTTATACGGGTATAAGGGTTATTATTTGCTCCTTTGATTATGATGTTTATTTTGCATTGCTATGATGATTAAGTTGTCTTTCCCACTTTATATGCTACATGATACTTTATAAGTTACGAGAAAGTTGATGGCCTCAAAAGATTAAAGAAAGACTTAATGAAGATATTTAAACTTTTAAAGAAGAATAAACAAACCAGGAATAAGTACTAGTGGGGATGGGTTTCTCAATAAAGATCTGTAGGTCCCAACGTGGGTGGATCTAGCAATAGTCTTGGATCAATCGAGCTTAGTGCTAGCGGAAATCACACTAAGCCACCTAAGCGGTCTTGGATCTTGAGATGTTATTTTCGATTGGTTTGAGAGAAGGAGAGAGAGAGCCGAGAGAAAGTGAGAGAGTATTTGTATCAAAAGGTTTTTCTTTTAGACTATCAACAACCAACCTACTTCTCATGGCATGCTTCCTATTTATAGGGAAGCATGCATGAGAAGTAGGATACATCAAAAGCCTAATGGGCTTCTTTACACTTTTTCTCTTGGGCCTAAAATACACAAAGTAAACAAAATGGCCCATTACATAATCACCAATACAAAAGACTAATATAAACAAAAAGAGACCTAACAATCTCCCTCTAGTCTTTAGTATTGGAACCCGTCGGTGTCGTAGACCAAGCATTCGTCCTCGGATAGTGGAAATTCAACAAGTCTTCGAACGAACTTGTTGAAGGCTTCAACTATCAGGTCTGTATTTTGACGTCCCAAGTCCTCGACGGTTCCCAGTAGTTTATTGTAGAGCTTTTTCACATCTTCAATGTGTAGACCCATAAGCTCATGCATATCACGGCAGTGGATGACGGCCTCACCGGTTTTATTATCAAACTCCCAGTCAATGAAATCTCAGAGAGTGTTGGGAAGATAAGGCTCGCCGTGATAAATCTCGTGACAGTCTTTCGGTGCCCTGTATCTCCACATGGTGCGAGGCTCTCCGGTAGCTGGATCTATCTCCTTTGGGTTCTTGTATTTGCGATCCTTATTCGGCTCGAAATCTTTGTAGTCCACCCTTGATTGACGATGGAGATAGTCTAGGACCCAGCTTTCTAACGTACCCCCAATAGCACAATGGCCTAGAGCTTGACGGCGATAATTGATGTCAAGCTCTGGTAGCGATTTCAGCTCATGGTGGTTGAGATAGATCAGATCTCCGCTATATCTTCTAATGGCCCAACAGTTGTTTCGCTTATCATAATTCACGTAGACAATTAGTGAATCGTCATGATAAGGATAGTTGAGCACACGGGCACACGCACGACTTGACACAATGTGCGTCTTTCTCTTCTTCTTTGGTGGTTCTTGTGTCAAGTCGGCGGTTGGATCGGAGATGGGAGCAACGACAGGAGTCTCTGGAGCTTGAACTTGAGCTGGAGGCGTATCTGGATTTGGCGAGTAGTTGATGTAGTCGTCTTCTACTGCCTCCTCCGTGTTAGCTGTAATAATCTGTTCCGAGTTCAATCCAGCCTCTATGAAATCGTCCATAACACCTGCAAAATCATCAGGAAATAAATCTTTATACATGTCAGTGATCTGTGTATCATGCTCCCTGACTTTGCCAGCTGAGTCGTGAGCAGCAGGGTCTTGAACGTCATGTTGAGCTGGAGGAGGTGATTGAGTGTTATCTCCACCTCCACCTCCTGCTGCCCGGCCCCTCCATTTCCTCCATTTCCCCATCATCATCACCGTCGTCAACATCATCAAAACTATCATGAACGTCATCATCGTCATCGTCTTCTTCATCATCATCATCATCTTCGTCATCACCATCGTCACTTTCAACATCAACACCTTCCTTCTCACCCTCATTACTACCACCAACACCGCTAGATTGGCCGCCCTGTTGTACTAACCAACCAACAGTCGCCTCACCTTCAGACGCCTCAACCCTAACTCCTCGCAAGGCCACACTCGGACCTGCGGTAGGCTGCGAACCACCAGCCTGAGAAGTCTCACCAGACCTTCTCCAAGCCCCAAACACTGCGTCCAGCCTATCCTCCAGACCATGAAATTCATCTTCTTGAATGCCCATAAGGTCTGAGGCCGCCTGGTACTTACTCACCATGTCTTCATTCGTCTTGAGTTGTAGCTCATTCAGACGATCTTGCTCCTTTATCTTTTCTTGTATAGCCTCCATCTCTGTTTGCAGTGTATCGAGAGAGGCGGATGAAGCAAGCTGATTTTCTAAACTTGTAACTCGGAAGTTTGTAGCTTCTTTTTCAACATTCCATTTCCTATTAGCATCATCAATCTTCTTATTTAAACTTGATCTGATGGCACTGGCACTTGGTAAGTCTCTTTCAATCGTAGCCAATCTGTCACCTAGTCTTGAATGATCTGCTCTCAAATTCGCGTTATCAGAGGCTTCACGGTTCATAAGTGCTTGCAGATTCTGGATTCGAGTGTGGAAGGTGTTGGTCAATAATCTCTGATTTTCAGCAAGTGCATCGCTTGCTTCCTTTTGCTCTTCCAACACTCTTATCCTTTCCCTCAGAGCCGCTTTCTCTTCCTCATCCACCAACGCCTTCTGTTTCATTTCTTTAATGAACTTGAGGAGCACAATTTCTCGCTCCGACCTCTTAGCGTTGGATTCCTCCAGTGCGACGATCCTATCGAGGATAGGATCGGCGTACACTGGAGGTGTCGAAGACATTCCTCGGGAAATGGGTTTGGGTAAGATAATGGTGGATGGTGGGGTGGTGGATATTATGGGTGGTGAGGTTGTTGGCAAAGGTAGGGTGATGGCTTGGGTAAGGATTGGTGAAGTTGTAGTGGTGGGTAGTGTTGGTTGTGTTATAGATGGTGTGACGGTTTGGGTTGGGGAAGTTATAACGGTTTTTCTCTATAAGCTTGTTGTTTGTATTGGTGAGCTGAAGACTGATGAAGTGAATATGGATGAGGTTGGTTGGGTAGGTGGTGTTGTGATTTGAGAAGGTTCGGGTTGGGTTCGCTGTTGTGGTGGTGAGGGTGGTGAGGATGGTATTTGGGGTAGGAAAGTTGATATGGGTTGGTCTATTGGTGAAGGTTCGGGTGAGGATTCTGGTGAGTCGTGGAGTAGGGTTTTGGTTTTCTTGGCTTTGGTTTTCTTCCTAGTTTTTGGTTTCTTGTAGGTGGGAATTTGTATCTTGGTTACGTCTAATGCTTTGAGGGCTTGGGCTAGGGCTTCTTTGGTTATTTTCGGTTGGTCAGATGGTTTGTCTTGAGAGGGAATATTGACAAGAAACTTGGTTGACTTCTGGGAGTCCCCAAGCTTCCTCAAACGCTTCAAGGGCGGCTGGTCTTCCTCTTCCTCCTCAAGCTCAATGATCTTCCCCTTCTCAGCCTCCTTTCTCTTTAAATTGTGCTTTACCTTTGTGCGATCCTCGGCCGGCTCATCACTAGAATCTTGTTCTGCCCCGACCTCTGGCTCATCCTCCTCTTCACTTTCAACAGATGCCTCATCCCCAGTAGGCTCTGTTTCCTCAAATAATCCAAATTTAGGACCCGGCCTTGGTCCTTCATACTGGTGTCCCCTTCCTTTGGTGCTAAGCAATACACCAAAAAATGACATCTTGATCTCATTCACATGATAAGGCTCGGGATAAGACTTCTTGTCCTTAGCTTTCTTTGACCCCGGCCTTGGAACATCTGGGATCAGATCATCCAGGAGCATCTGTACGAACCTCGGGTACATAAGCGATGTGGCTCCACTCCTGATATTCCCCAACATGCATAGGAATATCCTTCGAGAGTAATTGAACTTCTCTCGAGTCGTCAGTGCAAACATAATGCGGACCCAGTTAGTACTCATGCTATCAAGCCCTCCTCTTATGTCTGCAAAGCAGTGAGTCACGATGTGAAACAGAAATCTCCAGTATGGAGGGAGATGCTTATTCTCTAAACTCCTCCATTCAGTGTCGTATCCCATACTCATCACAAAATCCTCTAACTTCTTCCTGTCACCCCTTTCATACTTATAATCTGGCTCGTCAGCTATCTTCAATACCCGTCTAATATCAGCTTCAGTAATCGTTAATTCCTTCCCAGCAACCTTCGTAGTAAAGGACAGAGAATCATCAGCAACCTTCCCAAAGGCCCAGAAATCCAAAATCCACTTGTAATATATAGCTGGGTTGGCTGTAATTGCATGTACAAGGGGTGATTGCTTGAGCCCCTTGACCATAGACGTGAAAACTTTATCCTTCTTGGCCTTTGGTAACTCGAGAGCACAAAACAAATTGTGACCTGAAATCAGACCATATGATCATGAGAATCATCATTAAAACAAACAGAACAAATAAGTTATATATATCTATAAGCTTTAAATATGTATACATTATATAATTTAATTAATTACTAGTAGTTAATTAATTATGTACATTATATAAGTTACTTAGTCCAATATTTACAATTATGAAGTCCAAGACAGTTCAAAAGTCCAATCAGTCCAGTAGCAGAAAAAAAAAATTTCAAGTGTGACTTTTTCGCATGGGTCCAGTTTCGCTTCGCATGGTCATGCGAAGAGAAACATAAATCATTTCGCTTCGCATGGCATGCGAAGCAAAACAGAAATCATTTCGCTTCGCATGGGCATGCGAAGCGAAACATAAATCATTTCGCTTCGCACGGGCATGCGAAGCGAAAAAAAATGCCCTTTCGCTTCACATGGGTATGCAAAGCGAAAAACCTCTTATGCGAAAAAATCCAACTTGTCAATTTTGTTTCCTTTTCCATCCATTGAAGTCGCCTAGCCCTGAATTGGGTTTCTGGAAGGTTTGAACCAGAAACCCTTTGGTTTGCTTGGTCAATTGAACCATTGAAAACATAAAATAAACCTAGATCTACAATCTGTACACAAAACACATCTAAAAACTAAAACTAATGATGATGAACATGAATTGAAAGTCTAATATCAGTTTCTAAATGTGAAAACAACACAAATTTTGAGATCTGATCTCCAGATCTGGCCAGCGGTTCATATTAACCGCCGCCTCGATTTAAGTGAACCCAGAAACACAGAAGAAGGGATGATCTAAGGAAATTATGAAGTTATACCGAGGGTGGATAATCATTATTCAACGGCATGTTTGATAATGAAGGGTCGGATCGTTGAAGAATTTGAAAAATTTAAAGGTTTGAAGGTTTGAAGATGAGAGAGAAGAGAGAGAGTGAAAAGTAAAAAATGTTTGGTGAATAGTGAAAGATATTTTAGGTTTCCTACATATATAGGGTCAGCCTATCTCGCGATAAGATCAAAACATCGCGAGTATACACCGAAAATACACTCTCAGTCCTCGGTCTTTAAAGATATTTGCATTTTCAAACCCGAAAACCATTTACCCATTGAATCCGAGCACTTGTTTACTTTTTATGATTTTCTTTTGTCAGTCCGTTACTTATTAAACTTTGCGCTGTCGATCTCTTTGACAAAACATAATAATACAATAAAAGAAGACAATAAAGTGAAATGAAAAATAAAATTAAAATTAAAATTAAATTAAATTAAATTAAAAATAAAACTTAAAATATTAAACTGTACAGGTACTTAATATTTTAGAAAACAAAACAAAATAAAATAAAATAAAATTTAAAATATTTTGAATTTAAATATAATACTTAATTAATATATATAGATCTATTCTTTATTTAATTTACAAAGAACGATCACGACATGGAATCATATTGATTTGCAAAACCCTAGATCGCGTTTCCATTTTGAAATTATTATGACACAAGTTCATCATTGACTGTAGATATTGTCCACCTTTTTAACTTGACAAGTGTTTTGATGCTAGAGTGATACATTTGAGGTTCGATTAGGCACGGTGCTTATGTGGTCCCCACTTATTCAGACATGTTACTGATTCCATCATATCTCAGGCTTACTTTGTGTTAACATATCACCTCAACTTGACTTAAACCTTTCTTAGTTAATCACGGTACACTTATTAACATACTTGACTTATTGTTCACTGTACACATTACACTTTGTGCTTTGCACACTTGACTCGATCTAGAAAGATTAAAATAAAGCAGAAATTCAGGCCATAACAATCAGGTCGGATAATACCATATTATCACGCAGAGAAAGTCCAAGGCTTGAACAAAAGAAAGAAAATAAAACAAATCAGAAGACTCAGTGCCTTAACAATCAGATCTTGTATGACTACAAATGTTGAAAGTCCAAGGCTTGAGTCGAAAATAAATGAAGAAGTTAAAATTCCTAGGACTGACTCCTTTTCTGACTCTTTTTCTTTCGTTTTTCTGACTCTTTTGTTTTCTTTTTCTTGGTTTTCTTGACTTTTTACTTGACTCTTTTCTTGACTCAATGAAAATTTAAAATTGACACTAACTTTCATAAGACTACTGTGATCAGGTAAAAAGAGGCTTGGATATGACATGTATAATTACATTTTTGCCTTCATGAATATGACTTTACGAAATCATGCAGCCGCTTCTTAAACGTGTATCCACTGGCAACGGCATTAGTTTAAGTTTATATCACCCAACACTTACTTGTTTGTCAAGCCTACCTACACATCTATGAATGATCTTGTAGCCTCTTGTTCTACTCTTTTAACGCGCTAGAATCATTACATACCAACGTACTATCACTTTCCAAAGGCGGTCGGATCAAATTCTTAATTGAAAATTTTAAAATAACCGACTCCCTCTATGAAGGAGCTCCCTCTAAGCAGGACAACACTTTTTTAATTTTCTTAAGTTTTTCTTAAATAGGAGTAAGGATGAAATTAATATTATATATAAAAATTAAAATCTTTTTGTTAAGTCAAATGACTTGATTTTTGTTTTACTAAAAGTAAATTTAAAATCTTTTTGGTGAGTTAAAGTTAACTCATTTTCTCCCTCTAAAATTGTGACATATTTGAAAAATATTTACAGTTTTAAAAACTAAAAGATAAGATTTACTCAAAAGAAATCATGCCCAAAGAATCAACGAGAAACAAAAATCGAGCACGACTAAAAGCTTTGGTAAAGAGATCTGCAAAGTTATAGTCAGTATGGACCCTTTTTATGTCGACAAGCTTACGATCATAACAATCACAAATGAAATGTATTCGGATGTCAATGTGCTTAGTCTTTGAGTGCTGGACCGGGTTATTAACAATAGCAACGGCCACCTCATTATCACATTTGATCGTGGATCCATAGAAATTCAAATCGTAATCCAGCAGCTGATGCTGGATCCAAATCACTTGAGAGCAGCAGCTGGATGCAGCAATGTACTCGGCTTCTGTTGTTGAGGTGGACACGGTGACTTGTTTCTTGCACTGCCATGAGATCAACCGATCTTCCAGGAATTGAAATCCACCCGATGTAGATTTTCTGTCCAAGTTGCATCCCCCATAATCACTGTCGGTGTAAGCATGAAGTTCCAAGGAAGACTCCTTTGGATACCAAAGACCCAAACGTGGTCTACCCTTCAAGTATCTGAAAATACGCTTGACAGCCGTCATATGGGATTCTCTCGGGTCAGACTGATATCTGGCACACTGACAAACAGGGAACATGATGTCCGGTCTGCTTGCAGTGAGATACATCAGGGAACCAATCATTAACATGTACAGGTGTTGATCGACTAGTTTTCCTGATGGATCAGGAGCTAGAACGGGTCGCGTGGCGATTGGTGTCATGAAAGATGATGAGTCCTTGAAACCAAATTTCTGAACAATGTCTTGAACGTACTTTTCTTGGTGAATCAAAGTCCCGTACTTCTTTTGCTCAACTTGTAAGCCCAGGAAGAAAGTCATCTCCCCTACGGAACTCATCTCAAATCGTTGTTGCATGACCTCAGAGAACTCCTTGCACAGATCCTCATTCGTGGACCCGAAGATGATGTCATCGACATAAACTTGTACCAAAATCAAATCACCGTTGACCTTCTTGACAAAGAGAGTTTGATCGATGATTCCTCTCTTGTAACCATTTTTCACTAAATGATCAGCCAGTGTGGCATACCATGCACGAGGTGCTTGGTGAAGACCATAAAGTGCTTTGTCAAGGCGGTAAACATAATCAGGATGAGTTGGATCTTCAAAGCCTGGAGGTTGACTAACGTAGATTTCTTCCTTTACTTTCCCGTTCAAGAAAGCAGTCTTCAAGTCCATTTGGTATACTTTGAAGTTCATGTACGAGACGTATGCCAGAAAGATGCGAATTGCTTATAGTCTGGCTACTGGTGCATAGACTTCATCGTAATTAAGACCTTCACGTTGCCAAAAACCTTGTACAACAAGCCGGGCTTTATTTCTAATGATCACCCCCTTGTCATCCTTTTTATTTCGGAATACCCATTTCGTTCCGATAGGCCTTTTATTTTCTGGTTTCTTCACTAGCCTCCAAACATTTAGCTTCTTAAACTGTAACAGCTCTTCTTGCATGGCTTCTACCCAGGAATTGTCTTTCAGTGCAACTTTGTAGTCCTTGGGTTCCACCTGTGAAATAAAGAAAGCAAAAAGACATCTGTTAATGTTACCGGAAGTACTGCGTGTTTAGATGCCAGCGGACGGATCTCCGATGATGTTCTCAGTCAGATGTCGACGATGAATCGGTAACTGTGGAATTTGCTCGACATGCTCGACTAGTGTTGCTTCAAGTTGAATGGTCATGTTCTCTATGGGATGGAAGACAGTGGTCGCAGGGACAGAAACACTTGGTTGAGGATTAGTTTCATCTTCTTGCGGTTCAACCAAATGTTCTGGAGCAATGGGACCTTCCCATAGGTTGTCATAGAATAGAACAGCTACTGCTGGAACAGAGGTAGTGTTGGTGTCATCAGAAGCATCATTTGGACTTGGTTCAACCTGGTCATTTGATGCATTCACCTCCATTCCAGATCCCTGATTGTCTTCTTCTTAGGGAGGTGTAGGGACAGATTCCACCACACTTAGTTCTGCAGGAGGTGGCTCTGCTTGATCTACTTGAACATTTTGATTGTTGTCGGCTAACACGTATGAATCTGAATCAGTCATGTCTTCAACAACTGGCATTTCAGTGGTGTCGGCAGAGCGCTGTTCATCAATAACCGGGGCTTGTTGATTAGCCACGGGTTGTACATTAAGTATAGGTGCAGCAGCAGCTATCTCAACATGTCCAAGATCTTTCAAAACAGCATGCATCAGGATAGACTGATCATCATCAGGTTGAACAGGTGGAGAAACAACAGGGGAAACCATTGGTGCAGTTGGTGTTATGTACATTCCACGAAATTGCTTGAACAGGCCTTTATAATCAAACATCCAGTCCGGACCATTGTATGCATCAGTAAGGTTCAATTCTTGCCAATCAATGTTGAAAGACTCCAAGATTACTCTAGTTTTCTTGTTGTAGACCCAATAAGCATATTTGTCAGCAGTGTGACATCTGCCCTGATCCGACCCGACCCAGGTACCCGTTTCTCTGACCCGATCTCTTTCTTTTATGATTTAGTATTTATACTTTATTTTTAATGTATTTTCCTTCCCGCCTTTCGTTTCCTTCCCGCTGTCCCGTCCCTCTCCTCTCTTTCCGCCTTCTTTTCCCTCTTGTCGCCGTCCCGCCCTTACGCCTTGTTTCCCTCTTTCTTCTAACTCTTTGCTTGTCCTTTGTTCCTTCCCGCCTAAGGTTGTCTGCGCAGCTTCACGCGCCAGACTCCTTACAAGGAAGCCTGCGTGAAGACCATCTGTTCCTGCGATACGCGAGACGAACGCTTCCCGCGACGCGCTAAGGATTTGTAGTTCCCTCGACGCGCGAAGAATTATAGTTCTTCCCGCAGCGCGCTAGGAATCTTAGTTCCTCCCGCGGCGCGCTAAGAAATGTGGTTCTTCCCGCAGTGCGCATGGAAATATAGTTCTTTCCGCGACGCGTTAAGGTTGTTTTTGTCTGCCTTCGCGCTCGCGCTCTCTTGACCTTCTGTGTCTGCCTTCGCGCCTTAGCCTTCTCGCGTTAAACCCTTTGAGTTTTCTTCTGTTTAAGCTAGCCGTTGCTTTTGAGTTGTCTTATCTTTTGAGCTGTTGACCTAATCTGCTTTATGTCTGAAAAGTTACCTTCGGCGCAGCATGCGTACCAACCCCATTGGTTGACAGATAAAGTGACTGACATAATCTTTTGAGATCTGCTTTTGCCATGCTTGACCAGTACCTTTATCTGATCCGCCCATGCTTTTTACTGTTCCCTGTCAGCTTTATCTTGCCCCCTGCAGCTGCCATATCTTTTGATATCTTTACTTTTCAGAACTTTTTACCGTTGATATCTTTTCTTTTACTTTTTGAGATCTTTTCCCCTTTTTCTAGGGTTTGTGTCTCCTAGGGTTTTCCTATATATAATAATAATATTTTCATAACACATCACACACAAACACTTAATCTCTCCTGTTCTCTTGCTCCTTGCTCTCTCTGCCGTCTTCCTCTCTGCCTCCGTCTTCCTCCCTGTCCTGCCCTGCTTTTCCGGTAATATATATATATTATATAATAATTTACTTATTAATTATGCTAACTTATTATCAAGACTTAAAACAGATCGTTAAAACAATAATCTTAATTATAGGTTAACTTTGCTTGTTTAAGAGTTGATTCTTGCATATCTTTCACCGCATCGTTTATCAAGTGAGTTATCTCGTATCTAATCCCTTTTTATTTTAAATGCTTTGGGATGTTCATGTGTTCATACAAAACTTGAGTCTTAAACTGTTTATGAACTTTAGTCGCGCAGTATCCCATGTGTTGAGGACGTAGACTTGGCTGTTTATTTGTATGTGTGGATCATTAACCGTATGGACGGTCTATTCCGCAGTTTTCATGGTACCATTAGATGAACACGGGAGAACATTCGTTTATGATTTTCTCTTTTGTTTACACATGCACAGTTAGTCTTGTTTGTGAGCTCAATTGTGAGCACTGGCAGTCTTGTCTCTTAGAGTTGGTCCCGATCAGATTACACCCTTGTTGAAAACCAGACATACACATGTTGCGCGCAGATTTATTGTTATCTATGTATTGTATTAAACTTGATTTCTCACCAACACGCAAGTGTTTGACGTTTATTTTAACACATGTTCAGGTTTGCAGTAGCTGTTTTGGAGCTTGTGGACACGTAGGACGTTTTTACTTTTGGACCTAGAATTAAAATGTATCAGGACAAGTTAATGATGTTTGAATGTTATAATTTATAATATATTGATTTATGTTTGATTTATGTTCTTTATTTTCCCCGCTGCGCGTGCGCGATAAAATGTGTATTAATAAATATTGACACCAATAGTGTCGCGAGTAATGAAGCAATATGTGGCGCCCCGATGTATAATCCGCCTTTGGTCGGGGTGTTACAGATTGGTATCAGAGCTCGTTGACTTTAGGATAGGTGGTTAGACGTAACGGCCTAGAATACCTAAGAGTCCCTTCTCGCGCATGAGAGAAATCTCATGTTTGCGCGCTTATTGTTAATTACTCGTTATTTATAAATATGCTCGCACTTGCGCAGTATATGATTTTATGTTTTATTTCGCGATATTTCGATTTTTGTTGAATTTCGATTTTTATTGATTTTTCTTACATATTCGTTTGTTGGGATTGAAAATCCGAAAAGTCATGGTGATACGTGAATAGTTGATTTTCAATTTCCATTTACGATTATGTTCTGAGGTTGGAGACTTGAAAAGTCATGGTGATACATGAATTGTCAACCTCCAATACTCGTTTTCTTGTATGTTTTATATTGAAGATTGAAAAGTCATGGTGATACATGAATCGTCAATCTCCAATACTCGTTTGCTCGTATATTTTAAATTGGGAATTCGGAAAGTCATGGTGATACATGAATTGTCGATTCTTGATTCGAATTTGTTACCTTTATTAAGTCTGCATTTAGGGTCATTTATTTTACTTTAACTTTTGACAGTAACTAACTCCGTGAAACCAAGCTTTATAAGATTAAAACTTTGCGCTAAAACCAAGATATTAACTAAAATTAAAAACTTTTATAGAATGCCTCCGCTATCTCGCCGATTTCAGAGAAGAGAAGCCTCGCGCATGCGTAGACAGCAACGTTCCCAGGAAATGGCCGCCGCAATAGCCCAAGCCTTGAGCCAAAACAATACCCCCAGTTATAACATTAAATCCTTCAACGCGGGTAACCCTCCAAAGTTCACAGGTCTTGAAGGAGCCACCGTGATGCTCCAATGGCTCGAGAAGATTGAAAACACTTTCCTCCATACCCAATGCCCCTCAGACAGACGAACCCTATATGCTTCCAGTGTCCTGGAATCCAGAGCGCTTACATGGTGGAATGGAGTAGCTCATGCGCGTGGCGCAGAGGCTGCTTCTAGCATGACATGGGAGGAATTCAAGGAAATTCTTACGCGAGAATTCTGCCCTCCCAACGAAGTTAAGCGCCTGGAGGAAGAATTCTGGAACTTGAAGCAATACAGTGGCGAAGCGCGCGAGTACGCGACGCGCTTCCACGAGCTAAGCTTACTGGTCCCTCACCTTGTTACCCCTTCACGCCGAGCAATCGAGAAATTCCTTGGGGGTCTCCCCATGGAAATTCAAGATTCTGTATGGGCCAGAAACCCAGTAACCCTCTCTGACGCCATCGAATTGGCCGCTGTGCTCAGCGACAACCATGTCAGAGCAGGAACCCTGTTCCTGCGGGGAACAGAGAAGACCAAACCCACCAAGACTGTCCCTGAACCAACAGAAACCAAACCTGAACCCTCAAACCATAACCAGAAACGTAGGCGCAGACAAGCCTATGCGCTTACCAACCCGCCCATTGTCCAGCAACCCGTTTACCAACCCCCAGTTTACGCGCCTAACCCACTGTCAACCTACCCAGCACCTCCTGTAGTCCATAACTATGCCTTAACCAATCCAGCACTCCCTGCCCCGCCTCCTAAGAAACCTTACACAGGAAACCATCCCTTTTGCCCAACCTGTAGATTTCACCACCCAACCCAAACCCCGTGTCGACTTTGCAACCGATGTGGCCGCGCTGGTCACACTGCTGAAAACTGTAGAGTCCTTCCCGCCAATCCAATTGTACCAACACCACCAGTCTACCCGCAGAACCCACAACCAACCTACCAAAACCCACGACCCAGATCGTGCTTTAACTGCGGTGATCCCAGTCATTTCCGGAACGCGTGCCCGAGACTACAAGTTCAGATTACACAGGCGAATCCGGTGAACCAGATTTCAAACCAAGTGACGCGTGGACGAGCTTTTAATATAACCGCGCACCAAGCGCAAGCGAATAATGACGTAGTTAATGGTACATTTTTACTTAACGGATTTTATGCTTCTGTACTTTTTGATACTGGCGCCGATCGAAGCTTTATCTCTCGCGCCTTCGAGCAGAAGCTTGCGCGACCGCGCAACGATTTAAAAGAAGATTTTTCAGTTGAATTGGCTAATGGTGAAATTATTTTAATTAACTCAGTGATTAAAGATTGTACGCTTAATCTTAACGAAAACGATTTTCTAATCGACCTCATCCCTATGCCCCTTGGAAGCTTTGATGTTATTATTGGTATGGACTGGCTCTCGCATAATCGCGCCGAAGTTATTTGCGCCAAGAAATTGATTCGCATACCTCGAGAAAATGGTGATCTTCATATCTACGGCGAAAAACCCTCCAGTGGTCTTAAACTTATGTCTTGCGCCGAAGCCCAAAGACTCATGCGGAAGAAGTGTATTGCATTTCTAGCCCATGTGGTTAAACCTGCTGAAGAAAAGAAGCTTCGCGATATCCCCGTCGTGCGTGATTTCCCTGAAGTTTTTCCTGATGATCTTCCTGGTATCCCTCCCGCTCGTGAAGTCGAGTTCCGTATTGATCTTGTCCCTGGTGCTTCCCCCGTAGCTAAATCTCCTTATCGTCTTGCACCCGCTGAGATGCAAGAATTGGCCAGCCAACTTCAAGAGTTGACTGCTAAAGGATTCATTCGCCCTAGCTCTTCGCCCTGGGGTGCTCCGGTGTTGTTCGTTAAAAAGAAAGATGGATCGTTTCGCATGTGTATTGATTACCGCGAGTTGAACAAACTCACCATTAAAAACCGGTATCCCTTACCGCGTATTGACGACCTCTTTGATCAACTCCAAGGTGCCTCTTGTTTCTCGAAGATTGATCTCCGCTCTGGCTATCACCAGTTGCGCATCCGCGATGAAGATGTTCCGAAGACTGCTTTTCGAACTCGTTATGGCCATTTTGAATTCTTGGTCATGTCCTTCGGTTTAACCAACGCACCCGCCGTTTTCATGGATCTAATGAATCGGGTGTGTAGGCCTTTCTTGGATAAATTCGTGATTGTGTTTATCGATGATGTTCTGGTGTATTCTAAGACCAAGGCCGAGCATGAGCAACATCTTCGGTTGGTGTTGCAAAAGCTTAAAGCTGAGCAACTCTATGCTAAGCTTTCCAAGTGTGAATTCTGGTCTGATGAAGTACAGTTTCTTGGTCATGTTGTTAACAAGATGGGTATTCATGTCGACCCATCCAAGATTGAAGCAATCAAGAACTGGATTACGCCATCCTCTCCTTCTGAGATCCGTTCCTTTCTGGGCTTAGCTGGTTATTACCGGCGCTTCATTTCGAACTTCTCGAAGATCGCTTTGCCTTTAACAGCTCTTACGCACAAAGGTAAACCGTATATTTGGGGCTCGAAGCAAGAAGAAGCCTTTCTAACGCTCAAGCGTCTGTTGTGTGAAGCTCCTGTTCTTGCGCTACCTGAGGGTAATGATGATTTTGTCGTGTATTGCGATGCATCCAACCAAGGTCTCGGTTGTGTTCTTATGCAACGAGGCAAGGTTATCGCTTACGCATCAAGGCAACTTAAGGTTCACGAAAAGAATTATACAACTCACGACCTCGAGCTTGGTGCAGTAGTTTTTGCCTTGAAGATCTGGAGACACTACCTTTATGGTACTAAGTGCATCCTCTACACTGACCATAAAAGCCTTCAGCATATCTTTGATCAAAAGGAACTTAACATGAGGCAACGCCGATGGAACGAACTCATCAGCGATTACGATTGTGAGATCCGGTATCATCCTGGTAAGGCTAATGTGGTAGCCGATGCGCTCAGCCGAAAACCCTGCCAACTTAACTGTATCTTGCCGCGCACCCAGCTTCACTTCGCGCCGATTCAAAGCAACCTTGAATCGCGTATTCGTGACGCGCAGCGCGCATCCATCAGTAATGGTAACCTTCGCGCCGAGTTAGCGTGTGGCGCGGAAGCGCATTTTGTCCCTAATCTGAGTGGAATTCTCTGCTATCTCAATCGCATCTGGATTCCCTTTGATGAGAATCTTCGCGCTGATATCCTGAGTGAAGCGCATAAATCTCGATATTCTATTCATCCTGGCGCTGATAAGATGTACAAGGATTTGCGCATTACTTATTGGTGGCCCGGTATGAAAAAGGATATTGCTGTGTTCGTAGCTAAATGTCTGACTTGTTCTAAAGTAAAAGCTGAACACCAACGCCCATCTGGTTTGCTCGAACAACCAGAAATTCCTACGTGGAAATGGGAATGTGTAGCGATGGACTTTATTACCAAGTTACCTTTGACAGCAAGCAAACATGATAGCATTTGGGTAATAGTGGATCGATTGACTAAGTCTGCTCACTTTCTGCCCATTCGTGAAAACTACCGTGTTGAGCAACTCGCGCAGCTTTATGTCAAGGAAATTGTCTGCCGCCATGGTACTCCTTTGAGCATCATATCCGATCGCGATGGCCGTTTTATATCTCGCTTTTGGAAATCCCTCCAATCTGCGCTAGGAACTCGCTTGGACATGAGTACGGCGTATCATCCTCAGACTGACGGTCAGTCTGAGCGAACTATTCAAACTCTTGAGGATATGCTCCGATCTTGTGTTCTTGATTTTGGAGGTAATTGGGATTCGCACCTGCCTTTGATCGAGTTCTCTTATAATAACAGCTATCATTCCAGTATCGGTATGGCCCCATTTGAAGCACTTTACGGTCGTAAGTGCCGCTCCCCGATTTGTTGGAGCGAAGTGGGTGAAGCTCAAATCACAGGACCCGAACTTGTTCAAGAGACAACCGATAAAATCGCCAAGATCCGTGATCATCTGCTGACTGCCAGAAGCCGACAGAAGAGTTACGCAGATCGTAGGCGAAAGCCTCTCGAATTTCAAGTTGGTGATCTTGTTCTCCTCAAAGTGTCGCCTTGGAAAGGTGTTGTCCGCTTTGGGAAGAAGGGTAAGCTTGCTCCTCGTTATGTTGGTCCATTTAAGATCATCGCGCGTGTAGGAAAAGTTGCCTACAGACTTGACCTGCCGCCCGCTCTCAGTAATGTGCATCCAACGTTCCATGTATCCAATCTCAAGAAGTGTTTAGCTGACGAGAACCTTCACATTCCACTTGATGAAGTTCAAGTTGATGAAACTATGCATTTTATTGAGAAGCCTGTTGAGGTTATGGATCGCGAGGTTAAGCAAACCAAGCGCAGTCGTATCCCTATCGTGAAAGTTCGCTGGGAGTCCAAGCGCGGAGCCGAGTTTACATGGGAAAGGGAAGATCAAATGAAGATCAAGTACCCGCACCTGTTCTCTGCGCAACCTACTTCGAGATAAATTTCGGGACGAAATTTCTTAAAGTAGGGGAGACTGTGACATCTGCCCTGATCCGACCCGACCCAGGTACCCGTTTCTCTGACCCGATCTCTTTCTTTTATGATTTAGTATTTATACTTTATTTTTAATGTATTTTCCTTCCCGCCTTTCGTTTCCTTCCCGCTGTCCCGTCCCTCTCCTCTCTTTCCGCCTTCTTTTCCCTCTTGTCGCCGTCCCGCCCTTACGCCTTGTTTCCCTCTTTCTTCTAACTCTTTGCTTGTCCTTTGTTCCTTCCCGCCTAAGGTTGTCTGCGCAGCTTCACGCGCCAGACTCCTTACAAGGAAGCCTGCGTGAAGACCATCTGTTCCTGCGATACGCGAGACGAACGCTTCCCGCGACGCGCTAAGGATTTGTAGTTCCCTCGACGCGCGAAGAATTATAGTTCTTCCCGCAGCGCGCTAGGAATCTTAGTTCCTCCCGCGGCGCGCTAAGAAATGTGGTTCTTCCCGCAGTGCGCATGGAAATATAGTTCTTTCCGCGACGCGTTAAGGTTGTTTTTGTCTGCCTTCGCGCTCGCGCTCTCTTGACCTTCTGTGTCTGCCTTCGCGCCTTAGCCTTCTCGCGTTAAACCCTTTGAGTTTTCTTCTGTTTAAGCTAGCCGTTGCTTTTGAGTTGTCTTATCTTTTGAGCTGTTGACCTAATCTGCTTTATGTCTGAAAAGTTACCTTCGGCGCAGCATGCGTACCAACCCCATTGGTTGACAGATAAAGTGACTGACATAATCTTTTGAGATCTGCTTTTGCCATGCTTGACCAGTACCTTTATCTGATCCGCCCATGCTTTTTACTGTTCCCTGTCAGCTTTATCTTGCCCCCTGCAGCTGCCATATCTTTTGATATCTTTACTTTTCAGAACTTTTTACCGTTGATATCTTTTCTTTTACTTTTTGAGATCTTTTCCCCTTTTTCTAGGGTTTGTGTCTCCTAGGGTTTTCCTATATATAATAATAATATTTTCATAACACATCACACACAAACACTTAATCTCTCCTGTTCTCTTGCTCCTTGCTCTCTCTGCCGTCTTCCTCTCTGCCTCCGTCTTCCTCCCTGTCCTGCCCTGCTTTTCCGGTAATATATATATATTATATAATAATTTACTTATTAATTATGCTAACTTATTATCAAGACTTAAAACAGATCGTTAAAACAATAATCTTAATTATAGGTTAACTTTGCTTGTTTAAGAGTTGATTCTTGCATATCTTTCACCGCATCGTTTATCAAGTGAGTTATCTCGTATCTAATCCCTTTTTATTTTAAATGCTTTGGGATGTTCATGTGTTCATACAAAACTTGAGTCTTAAACTGTTTATGAACTTTAGTCGCGCAGTATCCCATGTGTTGAGGACGTAGACTTGGCTGTTTATTTGTATGTGTGGATCATTAACCGTATGGACGGTCTATT
The DNA here is from genome assembly GCF_021521415.1 of Bidens hawaiensis. Taxonomy (NCBI): domain Eukaryota; kingdom Viridiplantae; phylum Streptophyta; class Magnoliopsida; order Asterales; family Asteraceae; genus Bidens; species Bidens hawaiensis. The sequence continues at coordinate 132,831 of NW_027493951.1, read as the reverse complement.
CCGCAGTTTTCATGGTACCATTAGATGAACACGGGAGAACATTCGTTTATGATTTTCTCTTTTGTTTACACATGCACAGTTAGTCTTGTTTGTGAGCTCAATTGTGAGCACTGGCAGTCTTGTCTCTTAGAGTTGGTCCCGATCAGATTACACCCTTGTTGAAAACCAGACATACACATGTTGCGCGCAGATTTATTGTTATCTATGTATTGTATTAAACTTGATTTCTCACCAACACGCAAGTGTTTGACGTTTATTTTAACACATGTTCAGGTTTGCAGTAGCTGTTTTGGAGCTTGTGGACACGTAGGACGTTTTTACTTTTGGACCTAGAATTAAAATGTATCAGGACAAGTTAATGATGTTTGAATGTTATAATTTATAATATATTGATTTATGTTTGATTTATGTTCTTTATTTTCCCCGCTGCGCGTGCGCGATAAAATGTGTATTAATAAATATTGACACCAATAGTGTCGCGAGTAATGAAGCAATATGTGGCGCCCCGATGTATAATCCGCCTTTGGTCGGGGTGTTACAAGCAGCATAACCAACAAAATAGCACTCATCCGCCTTTTCAGCAAACTTGGAGATTGTTCTAGCATTTGTTTGGAGTATGGTACAGGGACATCCAAACGGTCTGAAGAAATTTACCCTTGGCTTCGTTCCATAGAAGACTTCATAAGGAGTCTTGTTTAGTCTTTTGTTTAGAAGCACACGATTCTGGGTAAAGCAAGCAGCGTTGATAGCTTCACCCCAGAAAATCAATGGTAGTTTGGAATATGAGAGCATTGTTCTAGCGGCTTCCACCAAAGTACGGTTTCTTCTCTCAGCCACCCCATTTTGTTCGGGAGTGTAAGGTGTGCTGAGTTAATGAATAATTCCCTTGTTGTGACAGAATTCATTCACTACCTTGTTGCAAAACTCTGTGCCGTTGTCACTTCTGATACACTTCACCTTCTTGTCAGTTTGATTCTCAACCAACACAATAAACCTTAGCAAAAAATGTGACGTCTCGTCCTTGTGCCCTAAAAGAAATGTCCAACTGAAACGCGAAAAGTCATCAGTAATAACCAGACAATAGGCTTTTCGACCTATTGCCATTGGTTGAATTGGACCGAAAAGATCCATGTGCAACAACTGAAGAGTGGAATTGACATAATTTATAGTTTTGGGTCTATGTGGAAGTTTGTGCTGTTTGCATTTAGAGCAAGATAAACATTTATCAGCACAGTGAAAAGATTTTACTGGTAAACCCCTCACATGTTCACCTTTAACCAACTTATTTAAGTTCTTAAAGTTGACGTGACCCAAACGTCGATGCCATAAAGATGAATCATTCTCTGAGGCCTTGGACATCAAGCAAGAAGCAGAACGCATGGAATAATTGCTTCTCATGTCCAGAATGTAGGCATCGTTGTGCCTCGGAGTACGCATCATAATCCACTCCTCAAGGACTTTAAAACCTGGTTTCAGAATGAGACATTCATTTTCAGTAAATAGGGTTGAGAATTTCTTATCACAGATCTGAGAGACGCTGAGCAGGTTGTGGTTTAGCTGTTCCACCAGATTGACTTCATCGAAAGTCAAAGTACCATTCGAGACCTTCCCTTGTTTTGTTATCTCTCCTCCAATGTCACCGGCAAAAGAAACATGACCACCGTTGAATGGTTTGATGTCGAACAACAGCGACTCGTCTCCTGTCATGTGTCGGGTGCAGCCACTGTCTAAGTACCAAATACTGTTGACAGGCCGTCCAGGCTGACCCTACACACACGAACAACCAGTTAGTGGAGGGTTTCCCGAGACGCACTTTTCTCGGGAAAATTAAACACAAAATCCAAGTTTAATCTTATGATTTCTGAAAATATAATCCTTTGGTGAATCAGAATCTGAAGAGCAATCCCTCGAGGAACTTGAATTATAATTTCCTCGGTTTTGGAAAGGTTTTCTGGATTGCCTTTGCTTTTGTTTTGGCATAACCATAAAATCCCTTTGATCAGCCTTGGTGAAAACCTTTGAAGGGTTCTTGGGCTTTACAGCTTCAGACCTCTTTGCTAACCTTTTTCTTTCTCTTTGGGTTAGCCAAATGGTTTCTTTGGTTTCTCACTTCTTTTGGACTTGAAATCCGGCTTACTGGTAGTGAAGTGAGTTTGGTTAGACATTTTCTTAGGTTGACTCTTAGGAAATGTCTGACCAAACCCACTGTTTAGATCCTTTTGTTGTTTGTGCCAGTTCTTGCAATGTCTCGCAAGATGAGATGGATTTCCACAAACGAAGCAACATTTTCTTTGGTTGCATTTATAGACCTCTTGCTCACTGAGATATGTGGGATAAGATAATGTAGTTGAGTTAACATGTTGGTGTCCTCTATCTGACTGATAATTGTAAGCATTTGAATGATGAGTTGCAAAATAATTTGATTGCCTAGGTTTCTGTCGAGAGTCGTAATAGGCGCTATCAAATTGATCATATTATTGAGAACTATAGTTATAATTTGTATTTTGAGAAAATGAAGTTTTCTTGGGTGGCACATATTTACAGGAAGTGCTTGGTTTTTCATTCACAAAACTAATTTTCTCTTTTAATAAGTTCTCAGCATTATGAACAGTTGACAAGCAACTCTGACTAGTCTGTTCATTAACCTTGACTTCAATGGTTTCATCAAAAACGGTTTCACATTCTGAATCAGAAGAGGAACAATCACTTTCATTGCAAACATTTATACAACTGTCATCACTTGATGATTCACAAAATACATCCTTTGATCTAGACATTAAACTTCCTAACATTGAATCACACACTTTGTTACAAACAGGATTGTTAATTGATTTTGTTAGACCCACACAAGACTCAAAATGGGGTTCTAACTTTCCTTTTGGCTTACAACCCTGGTTAACCTTCCCACAATCACCATTTAAATCATCTGCTACACAAGACACGTTGACATTAGACTTATCAGATGATGGAATTTGAGCAGTTGATGAAGAAGCAGCAGAAACAAATTTTACTGGTTTTGGTACTCTACCAATACCATAGGCCATCTCTTCATCAGGAGAAGTATTATAGCTAAAATGGGGTAGGCAAGTGTAATTATCATTCATTGGTGGAGGCACCGCTGAATAATCATAACCTAGCCCCGTTTTGACTTTAGCACTTCTCTGAGCTCCAATAAGATCATCTAATTTCTCAGATGATGCTTTAAATCTTTCAACTTGTTTTTCCTGTTCTTGTTTATCAGAAAGGTCAAGTTTTAACTTTTCAATCTCAGCATTTAGTTGACGAAGTTTTGCATTTTCTTTCAAAACTTCGTCCTGAAGATATCTATAATAAGTAACTTTATTCACACAAGTTTGAGAGCAAAGATTTTTATTTACCTCATCAGAAGGTGATTCATCAGAACTTGCAGCAGTGGATGAGGATGCTCCTTCATTTGCTGTGAAAGCCATGCCTGCCATGTTGAGAGAGTTCTGCAACTCTTGAAATTGATCATCCCAATCCATACCAGTTTGGACCTCCGATTGGGAGACAAGGGCCTTTGAGTTTGAGCTTGAGTTGCCCTTGTGTGGATGACCTCCAATTCTTTGAGATGAGCTGCTTGGCTTCTGCACCTCATGTCTTTTTCCTGCTGCCTTGCTGTTCTCTTCCTCTGTCACCTCAGTCACAGGAATATCATTTGCGGGTTTTGATGGATTCGTGCATTCTCGGGAGAAATGACCCATCTCACCACAATTGTAGCATCGTAGCTTTGACTTATCGAACTCGATCCTTTTTCTGTCAGAATCATTGAAGCTATCTTTCCCGTACGTCTTCATGAAGTTTGTAGCTCTTTGCACCGCCATTGCCATTTGGTACTTGATATCCATCTTTTCAAGATCCTTTTGATTGATATCTCTTAAATCCTCAGCCTCAAACTGTGGTGGCAATAGATTTCCTTGCATCAACTCTTCATGGCTGACAGAAAAGCGTGAACTATTGCAATGTTGGAGTCATTCAACATGGGTAGTGCTTCACAAAAACTTGAAGGTTTGCTTGGTTGAGGTTTTGAAGATGAGGAAATCCCTTGAGCTTTTAATGCTTGGGCAACCGCACTGTCGACTGCCTTTTGAAACGAACTTGTACTTGAGGAGTCTGATGGATTGCTGGTTGCGATGAAAGCAGTTGGTTGTGAAGGCACACTCTGGGAGTACTTAGGAGTGGTCACGGGATACACATTCTGTTGAGTTTTGCTTATGAAAGCAGTTGGCATTGAGGAAGAAGAACTCACTCCAGCTTGATTTATGGAACTTAGATGATTATTCATTCTCATCTGCTCATCCATCTCAAATGACTTGATTGTGGAGATCAAATCACTGTTTGTCATGGCATTCAGATTTGTAGTTCTTTTTATTGTAGTTGTATTGGTGCTCTAGCTGTATGGTAGTGAATTCATTAACTTGTGATTAACCTCAGCATTTGCAATGTTGACACTTGCAGCCCTAATTCTTACCATCAACTTCTCAAATCTCTTAACCAAATCCAAGACAGCTTCACCTTGACGATGATTAAACATATTGAATTCTTCTTTTAATATGGCCTTCTTGTTTTCCCTAATTTCTGCATTGCCCTCAACTTTCTCAACAAGTGCTTCCCACAGACCCTTGGCACTTGTGTGTTCACGAAGAGTTTCAGTGATCTCATTTGAAAGGGAAACAGTTAAAATGAGATAGGCTTTCTTGTCTTGTGCTAACAGGTCCCTGTCTGCTTGATCATAGTTTTCAGGAGTCTTAAGTTGTTCCCCAGCATCAGTGCGAGTCACGGGAACATGAGGACCTTGTTCAAAACATCTCATCAAATCAGTCTCAGTCAATGAGATATAGTTCATGAATCTCCATTTGAAGTCTGCAAAGTTATCATCCAAGGTCATATACTTTGGTGGCTTTGTAGGTGTTCCCACTTAGTTTTCCAACAACAAATACCCCTTCAACAGTTCAGAATCTGTGCTTGTCATGATTTCAGAAGTCTCAAACACTTAGCAACCTTCAAACAGCTTAAAAATCAACACATGCAACTTTTTCGCACGAAAGAGTGTCTCAAGTGAAGTGAAAAGGAACAGTGATGCGAAGCGAAAAGATGAGAGAGGCGAAAAAGTATGCGAAGCGAAAAACTAAGCGAAGAGAAAAAGTGAAGCGACGCAAAACAGTGAACAGTAAAGCGAAGTGAAAAAGTTCTATGCGAAGCGAAAATGGTTCAAGCGAAGCGAAAAAAATGAACACTGATGCGAAGCGAAAAAGATTCTATGCGAAGCGAAAATGGTTCAAGCGAAGCGAAAAACTTTTAAGCTTCCAAAAGCAATCTTTCTTGGGATCTGTTCCGCCTAACTTGTCAGTACAAGGTCAAAGGTTGGTATACTAATTTTGATGCAATGAGAAGCGAAAATTTTAACTTGTCAAATTTAACACTTTTCAACAACCCGTGACACCAAAACTAATCACTTTTAAGCCTAAAACCTTTTAGATCTAAAACTTGAACACTTGTTATCTTCACCAAGAACACTTTCTAAAACTTTTATGAAGATTTTGCTCGATTCTTTTTGTATTTTTCTTGTTTTGTGGTTTTTGTGAACTTTCTTGCAAGAACACTTGTTATCTTCTTCTCAAGATCAAAACCCAATGTTATGATCCAAAAATTCTCAACTAGTGAGCCGAAGCTCTGATACCAATTGTGGGTCCCAACGTGGGTGGATCTAACAATAGTCTTGGATCAATCGAGCTTAGTGCTAGCGGAAATCACACTAAGCCACCTAAGCAGTCTCGGATCTTGAGATGTTATTTTCGATTGGTTTGAGAGAAGGAGAGAGAGAGCCGAGAGAGAGTGAGATAGTGTTTGTATCAAAAGGTTTTTCTTTTAGACTATCAACAACCAACCTACTTCTCATGGCATGCTTCCTATTTATAGGGAAGCATGCATGAGAAGTAGGATACATCAAAAGCCTAATGGGCTTCTTTACACTTTTTCTATTGGGCCTAAAATACACAAAGTAAACAAAATGGCCCATTACATAATCACCAATACAAAAGACTAATATAAACAAATAGGGACCTAACAAGACCCAAGTTTTATCCCCACTCACAGCACTTTGAAGGGATATCGGTGGCTCAATGAAGGAAGATTGGGATCATTAATGTTATCTCCAATTCTATCCTGAGAGCGTTCGGGTTTTACCACCAATAGGTCTTTGGATAGGCGGGTTTCCCCGTTACTGAAGATAAATTGGAGATGCTTAAGAGCTCCGTATGGCTGGGTTGGGCCAGCTGGCGCTGGCATTTTGCCATTGGATCATCCCGTACGGAGTACCTAGGCATTCTATGTTTGTTGGCATTTAAAAGAAAGACTGAGAATAAGTACAAACCATGGATCAACCCCCATGACTTGGTGTGGGTATGACTGTGTGCATGTACTCATCAGGACGCACTGTGCAACCCTTAATTTTTAAAGACATGCTTGCAAGCCTCACATGCGAAGTGTCAAGCGATGCGAATTCTCAAGCGATGCAAATTCTTTGTTATCTTCTAGAAGCAATCTTTCTAGGGATCTGTTTTGTACATCACCTAACCTGTCATTCTTGTCCAAGGTTAGTACAACTACTCCTTTGGTACATGCGAATGCGAATACACAAAATCACAATTTTGAACAACTTTTAACACCCGAATGCTTGAAATTCAACACTTTTGATGTTTATGATTTTCACCAAGAACACTTTTAAACCATTTTGTAGCTTTCTTAACCCGAATATTTTTGTATTTTTGTAGATTTTCTTAGCAAGAACCCGTGAAAACACAAGTTCAAACAATACTTTCTTATGCACTTTCACAAGATCAAAACCCAAGGTTGTGATTCAAAACCTCAACTAGCTGAGCCAAAGCTCTGATATCAATTGTAGGTCCCGAAGGGTGGATCTAACAACTATCTTGGAGAAACCAAACTCGGTGCTAGCGAAATATCACACCAAGTCACCTTTGGTCTCGGATCTTATGGGTTTATTTTCGGCTTTTTATATGTGAGAGTGAGAGAGAATGAGAGGATAAGAGTTGATCAAAAAGCTTGTATTCTCATACCATGCTTCTCTATTTATAGGAAGCATGCATGAGAATGCATTTCATATCATCACATGCCCAATGGGCTTCTTTACATGGCCTTAGGCTCCATTACATACATATAACATATAAAAGCCCAAAAGATAACTAACAATACAAAAGACTCTAAATACATAAAACGAGGCCCAACACTCTACAACTTAGAGTTCACTGGTTTTGGTGGAACCCGTTGCTAGCGGAGAATCCGTCGTCAGTGCATGTCCATATTAAGGTTGGCGTATCAAATCAGTAATTGGTTTATTTTGTATTAGCGAAAACTTCTTTGTGCACATACTTGAATATGTCGCGCGTGTGCATACTGTGTTATGTGCGCATACTTTGTTATGCTTACACTAGGAGTATGTGCAGATTGTGCACATACTTGATGCACATGAGACCCAAGCACTATTCTCTATATGGTTTGTTAAATATTCTTTTGGCGTGGTTTTGAAACCATGTCTAAAAATGATTAAAAGAAAATACTACACCTTTTTGGCGCGGTTTAGTGGGCATTTGACGTGGTTTCCAAAAGCCGACTAAACACCTAACTATCTTTTGTGTCACCATTTTTTTTCCACAATCTAAAACCACATCTAAAAAGGACATTTCTACTAGTGCGCCTGCACTCGGGCCTACTTAAGCTCGACTTTTTTACACCCTAGATTGGTTTGGTGAATCCAAACACGGCCTATATATTTATTCGTGTCAAAGGCATCAATCATCACCCGAACACACTTAAAATGGTTTAAATGGCGATGCAAATGAGTCAAATGAGTTGGGGGTACTTGCAATAAAAGGTTTAAATGGGTCGAATACATGGGTCGATCTTATAGTTTTTTATTATAAATTTAAATGAGTTGTTTAACTAAACGTACAAGCTAAACAAACAAGGTTATGCATTACAACCTAAAGCCTAAAATTTTCATGTCGTGTAAGGAATTATTGTCATGGTTCTAAATTTCCACGTACATTGAATGCCTCCTGCCGTGTTCGAGATTCTTCATATGGAACAAAATGAAAATCAATCACAAGGAAATTGTGGCCACATAAGTCTAGTCATTATGTTAGGATCTTTTGTGACCACAAAAGACATCCTCTTCAAAAGTCTTTTAGTTGACTTAAAATCAATCATCTTATTTAACTCCAATTTTTGTTTCTGCTCTAAACCATTCAAGCATTTTTCCTATGACCTTAATCCCAATTCATTTCATCTCTCTAGCTATTTTGCTACATTTTGTAGCAGCACAACAAAATAATGGTTCTGTATCGGTTGGTGCTTCACTCATAGCAACACCCGATGCAAAACCATGGCTCTCATCATCTGGTGAATTTGCCTTTGGGTTCCAACAAGTTCAAGGCAAAGATAGCTTCTTGTTATCCGTATGGTACGACAAGATACCTAATAAAACTATCATCTGGTATCCAAAAGGAGGTCCAACGGTGTCCACAGGATCCAAAGTTGACCTGGTTGATAGGCGTGGGCTCGTACTCTCTGATCCTCAAGGCAATGAGGTATGGAGTTCTGGGAACTTTTCGGATTTTGCTTATGGTTATATGAATGATACTGGTAACTTCGCGATTATAGATAGAAATTCTGACAATGTATGGGAAAGTTTTAGCTATCCAGCAGATACCATATTACCTACTCAGGTTATCAATTTGGGTGGAGTAATTAACTCCAGAATGGGCGAAACAGATTTCACCGGTGGAAAATTCCAGTTACGTCTGCTTCAAAATGGGAATCTTGTTCTTAACACTATTGATATGTTTTCGGGTTCTGCTGGTAATGCGATTCAAAAAGGGGTAGCGGCGCAGCTTGTTGCCCGCTTGCCTTCTGTTTCGATGTAATCCAATGAACATGATTGTTTTAACAAAAAAAAAAAAATAAAAATAGGGACACAAGTGATGAATCCAATTCAACGAATTCTGGTTTCCAGCTGGTTTTTGATGCAACGGGATACATGTATATATTGAGAAGAAATAGCGAAAAAGCTAATCTTACTACCGAAGGCTCACTTCCTTCTGGAGATTACTATCATAGAGCTACACTTGATTCTGATGGGGTTTTAACTCAATACTACTACCCCAAGAATCCGACTAAAGACACAAGCTGGAAAGTTGTATGGTTTGTGACAGAAGACATATGTAAAGCTATAGACAGCAAAGCGTGTGGGCTAAATAATGTTTGTAGCCTTGATGACAATCGGCCATACTGTGAATGCCCACAGGGGTTCTCATTGCTTGATCCCAAGGCTCCAAATGGAGACTGCAAGCCTGATTTCACTCTGAGTTGTGATGAAGGTGAGTTAAATCATGGAGGAGATGTGTTTGATTTCATCGAGCTGAATAATATTGATTGGCCTATGTCCGACTATGTGCACATGAACCCGAGTAATGAACAAGCCTGCAGAACATCCTGCTTGAACGATTGTTTCTGTGCTGTTGCAATTTACAGGGACAGCCAGTGTTGGAAGAAGCAGCTTCCACTTTCAAATGGACATAAAGACCCTTCAAAAAATGTGAAGGCTCTCCTGAAATTTAGGAAAATCGATGGTCCTTCTGGAACAGGAGGAAATAACAGCAGAGAAGGAGAAGATAAAAGTGGAACTGGAGAATATATAAGTAGAAGAAGTTTCATATTCATGGGATCCGCTCTAATAGGTATATCTGTGATAGGAATTTTTGCATTCATTGGTGTGATTAATATGTGTTTCTTTCAAAGCCACAAGAAGAAGGCTGGAACTCCGATTCTAAGTAGTACAACTGTTGAAACTAATCTGCCTCGTTTTACTTATCAAGAACTAGTAAAAGCTACCGATGGCTTCAAGGATGAATTGGGAAGTGGGGCTTTTGGGACAGTCTATAAAGGTGTGATAGGGACAAAGATTGTGGCGGTTAATAAACTGGAAACTATGGTTCAAGATAGCCAGAAGGAATTCAAAACTGAGGTCAACACGATTGCAAGAACTCATCACAAGAATTTGGTGCAGCTTCTTGGCTATTGTGATGATGGTGAGAAGCGGTTATTGATTTACGAATACATGCGCAATAGAACTTTGGCATTCTACCTTTTTAAAGACAAGAGGCCTAATTGGAAACACAGGATTTCTATTGCAATAGGTGTTGCAAAGGGACTCACATACCTCCATGAAGATTGTAGCAACCAGATCATCCACTGTGACATAAAGCCTCAGAATATTCTTCTTGATGATTACTACAATGCTAAGATTGCTAATTTTGGATTGGCAAAACTTTTAATGATCAATCAAAGTAAAACGAATACCGGAATTAAAGGAACAAAGGGATATGTTGCTCCTGAATGGTTTAGGAACACCGCTGTCACAACCAAGGTTGATGTCTATAGCTTTGGTGTCTTGTTATTAGAGATCATTTCATGCCGAAAGACTGTGGTTTTCGATGATGATGCTGAAGATGCGGCAGTTTTGACAGATATGGCATGGGATTGCTACCAAGAAGGCAGACTAGATGCATTTGTCGAGAATGATTCGGAGACCTTAGATGATTTTGAGAAACTAATAACATTTGTGATGGTTGGTCTTTGGTGTGTACAAGAAAACCCTTCAATGAGGCCAACTATGAAAAAGGTTATCCAGATGCTTGAAGGAGAAATTGAAGTGATCGAGCCTCCTTGCCCATGCCCTTTCTCTGTTACCTCCTAATCTTCAAATTTATCTTCAATGTTTTCGTACCTCGGTCTATATGTCATTTCTTAAGCTTAGTTTATGTAATGGTGACTTCAAAACCATAAATAAACAATTAAAATGTACAATTTTAATACCTCTACTTTGTCGCATATCTGATATCAGCAAGTCACGTGAATAGCTTTGATCAGAGTTGTGCATTTGAGATATTATTTAGGGCCATCCTTGTCTAGCCATGTAACCCATAAACGAGTTCATAAGTGGGGAGAGCCCCGTAAAGCATCAACAAGCCGAAGAAGGGGGGGTGACAAAGTAAACGTGTTCTACATATAAAAACCATTAACAAACACAATATTAAGCATTATTATTTAGCCCAATCATCACACAAGCTAGACTCGTTTAATTTTTGTGAACTCGAGCTCTCCTCGTTTTGAACTTCGTATATCGAGCTCAATCATGGATCGGATTTACTAAATATTCATTATATTCATGTGTAATTTTTTTATATTTTTATTATTAAAATTTTTATTAAGTTATTTTTCTCATAACTTTATATTTAATAGTATTTCTTATGTAATTGCATATTTAATACACACACACACACATAGGATCAGGATCATAAGAGAAATTTTTTGGAATTAAGAACCATGAGAATCATTTTGGACTTAAAAAAACCCACAAATAAAAAAAATCATAAAACAAAAGAAAACACGAAAATAAAAATAGTAAAAAAAACAATTTCTTATTTTATCATCCTCGTTTCATAAAAAACAAATTCTCGTTTTAGCTAAATTATCTATATATATATATAATGTGAATCGATTAGTGCGAAAGAAAAGAAGAAGGTGGTGCTGGTGGTCTTTATGGTCACAATGTGGATCGTTTAGAAATGTTGGAATGAAGAACTTTTCGAAGGTTGGAAGTATCGGAAAGAAGAATAGTGGGGATAGTAAAGGAGGGAGCCGACTTTCTTGACGGAACACAAGCCTTCTCCGTAATTTTCTTTTGTTTGTTTTATTTAGTTGGGGCAGGTGATGGTAAATTTTTGTAAATGTAACTGTGTTGTGTTGGTTGTTGTCCCTGCTCATCTTTTTGGTCACAGTGGTGTTGTTTTCTTTTTTATAAAAGCATAGCCATTCGGGGGGGAAAAAGTATGGAATTACCATGGTTTGAAGCCAGATAAACTTCAATTTTAGAAATTTCAAAAGCTTCATAAACCTAGTTCTAAAATTCCACAATGCCGTGTACGAGAGAATTTGTGACTCTTCATGTAGAACCAAATGAAAATTAATCACAAGGAAATTGTGACCACAGAAAGGTAAGGACTTTTGTGACCACAAAAGACTTCCAAGTCTTTTAGTTGACTAAAAGGCAATCTTCTTATTTAACTCCTATTTCTGTTAATGTTCTAAACCATTCGCCTCGTCTCACTTGCAATTTAACTCCTATATCTGTAACCATTTTCCTATGGCCTTAGTCCCAATTCGTCTCATCTCTCTAGCAATTTTGCTACACGCTGTAGCAGCACAACAGACTAATGGTTCTGTACGAGTTGGTGCATCAATTTCAGCAACACCTGATGCCAAACCATGGCTTTCATCTTCAGGTGAATTTGCCTTCGGGTTCTAACAAGTTCAAGGCAGTGAAAACTTCTTGTTATCTGTATGGTACGACAAGATACCTAATAAAACCATCGTCTGGTATCCAAAAGGTGGTCCAATAGTGTCTACAGGATCCAAAGTTGATCTGGTTGATAGGCGCGGGCTAGTACTCTATGATCCTCAAGGCAACGAGGTATGGAGTTCTGGCCGGAACTTTTCGGATATTGCGCATGGTTATATGAATGATACTGGTAACTTCGCGATTGTGGGTCGCAATCCTCCCAATGTATGGGAAAGTTTTAAAAATCCAGCAGATACCATATTACCTACTCAGGTTATTGATATAGGTGTTGAAATCAACTCTAAATTGAGTAAAACAAATTTCAGTGATGGAAGATTCCAGTTACGTCTGATTCCGGATGGGAATCTTGTTCTTAATACTCGTGACCTGTTTACTGGTGCTCCTGATAATGCTTACAATACAAGTGACACCAACAATTCAACGAATCCTGGTTTCCAACTGATTTTTTATGTGGGGGGATACATGTATATATCGAGAAGAAATGGCGAAAGATTTAATCTCACGAGAGACTCACTTCCTACTGGAAATTTCTATCACCGAGCTACTCTTGATTCTGATGGGGTTTTAACTCAATACTACCATCCCAAGAATCCCACTGAGGGTAAAAGCTGGGAAATTGCATGGTTTGTGCCCGAAGACATATGTATTAATCAAAAAAGCAAAGCTTGTGGGCTAAACAGCATTTGCATCCTTGAAAACAATCGACCAAAATGTGAATGCCCACAGGGGTTCTCATGGCTTGACCCCAATATTACAAATGGTGGCTGCAAGCCTAATTTAACTCTGAGCTGTGATGATGGCGATGGAGGAGATATGTTTGATTTCAACGAGCTCACAAACACTGATTGGCCAGGATCCGACTTTGTGAGCTTGAATCCGAGTGACGAACAAACCTGTAGAACTTCCTGCTTGAAAGATTGTTTATGTGCAGTGGCAATTTACAGGGACAACCGATGTTGGAAGAAACAGCTTCCACTTGCAAATGGGTTTAGAGACCCTTCATATAACGTGAAGGCCTTAATAAAATTTAAGAAAGTTGATGGTCCTTCTGGAACAGGAGGAAATAAAAGCCCAACAGGAGAAGATAAAAGTGGAACCGAAGAAGATAAAAGTAGAAGTTTGATATTCATGGGTGCCTTCATAGGCACATCTGTGGTAGGAATTTTTGCATTAATTGGTGTGATTTATATGTATTTTTTTGAAACCCACAAGAAGGCCGGAACTCCACTCTTATGTAATACAACTGTTGAAACTAATCTGCCTCGTTTACTTATCAAGAACTAGTAATAGCTACTGATGGCTTCAAGGATGTATTGGGAAAGGGGGCTTTTGGGACAGTCTATAAAGGTGTGATAGGGACAAAGATCGTGGCAGTTAAAAAACTGGAAACTGTGGTTCAAGATGGCCAAAAGGAATTTAAAACAGAGGTCAACACGATTGCAAGGACACATCACAAGAATTTGGTGCAGCTTCTTGGCTATTGTGATGATGGTGAGGAGCGGTTATTGATTTACGAATACATGCGCAATAGAACTTTGGCATTCTACCTTTTTGAAGACAAGAGGCCTAATTGGAAACACAGGATTTCTATTGCAATAGGTGTTGCAAAGGGACTCACATACCTCCATGAAGATTGTAGCAACCAGATCATCCACTGTGACATAAAGCCTCAGAATATTCTTCTTGATGATTACTACAATGCTAAGATTGCGGACTTTGGATTGGCAAAACTTTTGATGATCAATCAAAGTAAAACGAATACCGGAATTAGAGGAACAAAGGGATATGTTGCTCCTGAATGGTTTAGGAACACCGCTGTCACAACCAAGGTTGATGTCTATAGCTTTGGCGTCTTGTTATTAGAGATCATTTCATGCCGAAAGAGTGTGGTTTTCAATGATGATGCTGAAGATGCGGCAGTTTTAACAGATATGGCATGGGATTGCTACCAAGAAGGCAGACTGGATGCATTCGTCGAGAATGATTCGGAGGCCTTAAATGATTTGGAGAAACTAACAACATTTATAATGGTTGGTCTTTGGTGTGTACAAGAAAACCCTTTGGTGAGGCCAACCATGAAAAGGGTCATTCAAATGCTTGAAGGAGGAATTGAAGTGACCGAACCTCCTTGTCCATGCCCTTTCTCTGTTACCATGTGCTAATCTTCAAATTAATCAACCAGCATTTGTAGTATTGGGAGGTATACCAAGTAGAGGATATAGAATGTATCAAATTTTTCTCTATAATATTGTTTTCTTCTTATTTTTAAATAAAAAATTTGTTTTAAGTTCTTATGTGCAAATGGCCATGGATACGTGTTGCAAAGGGACTCTTATTTTTACATAAAAAATTTCTTCTATTGCAATAGGTGTTGCAAAGGGACTCACATACCTCCATGAAGATTGTAGCAACCAGATCATCCATTGTGACATAAAGCCTCAGAATATACTTCTTGATGATTACTACAATGCTAAGATTGCTGATTTTGGATTGGCAAAACTTTTGATGATCAATCAAAGTAAAACGAATACCGGAATTAGAGGAACAAAGGGATATGTTGCTCCTGAATGGTTTAGGAACACCGCTGTCACAACCAAGGTTGATGTCTATAGCTTTGGCGTCTTGTTATTAGAGATAATTTCATGCCGAAAGAGTGTGGTTTTCGATGATGATGCTGAAGATGCGGCAGTTTTAACAGATATGGCATGGGATTGCTACCAAGATGGGAGACTAGATGCATTCGTCGAGAATGATTCGGAGGCCTTAGATGATTTAGAGAAACTAACAACATTTGTGATGGTTGGTCTTTGGTGTGTACAAGAAAACCCGTCGCTGATGCCAACCATGAAAAAGGTCATCCAGATGCTTGAAGGAGGAATTGAAGTGACCAAACCTCCATGTCCATTTCCTTTGTCTGTTACAGTCTAATCTTTAAATCTATCTGCCATGATTTTGTAGGTCGTTCTATATTTACTTTTCCTTAAGCGTAATTCATGCCTTGTTGAGTTCTAATCCATAAATAAAGATTGTTAAATATGATTTGGTTTATGGACTTCATTATCACATCTTGAGAGTTATACTATCTACATGATTACGAATGTATGTATTCATGTTTTCTCTGTATTAATTACAGTTTCCCATTCTCATTATAGCCCAGGTTTATTAGTTTTTAGAAAGAGATAGATAGTCAGACTATGGCGGTATTGGTGCTATGTGAACATTTATGGCAACAATGAAATGGGGGAGGTGAAGTCTTGTATCTTGTAGTGTAATGCATATTTCCGTGATTCAACCACACTTGCTAGTGTATTTTATGCACATAAGTTCAAACAAGAACTTCTGCAAAGGTAAAGTGAGTCTTTTAAAGAAAGTAATGTTTGTCTGTGTGCTAGAGATCAGTTTAGAAATTATACTCGTATGACAAAAACTCAATCCACTTGATGATATTGTTTAAAAAATTGATACATTTTAAATGCAATTTTCGTAATGATTTATAAAAATGCAAGTATTTATGATATATACAGGTATAAAGGTTATTATTTGCGTGTTGGGAAGGTCTAAGTTAACATTGCATCTAATATGATATATATCATGGTTGTTTAGTTATGATGTTTATTTGATGTGGGTATGTTCACATGCATGTCTCTTCAGGACGCATGCAAGCCACACATGCGAAGTACTTGCTCGTTGTTGTTTATGGACGATATTGGCAAATGACGCTTGTGTACTTCTTCACTTAGCTGATATATTGTTTTCCACCGATTAGTCTACTTGATGCACATGAGACCCAAGGGCTATCCTCTATGTGGTTTTACGGCGGTTGAAAGATTATGATGAAAGACAAAAGATGAGTGATACTCAATAAAACCCAGATATTAAACATAAAAAAAAAAAATTCTAGAATAGGGAGTTTTACAAAATTGTAAGGCCAAAATGTGACTTGCAATATCAAAGTACAAAACAGGTTATATATTTATGGTCAAGATAATATTTAATGTCGGCGAGCAAAACTAGACACGAGACGAGAACTTCGACACACGTTTAAGTTTAACGAAAATGCTTCTACAATGTTTTTAGTTTAGCTATAAACAGGACTTTATTGTTAGTTTATTTGTGTTTTCCATGGTGTAAGTCATCCACCCAAGGGGAGCTTACCTTGGGTGGGTCGGTTTGTTTATTAATATATTAAATCTTTCAACCAATAACGAGATCATTCAGATACTTTATATTGTCTTTATATTATGTTCGGTCGTTTGATTTACCGCACCCGTCTCGAGCTCCTATCAAGAACAAAGCCGTTCATTATCGGATCCGATTTCGGGACCTTAAGCCAAACATATGGTGTTTCGCTTCGCATGGACATGCGAAGCGAAAACCTACGCGAAAAAGGTTACTTAGCCTATTTTTGCTTCCTTTTCTTTTCTTGGGTGTCGCCCAGACTCTAATTTGGTTTCTGGAGAGTTTGAAGGAGAAACCCTTTGGTTTGCTTGGTCAATCAAACTCTTTAACATAAGAACTAACCTAGATCTACAAACTTTATAAAATAAACTTTAAAAGCTAACAATTAATGATGATTAAGTAGCTCTAAAGTCCTAATAGCAGTTTATAATCAAGATTATGACACCAAATTTGAAGATCTATCCACAGATCTAGTCCGACGGTTCATTAGAACCCCGTCTAGATAAGTGTGAACCCAGAAAATAAGATGAACGGAGGAATCATGGTGTTTATGAAGTTATACCGAGGGTGTGGGATCTGGATTCATCATCAAATATGATATAGAGGGCCGGATTTTGAAGATTTTGAAGAAAAAGTTAGGGTTTTGATGATAGAGAGGAGAGAGAAGAGAGAGTGAAATGTGTAAAGTGTTTGGTGAACAGTGAAAGATATTTTAGGTTGCCCTTATATATAGGGTCAGCCTATCTCGCGATAAGGTCAAAACATCGCGAGTACTCACCGAAAATTACACTCTCGGTCCTCGGTCTTTAAAAACATTTGTATATTCAAACCCGAAAACATTTATCCACCGAATCCAAACACTCATTTATTTTTCTTAATTTTCTTTTGTCGGTTCGTAACTGTCAACATTTGCACTGACGATCTCTTTAGCAAAACAAAGCAACATAAAATAGAAGTTTATGAAAATTTTAAAATAAAAATAAAATAGGAATAAAAATAAAAGGTAAAAATTAAAATAAAATAAAAATTAAAAACTAAAAATAAAATTAAAAAGAAAATAAAATTAAAATATTTATATACATAAATTAAAAAGTGATTTTAGGTAAATTACGTGAAATCTCTATATGAGATAGCGGGGGTCTAGAACTAATCATTTTTTTATCATTTTGACACACTTCGCAGCCCCCGAACTGTATCACACATAATGGTTGAATAGTTTGTGTGTAATAATTATCGTTTTAAAAGAAATGTTTTGTACTTTGAATTATTATTTTATTGTAAATTATTATTTAAAGAATAAGGTGAAGAAATTATAAAATAGGTAATATAAAAATTTACTAAATAATAATAATAATAGCAATAACATATAACAATAATATTATGATAAAGATCATAAACTAATGATAATATTTGTAATAATTATAATAATAAAATTAGAAAGAATAAATATAATATGTACTAATAAATTTTCCAAAAAAGTAGTAAATTAACCTTAACAATAGTCTCAGTATACTTATTTAAATATGTGATATGTTAAAATCATTTAACAATTTATGAAATGCAATACAAGACAATTAAACTACAATTAGGGGGTGCTAACAACCCGAGCTTGAGTTTGGCTCGTTTCAATCTTTCTTTCTAAACTCGAGCTCGTCGTGAATTGTATTTTATGTTTTTTCAATATATAATTTTATACATAACATAATATATATTATTTAGTTACTTTTTTTCATAACATTATTTATATATATTATATATTAATATTATATATATTATTAAAATTATAAAAATGGTTGGTTCATAACCCGCTATCTTAGACAGAGTGTTCTACATGTCTTGTCACCTCAAAAGGTAGCTTACAAAGTAGAACAATATAGATTGCCACTTGGAAAGGTAGATGATGTATCACCTTAATCCGTTCCCTGAAACAACAGCTTATCTAAAATCACTTAAAAGAAAGACAAACATCAAAAACCACTTTTTATTTTACAAAACTACCTATTTACAAAACCACTTTAAACGATAAACATGACCTTGAAATGAGCTGTTTGATTATGAGGTGTTAGCGTGTTGTGAAACTGAAAAGAACATTGCAAATGATCACTACTAAAGAAAAGGGTATGAACAACTACTCAATTCCGTAGCTAAATACACGTGGATCACATTAAATAAAAAAGACCTCGGCAACTTAGAGTTCACTGGTTTTGGTCCGATCCCCTTGCAGGTCCATATGAAGGTCGACGTATCAAATGAATACTTGTTGGCTTATTTTATATTAGCGAATACTTCTTTGTGCACATACTTGTATACATTGTGTGCAATTGTGTTATGTGTGCATACTTTGTTGTGCGTATACTGAGAGTATATGCAGATTGTGCGCATACTCAATGCATGGTTAAATATTCTTTTGACGTGGTTTCGAAACCACGTCTAAAAATGATTAAAAGAAAACACGACACCATTTTTGGCATGGTTTAGTAGGCATTTGACGCGGTTCCACAACCGCGAAAAAACACCTAATTATCTTTTGCGTCATCATTTTTTGCCTCAGTCTAAAATCGCGTCTAAAAAGCATTTTTCAACTAGTGACCTGCACTCGGGCTTGCATAGGATCGACTTGTTTACACCTTGGATTTGTATGATGAATCCAAACATGGCCTATATATTTATTCGTGTCAAAGGCATCAACCATCACCTGAACACACTTAAAATCGTATAAAGAGCATGACGCTATAAATGAGTCAAATGAGTTCGGGGGTTGTAATAAAAGGTTTTAATGAGTCGTACGTATACAAGTCGATCTTATAGTTTTTTATTAAAATTTTAAATGAGTTGTTTACCTAAACAAGCTAAACAAACAAGGTTATGCAATACAACCTAAAGCCTAAAATTTTTCGTGTCGTTTAAGGAATTATTGGCATGGTTCTACATTTCCACATTGAATGCCTCCTGCCGTGTACGAGAATTTAAGATTCTTCATATGGAACCAAATGAAAATCAATCACTAAGGAAATTGTGGCCACATAAGTCTATGTCATTATGTTAGGAATTTTTTGTGACCACAAAAGACTTCCTCTTCAAAAGTCTTTTAGTTGACTTAAAATCAATCATCTTATTTAACTCCTATTTTTGTTTCTGCTCTAAACCATTGAAGCATTTTCCTATGGCCTTAATCCCAATTCATCTCATCTCTCTAGCTATTTTGCTACATTTCGTAGCGGCACAACAGAATAATGGTTTCGTAGCAGTACAACAGAATAATGGTTTTGTATCAATTGGTGCTTCACTCGCAGCAACACCTGATGCCAAACCGTGGCTCTCATCATCTGGTGAATTTGCCTTTGGGTTCCAACAATTTCAAGGAAAAGATAGCTTCTTGTTATCCGTATGGTATGAAAAGATACCTAATAAAACCATCATCTGGTATCCAAAAGGCGGTCCAATAGTGTCTACAGGATCCAAAGTTGACCTAGTTGATAGGCGTGGGCTCGTGCTCTCTGATCCTCAAGGCAACGAGGTATGGAGTTTTGGGAACTTTTCGGATTTTGCGTATGGTTATATGAATGATACCGGTAACTTCGCGATTGTGGGTAGCAATTCTCTCAATGTATGGGAAAGTTTTAAAGATCCAGTAGATACCATATTACCTACTCAGGTTATTGATATAGGTGTGGAAATCAACTCTAAATTGAGTAAAACAAATTTCAGTGATGGAAGATTCCAGTTACGTCTCATTCCGGATGGGAATCTTGTTCTTAATACCCGTGACCTGTTTACGGATACTCCTGATAATGCTTACTATGTAAGTGGCACTCGTGATGCCGACAATTCATCGAATTCTGGTTTCCAACTAATTTTTGATGTGGGAGGATACATGTATGTATTGAGAAGAAATGGCAAAAGAGTTAATCTTACGGAAGACTCACTTCCTTCTGGAGATTTCTATCACCGAGCTACTCTTGATTCTGATGGGGTATTTACTCAATACTCCCATCCCAAGAATCCCACTGAAGGAACAAGCTGGAGAGTTTCATGGTTTATGCCAGAAGACATATGTACTAAAGATAGCAAAGCTTGTGGGCTAAACAGTGTTTGCAACCTTGATAACAATCGACCAAACTGTGAATGCCCGCCAGGGTTCTCATTGCTTGATCCCAATACTACAAATGCTGGTTGCAAGCCTAATTTAACTCTGAGTTGTGATGAAGGCAATGGGGGAGATGTGTTTGATTTCATCGAGATCACAAACACTGATTGGCCAGGGTCCGACTTTGTGAGCTTGAATCCGAGTGGCGAACAAACCTGTAGAACTTCCTGCTTGAAAGATTGTTTATGTGCAGTTGCAATTTACGGGGACAACCGATGTTGGAAGAAGCAGCTTCCACTTGCCAATGGATATAAAGACGCTTCAAATAATGTGAAGGCATTCCTGAAATTTAAGAAAGTTGATAGTCCTTCTGGAACAGGAGGAAGTAAAAGCCCAACAGGAGAAGATAAAAATGGAACTGGAGAAGATGAAAGTAGAAGTTTGAAATTCATGAGATCAGACCTCATAGGTACATCTGTGATAGGAATTTTTGCATTCATTGGTGTGATTTATATGTGTTTCCTTCAAAGCCACAAGAAGAAGGCTGGAACTCCGCTTCTAAGTAGTACAACCGTTGAAACTAATCTGCCTCGTTTTACTTATCAAGAACTAGTAAAAGCTACCGATGGCTTCAAGGATGAATTGGGAAAGGGGGCTTTTGGAACAGTCTATAAAGGTGTGATAGGGACAAAGATTGTGGCGGTTAAGAAACTGGAAACTGTGGTTCAAGATGGCCAGAAGGAATTTAAAACTGAGGTCAACACGATTGCAAGGACTCATCACAAGAATTTGGTGCAGCTTCTTGGCTATTGTGATGATGGTGAGAAGCAGTTATTGATTTACGAATACATGAGCAATGGAACTTTGGCATTCTATCTTTTTGAAGACAAGAGACCTAGTTGGAATCACAGGAGTTCTATCGCCGTAGGTGTTGCAAAGGGACTCACATACCTCCATGAAGATTGTAGCAACCAGATCATCCACTGTGACATAAAGCCTCAGAATATTCTTCTTGATGATTACTACAATGCTAAGATTGCGGACTTTGGATTGGCAAAACTTTTGATGATCAATCAAAGTAAAACCAATACCGGAATTAGAGGAACAAAGGGATATGTTGCTCCTGAATGGTTTAGGAACACCGCTGTCACAACCAAGGTTGATGTCTATAGCTTTGGCATCTTGTTATTAGAGATCATTTCATGCCGAAAGAGTGTGGTTTTCAATGATGATGCTGAAGATGCGGCAGTTTTAACAGATATGGCATGGGATTGCTACCAAGAAGGCAGACTGGATGCATTCGTCGAGAATGATTCGGAGGCCTTAAATGATTTGGAGAAACTAACAACATTTATAATGGTTGGTCTTTGGTGTGTACAAGAAAACCCTTTGGTGAGGCCAACCATGAAAAGGGTCATTCAAATGCTTGAAGGAGGAATTGAAGTGACCGAACCTCCTTGTCCATGCCCTTTCTCTGTTACCATGTGCTAATCTTCAAATTAATCAACCAGCATTTGTAGTATTGGGAGGTATACCATGTAGAGGATATAGAATGTATCAAATTTTTCTCTATAATATTGTTTTCTTCTTATTTTTAAATAAAAAATTTGTTTTAAGTTCTTATGTGCAAATGGCCATGGATACGTAATGTTAATGATACCGATATGTTTCCTGCATGAATAAAAATTAGAAAATTGTTTCAAGTTATCCTCTCATTCTTCATCAAACTGGATCATAAAGTGCTTTCAAGTTGTCCTCTCGTCACTAGCCAAATCACCACTAGTCTCGGTATCATCATCAAATCTGTTCTTTCCATCGGTTGCAGACCCAAAAAAAAATTTCATGTGGATCCGAAATTTTTTAGGGTAGATTGTCTATCTCTAAGTATTAGTTTTTCAATTCAGCACAGATCGGTTCATATCACACACAAAAAGAAAATTCAAACTTTTCCGTCTAACTTTTATTTAAAAAAATCATTTCATCACACTATATTTCCTAAATTACAAAGACTCATCTCAAGAATTTGGTGCAGCTTCTTGGCTATTGTGATAGTGGTGAGAAGCGGTTATTAAGTTATGAAGACACAACCAAAGGCGCTTGGCGGTCTTTCTTTTTGGAGTTTAATTAACCACACTTGGTGTCAATCAATAGTGTCAGGTAAGCAAACCAAATAAGAGGTGTCAACGTGATGGTTGAGTTGGAGCTCATCTAATCTTGTGCTCGATCGACTTGTTTAAGGGATATCAAGAGACTAAGCCCCAACATCAGAGATAACATAAAAATCTAGATGTGATGGATCATCTTCATAAGGGTTATGGTAGTCTTCTCTAGAATCATATTCTTCTGTTGGGTCTGGTTTGATGTTGGGGAGTTATTTTACCAGAGCTCAAGATCTTTTCGTTTTTAGATATGTGTTGGAGTTGAAGCTCAGCTTAGTTGATAATTTTCCAAAGTTAAGCTTGAATTTGATTTACTGAATATTTAATTATATAAATATATAACTTTTTATTAAAGCTTTATTTATATAACAAACGTTATACTATTTAGTTATTTCGTCATAAATTTATATAAAATAATAGTTATGCAATAAAATAAAATCTATAAACTTATATATAACTAGCTCGTTTAGACTTGTGGGTTAAATTAGTTGGTGTGTGAAGCGTGCCCATTAATTAAATGAGTTTTAGCTTTGGCTTGGGTTAGTGCTTGCTTAAGCTTGGCTCGTTTACACCAATAGGTTGATTGATATGTCACACCCCAACCTAAGACGGAAATGCCGGGGCATGATCCGATTGCTCACAGCTCGAGGATACTATCATAATATAAAAGTGGCAGTATCTAATTAATTATTCTATTCAAAGTATACACATATTATTCAATTACAACAAGCAATTTAAATACATGAATATAAGCTCAAATAATGATTATCTTGATTATATCCTAAGGTCTTGTCTACGTGTCCAAACTTCAATCTTCAATACAAGCAACCAGCATATGCGTAGAAAATGGAGTTTGTCAACATAAAGTTGAGTGAGAATATCACCAGTTTTTCATGTTAATATAAATAAGAATAACGTGATAAAAGCGGTAATATAATCAAACCATAAACAAGTATGTAGACCGTTGTCAAGCGAATCGGGCGTTAGTCAATAGCATGAAAACCCAATACATGAGAGTATGATGGACCCCTCCGAATATACGAATGAATATTAACAAAATATACGAATGAATGAATATTAACACAAGTAAGCATGTAACACGTATATTTAATTAAGTCACTCACAATTACACGTATGTATTTGTTTGATATATATATACTATGAAATACGGATAGATACGCATATGTCCCCAAAACATTTAGAAAAGTTGGTAAAATAGGGGAATGATAAACTCATCTTAGATTAATGACAAACGAATATAAACACGATTAAGCGAGTTAATGAATAAGCGAGTCGTCCACTACTTGTCAAATGATATAAACAATTCAGAAACTGAGATTTTAGGATATGATAATATAAATAAAAACAAACTCGATGCCGCTGAAATCAATCCAAACGGACGTTTAGAATTCAAGCTATGTTTGTTTTAAGATTTAAGCGAGCTAGTACTGACCAGAATCCGAACAGCAAGTCGGAAGTCGGATTTGGGTCAGTAGCCTTAAAATTTCGTTACAAGAATAAAATTCTTCTGGACCGAACGTTGAATCCGATCAGAAGTATGAGAAAACGTTAAGTCAAACTAGTTGACTATTTTATCCTTTAACGAGTGTTAAACCATTTGACCAGTCAACACCCTTCAACCACCGAAATTGATTGAAGGTTATTGAATAGGGAATATATATGAATGATTTCTATGTTTACAACTTACCCGGAAAGTGAAAGAATCAACAGAAACGATGAGTCAAAGATCCACACGTAAGCAAAGTCAAACGAACAAGCTTGTATCTTCAACAATAATGCAAAAACCGAAGGATTTTATGAGCCATAGAGAGGGGTGACGACTGAGAATGCTTCTTAGGGTTTAGGTAAAGTTTTTGGCAGAGATTATGAGTCTTGTTTATATAAGAATATCAAAAACGAACCATAGTTGGAAGATTTACTCGTTTAAGTAACTAAATACGATATTAATGACCAAATCAATGAAATAAGTTGTAGATTTCGTGCATGATCAGTAATTTATAAATATGGACTTGTACTTTAGTTATAATCATTTTCTTGGACCTTAATTTACTAGATTTATGCCAAAAATAATCGATTTAGATGCTAAAAACAAATTAGGAAACAAAATAAGCTATTTAATGAGAAAATCTAGTACAATAACTAACAAAATTTGGCTTGGACACCAAGAAAACGAAATTGGACCAGCTATAACATTTCTTGGAGTTTAAGTTTCATTAAGTTAATCGAAAATAGGAAAGAATTGACAATATTAGTCCTTATAGTTCTCGAAAATGCGATCTTTAGCCGTTTTAAGCGATTTTAATGGTTTCTAAGGATTATTTGGCATGATTGAAAGTTATGGAATTATAAAATAAGTTAAAACAAGTTAAATACAAGTTTTAATCAGCTCAAAAGATCCGAATTACATTCTCGAATCGGTTTAAACAAACACGAAAAATCCGAGATGTTACATGAAACGAATAGAATCACATGTTTATTTGTGTCCTTGAGCACACTTAAAATCGGGTTACTGATAGTAACCCATAACCCATTAATTTAATTAATCAAATGAGTGCGCCGATTGCAATAAATGGTTAAAAGGGTCTAAAGCGTCGGGTTGATCGTGAGAGTTTTTTATTCTAATTTTGAATGTATGTCCTATATATGATCAGGATCAAACAACTAAGTTCTTGGATCAATCTCCTTAGAGGCTAGCGGAAATCACCTCTAAGTAACCGAGATCTCGTATCTTCTTGTTTATATTATTGCTGAGAAAGGAAGGTAGGAGAGAAAGTGGAACAGTTGTTGAGAGGATAAAGGTTATGGTTATGAGAAAAGTCTCATGCACTTTGTTTTATTTCATGGGCCCAATAGGCTTTGTTTACAAATAGCCTTAGGCCCAAACATACAAGCAAGATAAAAGGCGATTACATACGAGCGTAAATAAACAAGATAATACAAAAGACTTAGTATACAAAATAGGGCCTAGCATTAAACGAAATGTTTAACTAATAAATTTAAACAAATGGGATAAACATGACAACCTAAAATCTAATCGTTTTCAGTTCTTATAAAGAATTACCATCCCTATAGAAAACTTTCGGTGAGAAAATTCAAACGCATAGGTTTTGATATTTTAGTCTAGATGGTCTCTAGCGTGGAACAATCCCACATTGAATGCTTCAAAGGTTCACAGCTTTATGTAGGACCAAATGAAATTTCAGGGAAATTGTCCAAAATTAATTACAAAGAAAATACGACCATATTAGTCACATTCATTAGGTACCTAACTTTTTGTCACCATAAAAGACTTTATGTATATATATAGATAAATGACTGATCACTTGAAAAGTCTTTCAGTTGACTTAAAAGCAATCATCATTTACAACTCCTATTTATGTTACTGTACATTCTTAACCATTCATGCATTTTCCTATGGCCTTAGTCCCAATTTGTCTCATCTCTCTATCTATTTTGCTACATTATGTAGCAGCACAACAGACTAATGGTTCTGTATCTGTTGGTGCATCACTCACGGCAACACCGAATGCGAAACCCTGGCTTTCATCTTCAGGTGAATTTGCCTTCGGGTTCAAACAACTTCAAGGTAGAGATGGCTTCTTGTTATCCATCTGGTATGAAAAGATACCTGACCAAACCATTATCTGGTATCCAGATGGCGGTCTGATAATGTCTACAGGATCCAAAGTTGACCTGGTAGATGGGCGTGGGCTCGTACTCAGTGATCCTCAAGGCAAAGAGGTATGGAGTTCTGGATCCATTTCTGATCTTGCATATGGTTATATAAACGATACGGGTAACTTTGTTATCGTTGGTAGTAATTCTCGCAATATATGGGAGAGTTTTGATCATCCGGCAGATACCTTGTTGCCTACTCAGGTTATGGCCAGAGGTGGAGAAATTAACTCCAAAATGAGCAAAACAAACTACACTGGTGGAAAATTCCAATTACGCCTGCTTCAAGATGGGAATCTTGTTCTTAATACTCGAGATGTTTTTACTGACACCCCTGATAATGCTTACTACATTAGTGGCACTCGTGATGCCGACAATTCATCGAATTCTGGTGACCAGTTGATCTTTGATCCAAAGGGGTACATGTATATATTGAGAAGAAATGGCGAAAGAGCTAATCTTACAGGAGACTCACTTCCTTCTGGAGATTACTATCACAGAGCCACACTTGATTCTGATGGCGTTTTTACTCAATACTACCATCCCAAGAATCCCACTGATGGTACAAGCTGGGAAATTGCATGGTTTGTACCAGAAAACATGTGTCGGACTAGTGATGGCAAAGCTTGTGGGCTAAACAATGTTTGCATCCTTGATAACAATCGACCAACCTGTGAATGTCCACGAGGATTCTCGTTGCTTGATCCTAATAGTCGAAATGGTGACTGCAAGCCTTATTTCACTCCGAGCTGTGACGAAGGTGAGTCAAATAACGGGGAAGATGTGTTTGATTTCATCGAGCTCACAAACACTGATTGGCCAGGATCCGACTTTGTGAGCTTGAATCCGAGTGACGAACAAACCTGTAGAACTTCCTGCTTGAAAGATTGTTTCTGTGCAGTTGCAATTTACAGGGACAATCGATGTTGGAAGAAGCAGCTTCCGCTTACCAACGGATATAAAGATCCTGCATATAATGTGAAGGCCCTCCTGAAGTTTAGGAAATTTGATGGTCCTGTTCCAGGAGAAAATAAAAGTGGAACTGGAGAAGATAAAAGTGAAAAAAGTTTGATATTGGTGGGATCTGTTCTCTTAGGTGCCTCTGTGTTAGTAATTGTTGTATTGATTGGTGTGATTTATGTGCATCTATTTAAAACCAAAAAGAAGGGAACTCCACTTCTAAGTAGTGCAACTGTTGAAACGAATCTGCCTCGTTTTACATATCAAGAACTAGTTGAAGCTACTAATGGGTTCAAATATGAATTGGGAAAAGGGGCTTTTGGAACAGTATACAAAGGTGAAATAGGGACAAAGGTCGCGGCGATTAAGAAACTAGAAACTGTGGTCCAAGATGGCCAAAAGGAATTCATAACCGAGGTCAACACAATTGCAAGGACTCATCACAAGAATTTGGTGCAGCTTCTTGGCTATTGTGATGCTGGTGAGAAGCGGCTATTGATTTATGAATACATGGCAAATGGCACTTTGGCAGACTTTCTATTTGGAGGAATGAGACCTAGTTGGAAACAGAGGAGTTATATCGCCTTAGGTGTTGCAAAGGGGCTCACATACCTTCACGAAGAGTGTAGCAACCAGATCATCCACTGTGACATAAAGCCTCAGAATATTCTTCTTGATGATTACTACAATGCTAAGATTGCTGACTTTGGACTGGCAAAGCTTTTATTGATTAATCAAAGTCGAACAAATACTGGAATTAGAGGAACAAAAGGATATATTGCTCCTGAATGGTTTAGGAACACCCCTGTCACATTCAAGGTAGATGTCTATAGCTTTGGCGTCTTGCTATTAGAGATCATTTCATGCCGAAAGAGTGTGGTTTTTGATGATGATGCCGAAGATGTGGCAGTTTTGACGGATATGGCATGGGATTGCCATCAAGACGGCAGACTGGATGCATTCGTCGAGAATGATTTGGAGGCCTTGGATGATTTGGAGAAACTGACAACATTTATGATGGTTGGTCTTTGGTGTGTTCAAGAAAACCCTTCACTAAGGCCAACCATGAAAAAGGTCATCCAGATGCTTGAAGGAGGAATTGAAGTGACCGAACCTCCTTGTCCATGCCCTTTGTCTGTTACCTCTTTCTCATCTTCAAATTGAACTACTTTGTTCTTGTACCTCGTTATATATATTGTTTGTTAACTATAGTTAATGCAAGATTGAGTTCTAAACCATAAATAACTGAATAAAGATTGTAGAATATGATTTGATCTATGTATCTTTATTATCACATCTTTAGAGTTTACTATCTTAATTTAGATTATCAATCTTAAAGCGCTCTTTTAGTATAGACTTCATGGGTTGTGTAGGTCCCGAAACCGGATCCGACAAACAAACGACTTTGTTCTTGATAAACTCTCGAGACGGGTGCGGTATAAACAAACGATCGAACAAATATATAAAGATAATATTGAACGACTCCGTAACCGGTAACAAAAGATTTATAACATAAAACGAACCGATCCCACCCAAGGTGAGCTCCCCTTGGGTGGTTGTTTACACACTACAAAACACACACACAAATGACAAATACAAGTCCTATTTATAGCCTAACATATTGTTTCTAGAAGTTTTCTCGTTAAACTTGAACGTGTGTCGAAGTTCTCGTTTAGTGTCCGGATTTCTCGCCGATATGTATCATTAACTTGACCGTAAATATATAATAGGTTTCGTAATTTGATATCGCAAGTCACAACATTTTGGCCTTACAGGTTGCTTTTAAATGGTACGTGCAAAAGATTTATATGGTAAAGTATGACAACTGGAAGGATCCAAGAAAAGGATAAGTATTGTTAATAACTAGGGTGCAAATCTTGTCTGGTAGCGGACTGAATTAGGGGGTGTAAATGAGTCAAGTCCGAGCTTGCCTAAGCTCGAGCTATACTCATTTATTTATCGAAAGGCCGGGCTATCTTCATTTTGAGCGTTATGTATAGAGCTCTAGCTTGGATTGGATTTACTCAATAAATAGTTATTTTATTTATATACAAACAGAATATTTTTACATTTTTTTATTAAAAATTGTAGTTATTTTTATAATAATTTTATATATAATAGTTTTTCTTACGTAATTATATTATTATATATAATATATAGAAACTATAATATGTATGCAAATAACATACTCATTTAGGATCGCGAGCATAGTCAAGCCTATATGTGAAGCTCCAAATTGAGCTCGTCTGAGTTTTAGTTTAGGCTCGCACTCGCTTACACCCTAGATTGGATTGTTGAATCCAAACATGACCCATATATTTATTCGTGTCAAATACAATCATAAGCCGAAAACCTTAAAATCATGTAATCTGGACACGAAGTTATAAATGAGTCAAACGAGTTAGTGATAAATGGTTTAAATGAGTCGTAATCGGGTTGATCTTATATTTTTATTACAGTTTTAAATGGGTACTTTAATTAAACAGAGTAACAAAAAACAAACACGATTACATGAGTATTTAAAACACTCTTCTTTACCTTGAATAGGTGTTGCCTTGAATTGATTTAAAATATGACAGATGAATTTTGCATGCCTGTCTTTTGCTTGATTTAGTAGTGAAGACAATTTATAGGTATTTAACTTTTTATCAAACTTAGGATTCTTATGAAAACAATATGGCAACTGGAATGTTCCAAAAAAAGATATTTTTTTTATTTTTTTTTTATTTTTATTTTTATTTTTATTTTTATTTTTCGAATGGCACTCCTAGATGATTTAGACCGGGAAAGGAACACTTGGCCAGTTATAATCTCACAACTTGAGGCATATAGCCCAATGAATGAACATCAATAATTGAGCTGCCACCTGCCAACATTTTATTATTTTCAACCACTCTTCGTGTCAATCAATCCTGTTGGGTAAGCAAGTTGAATCAGGATGTGTGAACGAGCTGACTTGAATCGGAGCTCGTCTTAAGCTTGAACTCGGCTCGTTTAATTTACCGGAGCTTGAGATATCTTTGTTTTGATCTCTATGTCGGAGCTGGAGCTCAACTAGCTTGTTAATAACTTTCAGAACTTTAGTTAGAATCTGATTTATTGAACATTTAATTATATACGTAACTTTTTTAATATTTTTTTACAATTAGAACTATATTTAACTATGTAACAAAGTATATAATATGAAGTTACTTTTGTCATGAGTTAATATAAT
Organism: Bidens hawaiensis; assembly: GCF_021521415.1. Taxonomy (NCBI): domain Eukaryota; kingdom Viridiplantae; phylum Streptophyta; class Magnoliopsida; order Asterales; family Asteraceae; genus Bidens; species Bidens hawaiensis. Next base: position 102,076 of record NW_027493951.1, on the reverse strand, counting down.
AGTTGTAACGCATTTATATAAAATAAGATCTATAACAAAGCTCGTTTAGACTTGTGAGAATGGTTATGCTTGGTGTGTCATACATGCCCATTTATTAAATGAGTTTTAGTTTTGGCTTGGGCATGGGCTTGTTAAGCTCGGCTGCTTACACCCGGCCCTAAATTATTGATGAACCCGAGCAGGATTCACGACATGCTTATTCATGTCCTTGAACACACTTAAAATCATGTTTCTAGCTAGAACGTGGCCCATAACCCATTAATTTAAATAATTAAATAAGCTAGCGGGTTGCAATAAATGGTTAAAATGATCTGAAACGGGTTTATCTTAAAGAATCTTCTATTCTAGTTTTAAGCAAGTTGTTTAATTTATCTAACCAAGTTAAAAAAAATGTGATATAGATGAAAGCCTAAAACCTAATCATTTTAGTCATTTTAAGGTTGTGTAAGTAATCTACACCCCTTTGAATATGGTTTCAATGGTTTCGATAAAATATGAGATACTTCAATGCGAAAAACTTCAAAAGTTTCATAATAGTTATAATGTTTTAGTCCTTAGTCTATAGCGTGGAACATAGTTTCCACATTGAATGCGTCACAACTATACGTAAATTAGGTGAGCAACTATTTGTTGCCCCAAAAGACTCCTGTGCATGGATTGACTTGAAAGTCTTTCAGGTGACTTAGTAGCAAGCATCCTTCAAAACTCCTATTTTTGTTACTGTTCTAAACCATTCAAGCATGCCTTAATCCCAATTCGTCTCATTTCTCTTACTATTTTGTTACATTTTGTAGCAGCACAACAGCCTAATGGTTCTGTATTCTGTTGGTGCATCACTTTCCGCAACACCTGATGCCAAACCATGGCTTTCATCTTCAGGTGAATTTGCCTTCAGGTTCCAACAAGTTCAAGGCATCGATAACTTCTACTTGTTATCCATATGGTATGACAAGATACCTGATAAAACCATCGTATGGTATCCAGAAGGCGGTCCAACAATGTCTACAGGATCCAAAGTTGATCTGGTTGATAGGCGTGGACTTGTACTCAGTGATCCTCAAGGCAGAGAGTTATGGAGTACTGGCTCCATTTCTGATCTTGCATATGGTTATATGAATGATACGGGTAACTTTGTAATTGTGGGTAACAATTCTCACAATATATGGGAGAGTTTTGATCATCCCGCGGATACCATGTTGCCTACTCAGGTTATGGCCAGAGGTGGAGTAATCAACTCTAAAATGGGCAAAACGAACTTCAGTGGTGGACGATACCAATTACGTCTGCTTCCAGATGGGAATCTTGTTCTTAATACTCGAGATGTGGTTACTGGAACTCCTGATGCTGCTTACTATGTAAGCGGCACATATGACGCCGCCAATTCAACGAATTCTGGTTTCCAACTGCTTTTTGAGGCCACAGGATACATTTTTGTTGTGAGAGCGAGCGGAGAAAGAATTTATTTTACTCGAAAAGACTCTCTTCCTTCTGGAGATTACTATCTGTAGGTTCCCAGCCGGATCTACACGAGATATCACGTACTACGCAGGTGCGGAATCCCTACGTAAGACGTTACGAGTATAGAAAACAATACGATTAACACACGATAATCAAACACGTTGTATACCAACCTTAAATACGTGATACGAAGATCACTTGATTACAGACTCTCTCTGACTCGAATACACGAAAACTGTAAAACTGAATTAATCTCTTTTTCTTAAGCCGTAACAGATGGCTTATATAATCACGACAACTTCGCCTGGCATGTTCAGGCGAAGTTGTCACTAACTTCGCTTGACTAACAAGTTCGCCCATATCAGCGAACTTGTTAGCAACTTCGCTTATACAAAACATAAAATATTACAAACGCGATTACAGACACTAGACACTGAACTACTGACATTATGCACCAACAGACTCCCCCTTGGCAGTAGCTTCATCTCTTTAGCTTCAAACACGTATCTTGTAATCTTCAACCTTGTATCTTCACGCATGCACTCCTTCTCGAACACAAACCGACACAACTCTTTGATATTTCCTCGCTTCGTCTTTCCAAGCAGGAATATAAAAGATTTTCTTCTCATTGAGCACCTGCAGATCAGCTTGCGATAAGTTTACCAAATGCATCGGATCGTAAACTCTTAGTACCTCTTGCTCATCCTCGTCTTCCATCACCGCCTCAGCTGTCTCACAATCTACAAACCACCACTTTAGGTCTTTAAGCACATCCTTGGGCATAAGCTTCATCGGTACTTCTTTCAAACACCGGATCGGTTTATACTTCATGACCATCCAAGGCTTTCCATCAGCTCTCAAACCTCTATCCTTGTCTTCAACAAGTTTTCCCTTTTGTGGCTTCAACAGCTCAAACTTCTTCTCTTTTATACTCTCTTTCCATACAATTTTCCCAATGACTAGCCATATTATCATCACTTCGATTGATTAACCCCAATCTGGCTAAATCTTTCACTTCACATTCCGACAGTGTATTCAACGATCTTAACATTCTTTTAAAATACTGAACACCGTCATACCTTTTAATCACGAAGAGCCTCAACTGCTCATCATAGATCCAGCATATAATCCATTTCTTCGCTTCAGCATAGCCTTTAATGTTGTAACTCTTTTTAAACATTGTAGGTACCACTGGCTTCTTCGTTTTGATAAACCAATGAGCATAGCCTTCCTTCCATCTAGGCTGCTCCTCCCATTCTGTATCATCAACTACTGTATCTTCACATACATTCGACTTCTCAACGGTTGGAAGCTCGTGTTCAACATTCTCCTCTACAATTTCACCTTCTTCAACATCATCTTCTATCACTATCTGTGCACCAATCTTCTCAATTTCTTCTAATGGCAGCACATAATCATCACACACATCATCAACATCTAACATATCATCATCCAACTCCTTCAAGGCATCGATCACATCATCTCCCATCTCCTCGTCATCTACCATCACCACCTCATCACCACCAGAACCGCCAGCTGCACCTGCAGACTCCCCCTGAGCTGTGGTTGTCCCAAGAGCTTGAGTAGTTCTTGGCAACTCATCACCTGCACCTTTCGATGCATTGGGATCATCATCTCTGTCATTCTTCTTCTTTGTCCTGAGCTCGTCGCCTTTACAGCTCGTCTCCCCCTGAGATGCCAAGAACTCCTTCATAGCATCTATAATTTTTCCATGTTCAACCAGGAGGGACGACTGTAGTTGATTTTCTGCTACTAGGCGCTGAATAGCCTGGGTCTGGATAAGATATATCCTAGATTGCTCTGCCACGACCCGTTCTAGTGCAGCTATTCTTTCCGAGTCTGATAGGGTTGCATCGAAATCGAACCTCATGTGAGATATGGCTTGAGTATACTGTGGAGGGATTTCGAATGAAACCGGGACATCAGAAGTAGCTGTGGACGTAACCGCAGGTGGTATCGTGACCGACAACCCTGCAGTGTGAACCACTGTCGACTCAATAACCTGTGCAACAACCTCCGACGGAGTAAGCGTTGGAGGCGGGCAACGATACAATATCTGGAGTCGTCAGCTGGAGTGTGATGGATGGGAGGCCAACAGATGATGATGTAGCCACCATGGGAACGTCCGTGGCGCTTGGCCTTGTGACCTGTAATGGTGTAGGGACAATTGACATACCGGACAGTGTGAGCGGAGCGAAACGTATGACTCTAGAGCTCTCACCAGCTCCCCTACCTGCACCTGTCCTGTCCCTTCTTGAACGTCTGATCAACTTATGAATGTCTTCTTCTTCTTCTGACTCACTGTCGTCATCTGTCCTCTTTCTCTTCCCATACGTCCTCTCTTGAGTCACCATCATACGTCTTGCCTCATCCATTACATCATCAAAATCTGAGTCATCCACCGTCGTAGCTGCTCTAGTAACATTTACTCCCGTACTCTGTGGAACCGAGACCTGTATATTTTCTTGAAGATCAACTCGGTCCATGTCAAAAAATCCTTGGCCGCCAAAAGCAGCGTCAAGGTCTACCTCTTCTTCAGCTGACACAACAGGCGCAGCAGGTACAGCTTGAGGTGCTCCCGCCTGTTGTGTTTGAGGATCTCTAAACTCGTCCCCATTAGCAGGAACATACTCCGGGTTGATTAAATACCCAAACAGTGGAGTATGCCTAGGACGCAGTTCAGGCTTGCTTCTAGCACTCGAAGTTCTACATTGAGCAAAGATACGCTTGTTCACACTCTCCACGTATCTGATAGGGCGACGTTGAGGCAACGTGGGAGCAACATGATTCAAGATCATTTGGAGAAATCTTGGATACATGATGAATCTCTCACGCCCCATCGCCCTTCGCTATCGATCAATCTCATAGAAGACCATCTGACTCAAGCTGTAACGCTTGTTATAAGTCAGAGCAGTCATCGCCGACTGCAAGGTCGCGCCCATCCCGTCAGTGCCCGCCTTCCTCCCTGACATGCAGACAATCATTACGTGCATGAGGAAGCGCCACTGATCGAGCAAGAAATCTTTCCTTCTTTGTGTATCCCCTAAGGGACCAGAATATCCCATTCGTAGAAATGCTCCATCACGAAACGGAGCAACAAACTCTGTCGGGTCGTCCCTCGTCTCCTCTCCGAATTGCAAAGCCACCCGGATTTGTTCGGACGAGAACTGAACATCCTGACCATTTACCGTTGCACGCATCACCGGGGGGTCGACGCGGCAGTCATATTCCACCGTCTGCCAGAAATCCTCAATGTTGGGCAAGGAAATCGGCAGAGTTGTCGTAATGGCGTGGAATATCCGCGAGCGTAGCAGGAATGTGATGATTTCGCGGAAATCATCTACTCCACTCGCGTCTGGGTCAAGTGTGATATACATGTTATGACCCGGAAAGAATTGTCTCTCATTATCTCCTCCATCATCTCCTCCAGCACCTCCAGCACCTGCTACTGAAGCCATATCTGCAACAAACAGATCAAGTTAGATGACCGTCAAGGCAAACCACAAGTTCGCCTGTTACCATGAGCGAAGTTGTGATTATTCTGTATAGGCGAAGTTAAAGGTGGGGCGAAGTTGGTAAACGGCGAAGTTGGTAAACAACTTCGCTTCAACTGTAACTTCGTCTATTAACTTTTAAGTAAAAGGTCCAGGCGAAGTTAATGATAACTTCGCCTAACCACAACATCGCCTCATATACTGTTGCATAATTCATTATCAGGCGAAGTTAAACCTTAGGCGAAGTTACGGATAACTTCGCTTAACCTATAAGTTCGCCTGAATATGAATCGGCGACAGTAAGCAGATTCAAACTCAGAAATCTGATGTTTCATGGTTAGTTTGACGATTGAGGGGTCCGAAACACATGATTTTAAGGTTATTTAGACGATCAAACTGATTAGAACCACGTAAAACAATTTTTGAAAAATCCGATTGAACGGTCCAACGGTCCGAGGTCCATAACCGGGTCGAAACGACCACTGATTAACATCGGAGAACAAGGATTATACGATATAATGACAACACACACCTTGAAATCGAAACGGAAACTGGAAAAATAAGCACAAGGATCGAAAAAAAACGATAAGTTCGCTGGAAAACGGACAAGTTCGCTGGATTAATCGAGAGAATAAGTTCGCCGAATTTCAGAAAATAATGAACTGTTTGACCTTAAGTATTCTTTATATAGGGGCGGAGTTACACAGGCGAAATTGTGGATAACTTCGCCTAGGGCGAAGTTATTCACAAGTTTGCCGATTTTACAAAATAAACCCCTATAGTTTGAACATTTTGCAATTAAGTTTTAAAAACTTCCCTTTAAGAATTAAATGACACGATCAAGTCCAAGTAACCAGTTATAAAATCATAAACTACCTAAGTACGAAACACTTTTAAAAATTAAAGTACAAGGGATCAAATTTCAGTCTTGACAGGGACTACTACGTTTTAGAAAAGATCCGAACAGAAATTATACTAATTACGTGACTGTCACATAGATCCGTGTTTAGCTGTATTATGACATAAAGAAACAGGTTGTAGGCAGGTAAATAACTTAAGATGGTTTTCATCGTTTCTGTGATACGAGTTAAGTTCAATTAAGCTAAAAAATTAAGTGGGCAACAACTCAGAGATTATGATGCCTCCTATCTATTCTCAAAGCGTATTTGGCTTTCCCCAAGTCACCCCGAATTGACTTCGACCCGTAGTGTCTGATTAAGTTGTAAGTATTCTTCGATCTTTAGACTCTGCTTCCCGTTCTCTTTCTTACATCATGATTGACATTTCAAGTTAAAGAATGTCTCAATGACTTATAAATTTTTTTTTTTATTTTTTTATTTTTTGTTTTTTTATCAAACACATTGAGAACAACTGCAAGTCCCGAATCTGGATCACTGCAGTCTCTTGACACGCTTTCTTCACGGGAATCAGAACACTAACAGGCTCGTGTATGACTGGGTAATCGCTTTTCTGCCTATCATTCGGAAAGATATATATGAAGACATGCAGAATTCTTAAGAAGTTTCCACATAAAATCGAGTAGATTTAGTTAGTATCACTTCTACTTTTACGCACCATAAAAAGCTACCATGACATACAATGACTGTTCTAAAGCCTTTTAAGCCTAATAACTTCACTAGTTAAGCACACAGAATCAGTAAATCTATCATTTTCCAAGGTTGGATCAATTTTCTGTTAAAACATAGTAACAGAACTTCTTACGAAGTAGTAGACTTGAAAAATAATTTCATTTCCCTAAAAAAAATTTTTTGACTTCAATCGCCCCGATCAGTTCAAAGTCTTCAGGTAAACGGTTATCATGAGGATCCAATGGATCCGCTGGACCGACCACATACAAGTATGTGTCCTTCTAACTAAGTATGAACGACTAATTTTCAGCGAAAGAATAAAAACACATCATAAACCGCCCCGGTCACATTCAGTCATCTGGTTAATGGCAACCCTCAAACTCTACAAGTAGAAAATGAGGACCAAACATATCCGAGGATATGTCCTTCAAACTGAGGTAACCGACATAATTTTAAGCGATAGTGACATTTTTTTTTATATATATGCACAAAAAGCATGGTTACTCGGGACTGATCATCCCATTCAACTCAACAAGGTTTTGAAATCTTGATTTGTCAAACGCTTTAGTATATAAATCAGCGAAATTATCAAGCGTATCCACCTTTTCAAGCACAATCAGTTTCTTCTCAGCACAATCCCGTATAAAATGATGACATATGTCAATATGTTTAGTTTTACTGTGCTTTACGGGATTATTAGTTACTGAGATCGCAGCAGTGTTATCAATACAAATTGGAGTAAGTGAGAAATTCAGACCATAGTCGCGTAACTGTTGTTGAATCCACAGAACCTGGGAGCAGCAGTTGGATGCTGCCATGTATTCTGCCTCACATGTTGAAATGGCGACTGATGTCTGCTTCTTGCATTGCCAGGACACTAATCTGCCTCCTAGAAACTGACATCCTCCAGTAGTTGACTTCCGACTCTGATTGCACCCTCCATAATCAGAATCTGTGTAAGCTACCAACTCCAAGTCTCCTCCCTTCGCGTACCACAACCCCAGCTTAGGTTTGCCTTTGAGATATCGCAAGATCCTCTTCACACCCTTCATGTGAGATTCCTTTGGGTTTGCCTGAAAACGAGCACAAAGACAAACTGCAAACATAATATCAGGCCTAGAAGCAGTTAAGTACATTAAAGAACCTATAATAGCCCGATACTGAGTTGGGTCCACATCTGCGTCATTGTCTGTCTCAGCACCCAATTTATGGTTGACGCAGATTGGAGTATCGAATGGAGTGCTGTCCTCCATCTTGAAGCGTTTGAGCACATCATGGACATACTTGGTCTGATGAATGAACATCCCATCCTTCTTCTGATCAACCTGCAATCCTAAAAATAAAGTTAGTTCACCCATAGCACTCATTTCAAACCTTTTCTTCATGACGGCCTCAAACTCCTGACACATGGAGACTTTTGATGCAGCAAAGATAATGTCATCCACGTAGACTTGCACCAGCAGGAAGTCGATTCCTTCTCTCTTGAAGAACAACGTGCTATCTATCTTCCCTCTTTCAAACCCATTTTCAAGCAAGTAATCTGATAAGGTTGAGTACCAGGCACGAGGTGCCTGATGTAGTCCATACAATGCCTTGCTTAACTTGTACACGTGGTCTGGAAAGTCTGGGTCAGGAAAACCCGGAGGTTGCTCAACGTACACAACCTCATCAACTTTCCCATTTAGGAACGCACTTTTCACGTCTAACTGAAATACCTTCATCTTCTTATAAGCAGCAAATGCCAAAAACAATCTAATGGCTTCCAATCTTGCCACAGGAGCGAACACTTCATTATAATCAATCCCCTCTTGTTGATTAAAACCTTTAACGACTAGCCTCGCCTTGTTTCTTATAATAATCCCTTTCTCATCTCTCTTGCACTTAAAAACCCATTTTGTGCCTATCGCATGCACATTCTTTGGTTTTTCAATCAAAGTCCAAACTTCCATTTTCTTGAATTGAGCCAGCTCTTCTTGCATGGCTTCGACCCACGAGCTGTCCTTTAGAGCCATTTGATAATTCTTTGGTTCAATCTGGCTGATAAAGCAGGTGTACAAGCATTCGTTGATTATGCCTGTCTCCTTAATGCTTGTGTAAACACAGGTGTGCTCATTCAAGCTACGTCTTGTTTGTACACCGGAGGACACATCACCAATCACATTCTCCAAAGGGTGATCTTTATGAATTCTCGTGGTCGGAACCGAACCGACATGCAAATTGTCTTCCAAGTTAGAAGAGAGCTCGTCAATGGTTGTTCCTTGCTGAGAGTGAAACGGATTGAAAAATTCTTCTTCAGGAGAGGCAGCAGGGGTATCGATAGCATTTGATGAGGAAGGTTGACATTTATCAAACAGCTGTCTTTGCACTAGATTTTCTTCCTCATCAAGGATCATCTTCGTAGCAACTCTTTCTTCTACTTCTGCACTATCCAAATAAGGTATGTTAAAAGACTTAAAAAGTCTATCATAGTCGAAAAACTCAGCAGGTCCGTTGCTTGGTTTTGGCGGTTTGTAACTTGTGATATTGGTGTTACACACCACCTCAACCTTGCCGGTCGATGTATTAAAGACACGTCTGTTGGGAGTCCCAACAACATAACCGACTAAGATTCCTTCATCGGCTACTTCACCAAATTTAGAATTTGTCTTTAAAATCGAACAAGGGGACCCGAATGGTTCAAGACCACTCAAGTTGGGCTTCCTCCCATGCATAAGCTCATAACACGTTTTATTAAGTCTTTTAACAGTCAAGACTCTATTCAGGATACAACAGGCTGTAGCAACAGCTTCAGCCAGAACACCACAGGAAGCTTCGAATCAGCCAGCATAGTTCTGGCTCCTTCAATTAACGTTCTATTCTTCCTCTCAGCCACTCCATTCTGTTGCGGAGTATACGGAGCGCTGTACTGGTGCTCAATCCCTTTCTGAAGGCAGAAGATCTCCATTTCATAATTCTTGAACTCCGTTCCATTGTCACTCCTGATGAACTTAACCCTTTTATCCATAACGTTCTCAACTTTGGTAATCAAATCCTTCACCATCTGAGCCGTTTCATCTTTTGATTTCAGGAAATATACCCACGAATATCGTGAGTAATCATCAGTGATCACCAAGCAATAAGAAGTACCTCCTAGACTTTTTGCATTCACGGGACCGAAGAGATCCATGTGAAGCAATTCTAGAGTACTGACAATAGAATTGACCTTCTTGGTGTGATGGGATTTCTTGTGCTGCTTTCCCTTCTTGCACGCTAGACATTTGTCTTCAAAGTTGAAACTTTTCAAGGGAACGCCCAGCACAAGTCCATTCTTGACAATGTGGTTCATCTTCCGAAGATGAATGTGCCCCATTCTCCTATGCCACAATTCGGACTCCGATTCGCTCGCTTTTGTCATAAGGCATGATTCTTCCGTGGCCATTTCAGTCGACCTCATATCCATAATATACGTATTCCTCTCACGTGGAGCCTTCATCACAATCCACTCCTCTGGTATCTGAAAACCAGGATGCAACACAATCGCCTCATTCTTTGTAAAATGTACGGTGTACTCCTTATCACAGATCTGCGACACACTCAGCAGATTGTGCTTCAATTCTTCGACAAAGTTTACTTTCTCTAGAGTCATCTTTCCATTAGACACCGTTCCCATTCCTGTAATCTTGCCTCCACTTTCTCCAGCAAAGCTCACTCTCCCTCCTTGAACAGGTTTCAAATCGTGTAACAAGATTTTGTTACCCGTCATGTGCCGGGAACAGCCGCTATCCACAACCCAAAGATTATTGGCAGCCCTGTTCAACTGTTCCTGCACGATTAAAGCAAAAGATTAGAATCTAGGGACCCAAGACCAATTGGTCTTGGATCTATACATCCCGAACTTTGGCTTTCCAAAGTTAGTCTCTGTATAATTCCTGTAAGTCCTATTAGTATACCTCCTTGTAGATTGATTGTGAGGCCTTCCAAACCTTTGTGAATTGAAAGAATTATAACTTACTGCTTGGTTATCAGCAGTGTGAAACTGAGATTGGTTTCTTTGAAAACCTGAATTAGTCTGATTTCTGAATTTTGAATGGTTTTCACTTTTACCAGTATTATAATTACCATTAGGCTTAGTCTCAGTTTTGGTATGCCTCACACCTCTGAATCGCTGCTTCAGAGGGCAATCTGCAACTAGGTGCCCTAATTGATTACACCTAAAACAACACCTATGCTCAACTTTCTTTTCAACAGTTGTTTTGGATGTCGAGGCTGTACTACCGCCCGTTCGTCTCACATATGGTGGGACATAAGGGTTTAGCGGAGAACTCTTTTTAGTTGTTTTATCTTTCTCTCCACTATTTGGTAATACAACCTCCTCCTTTGTCTTACCCGACTCGAATGACTTATCCGAATCTGATGAGACCGGACTCGGAATAGAAATTTTAACACTTGACACAGGCGGACTTGTTTCGCCTCTACTAACATCTGGTTCTTTACTAGTTACCTTAATTGGAACTGTCTGAACAACCTCAAAGTCAACAGATTTCTGATTACTAGGATTAAAAGTGTAATTGTGATTATAAGGTGGTGGAACCTCATGATAACCAATTCCTCCCCTCTTAACTGAGGAACCTTGATCACTAACAAGGTGATCAAGAATAGCAGAGGAATTTCTGAACTGCTCAAGTTTTCTATTCAGTTCCACCACTTTCACCTGGTGATCAGCAATCTGTTTTTCTCTTTCAGCTATTAGTTTGGTTTTTTCTTCTAAAACTTCATAGCTTAGATCAATCACTTGAATTTTTTCAGCAAGTTTTGCTTTTAGACTTTTAATATCTTTTTCACAAGCTTTTATTTTAACTTTATAGCTATTTTCTCTTGCTTTTGTAAAATGATGATCTTCTTTTAGAGTTTTAAACTCAGCATCCAAACTAACATACTGATCAGTTATAGTTGCTAATTGCTCAGACAAGTTTTCACATTTAGAACAAGTAGGTTTAGAACATACCTCGGAGAGCTGGTCTTTAGCATCAGCCATGAAAGCTTTTTCTTCCCCAGTAGCTTTCTCACCTTCTTCATTTTCCACATTCGCCAAATTTGCTTGTTCAAAGATTTCTTCAGAATGCAGGTTCCAGTTATATTCACCATCTTCTCTGGAAATCATGGCACTATAATCTTTACTACCCCCATTATGCTGTGTAGACTTGCCTTGACCACGTTCTACACGCTCATTTCTGCACTCCTTAGCAAAGTGGCCGTTTTGCTGACAGTTGTAGCATCTTACCTTCGTCTTGTCAAACCCTGGCCTTCCACCGACAAACTTTCTTCCGGTCTTTTTCATAAACCGTTTCACTCTTCTCACGATCATAGCCATCTGCCATTGCAGATCCATTTCTTCCAGATCATCAGCATCAATCTGGTCATAGTCTTCATCCAACATAGCTGGATCAACAATCTTCCCCTGAATGTAGTTCTCATAGGAAGCAATAAAAGAAGCATAGAGAGCAAACTGCTCTTCAGCAGATTTGACACTCATGGGCATCTTAGAGTAGTTGTTGCTAGGAATACTTGGAGAGCAACTACTCTTGCTTGCTTGCGGTTTAGATGCACTAGATCCACCTGCTACAAAGCAAACATCACCATTCGTGTTGACTGACACATGCCCCTCATGTGATGAGTTGGCGCCCGACTCTCCCTTCGAGTAGTAGGCAGCTGATTCAGTCTTCGAACCTGAACTAGAGTTGACTTTAGCACCATACATACCTGGATCTTGAACCTGATCCGTAGGTGTCTCCTTTCTAACCATGTTAAGCTCAAAGGTTCGGAGCTTGTTAACTGCTGTCTCAAGGTCATAGTCAGCAAAGTCTTTATCTTCTCTCATCAACACAGTATACATCTCCCATTTTGGTGGGAGAGCATCAAGAAGCTTCTCAACAATCTCATCTTCTTTGTATGCAATTGAATAGTTGCTGAGTTCAGTCATCAGATGATAATATCTGGTGATGATATCATCAAGTGATTCGTTTTTCAGATACTTGAAGACTGAGAATTGATTTTTGAGCAATTTGATCTTCGAAGCACGGATTCCCACATTTCCTTCAAACCGGTTCTCAAGAGCTTTCCAAAGCTCTCTTGCTGTCTTGTACTTTCTAAAAGTATGAAGGATCTCTTGTGGAAGAGCCATAGTGATAGCAGCATGAGCCTTGCTCTCGGCCTCATACATCTTTTTCTCTTCTTCTTCCATTTTGTTGTACTTTTTAATCTGATCACGACCTTCGTACTCCATAGTTGGTGGAATATAACCATCTTGTATACACACCCACATCTTGGCATCTTGATACTTGACATATTGTTCAAAACGATCTTTCCACGCTACATAATCCGTTTTCTTAAGCATCTTGGGTGCCTTTGTAGCCGAACCTGCTTCTACTTCCATCTTTACTAGTTCAGTCTTGTTTATCGAAGACATCTTCTCTAAACTCAAAGAAATCCGAAAATAAAAATTTTATTTTCAAACAGCACTGTTGGCGAAGTTGTGGATAACTTCGCTTAAAGCTTAACTTCGCGTGAATTTGTAACGTCGCTCACTTTCTTAAATTCGCTGGATTGGCGAACTTGAGAATAACTTCGCTTAAGTTGAGCGAACTTGGGAGGTAGGCGAAGTTGTGGGTAACTTCGCTTGAGGTAAGCGAACTTGAAGAGGTAGGCGAAGTTGTGGATAACTTCGCTTAACCTTATATCTTCGCCGTAACCCTAGTAACAGTGACGGCAACTTCGCCTGATGAACACGAAGCTTCTGCAGATTAGATTTCTGGGTTTTTCGAGGTTTGTGAAGGTGTTATGGGTTGTTTAAGCTTGTAGGAGGAGAGTATAACACTAAAACTCAGAAAACTCGTCCCGCGAATAGTCGAACGGAACGATTTCTATACCCGCGTGATAATCACGAACCACACAATCGAGCAAATGCTCTGATACCAATTCTAGGTTCCCAGCCGGATCTACACGAGATATCACGTACTACGCAGGTGCGGAATCCCTACGTAAGACGTTACGAGTATAGAAAACAATACGATTAACACACGATAATCAAACACGTTGTATACCAACCTTAAACACGTGATACGAAGATCACTTGATTACAGACTCTCTCTGACTCGAATACACGAAAACTGTAAAACTGAATTAATCTCTTTTTCTTAAGCCGTAACAGATGGCTTATATAATCACGACAACTTCGACTGGCATGTTCAAGCGAAGTTGTCACTAACTTCGCTTGACTAACAAGTTCGCCCATATCAGCGAACTTGTTAGCAACTTCGCTTATACAAAACATAAAATATTACAAACGCGATTACAGACACTAGACACTGAACTACTGACATTATGCACCAACACTATCACAGAGCTACTCTTGATTTTGATGGGATTTTTACTCAATACTACTATCCCAAGAATACCACTGAGCCTAAAAGTTGGAAAGTTATATATTTTGAGCCCGTGGGAAACATATGTACGATTAAATATAGCAAAGCTTGCGGGTTAAACAATATTTGCAGCCTTGATGGCAATCGGCCAAACTGTGAATGTCCACAGGGGTTCTCATTGGTTGATCCCAATATTCCAAATGGTGACTGCAAGCCGTATTTCACTCCGAGCTGTGATGAAAGCAAGTCAAGTCATGGGGAAGATGTGTTTGATTTCATCGAGCTCACAAATATTGATTGGCCGGGATCCAACTTTGTGAGCCTGGGCCCAAGTAACGAACAAACCTGTAGAACTTCCTGCTTGGAAGATTGTTTTTGTGCAGTTGCGATTCACAAGGACATCGTATGTGGGAAGAAGCAGCTTCCACTTTACAATGGATATAAAGATCCTTCAAATAATGTGAAGGCCTTCATCAAATTTAGGAAAATTGATGGTCCTTCTGGAACAGGAGGAAATAAAAATGGAACAAATATAAAAGTGGATCAGGAGAAGATAAAAGTGGAAGAAATTTGATATATGTGGGATCAGCCCTCTTAGGTACTTTTGTCTTAGGAGTTGTTGTTTTGACTGGTGTGATTTATGCGGGTTTCTTTCAAATTTACAAGAAGGGCGTAAATCCATTTTCATGTAGCGCAACTGTTGAAACTAACCTGCCTCGTTTTACTTATCAAGAACTAGTCACAGCTACCGATGGGTTCAAGGATGAATTGGGAATGGGGGCATTCGGGATAGTCTATAAAGGTGTAATAGGGACAAATATCGTGGCGGTTAAGAAGCTGGAAACTACTGTGGTTCAAGATGGACAAAAGGAATTCAAAGCTGAGGTTAACACGATAGCAAGGACTCATCACAAGAATTTGGTGCAGGTTCTTGGCTATTGTGATGATGGTGAGCAGAGGCTATTGATTTATGAATACATGACCAATGGCACTTTGGCAGGCTTTCTATTTGGAGGCACGAGACCTAGTTGGAAACAAAGGAGTTATATCGCTATTGGTGTCGCAAAGGGACTCACATACCTCCATGAAGATTGTAGCAACCAAATCATCCATTGTGACATACAGCCTCAGAATATTCTTCTTGATAAATACTACAATGCTAAGATTGCTGACTTCGGATTGGCAAAACTTTTGAAGATTAATCAAAGTAAAACCAATACCGGAATTAGAGGAACAAAGGGATATGTTGCTCCTGAATGGTTTAGGAACACCGCTGTCACAACCAAGGTTGATGTCTATAGCTTTGGCGTCTTGTTATTAGAGATCATTTCATGCCGAAAGAGTGTGGTTTTCAATGATGATGCTGAAGATGCGGCAGTTTTAACAGATATGGCATGGGATTGCTACCAAGAAGGCAGACTGGATGCATTCGTCGAGAATGATTCGGAGGCCTTAAATGATTTGGAGAAACTAACAACATTTATAATGGTTGGTCTTTGGTGTGTACAAGAAAACCCTTTGGTGAGGCCAACCATGAAAAGGGTCATTCAAATGCTTGAAGGAGGAATTGAAGTGACCGAACCTCCTTGTCCATGCCCTTTGGTGAGGCCAACCATGAAAAGGGTCATTCAACCTTGTTCAGATTTGGCATGGGATTGCTATCAAGCCGGCAGACTGAATGCATTTGTTGAGAATGATTTGGAGGCCTTAGATGATTTGGAGAAATTAACAACATTTATGATGGTTGGTCTTTGGTGTGTACAAGAAAACCCTTCAGTAAGGCCAACCATGAAAAAGGTCATCCTGATGCTTGAAGGAGAAATTGAAGTGACCGGACCTCCATGTCCATACCATCTCTCTGCTACCACCTGCTAATCTTAAATTTGATCTGCCATGTTTTGGTACTTCTTTCTTTGTGTTGTTTCTAAGGCTTAGTTCTAAGCCATAAATAAACAATAAAGATTGTAAAATATGATTTGACCTATGCAGCTTCATTATTATATCTTGAGCACTATGTAGTTAATATCAATTGTATCAAAGTCTTCCTTATATTAATTTTTTATCTCAGTTTAAAATGAAAAATCTGTTACAGTTCTTAGAAACCAAAATTCTATGCATTCAAGTTGGTAAATATAAAACGCTGTACAAGTGGGCATAGATACTTAATGATGCCCATGTAGGTCATGTGATGAACAACATACACAAGCCAAGCATCTTGGTAGTCATGCAGTAGATTATTTGCATTTTCTAGTTAGTAGGACAAGTAGCGGGTTAGTTCATTTTGAGCCATATTAGCAATAGCAAGTACAGGTTGGTTGTTTGTATGGTATTTATTGCCGGTTAGTATTTGTTTCCTGCATGAATCAGAATTAGAAAATTGTTTCAAGTTATCCTCTCATGCATTCTTCCTCTAACAGGATCATATAGTGCTTTCAAGATGTCCTCTTGTTCTTCACTAGCCGAATCACCACCAGCCTCAGTTTGCGCCATCTCTACACCCTAACTCTAAGTCACGGGTCCATCCGACCACCACTGAAGTCATGTTCGAAGACAACAAAGACTTTTGGGATCAAGTCATCCAACTTTCATAGAAATTTCCATGTAAAGACTTTTGGGATCAAATCCAATCAACGGACTCATATGCAGTATTTATGATTATGCCAGATACCATGGACACTTTCAATCGTTTGAAATTGAGTCAACCATTACCAGTCTTCTAAAGAGATGGTTCAAAAATTGGATCGAGATTCATATTTGATATTTAAACTAGCCCAAACAAGAACATTAGGAATTCAGAAGCATCCGGTCACTGTAATGGCACCCCACTTATTACGCAAGCGTACACAAAGTACTATACTACAACTAACTGAACGAACGAACACGAACATAGGCCATGTTCGTCCAATTGTGTCGGTGAACATTTGATAATGTGTATGTTTACGTTCATTTACGTTCGTTAATTTTTTTAGTTTATGTTTATTCATTAAAGGTTTTTAGGTTTTTCTTTTTTCTATCTTATAATATAGATTTAAGCAAAATATAAAGTATAAAACAAAAATATATATATGAGTATCATGTGGTTAATTATATATAATAATTGATAAGTTTGCTGCCGCTAAGCTCTGATTGGGCCACTTGGCGGCAGCATACTTGTCAATTATTTTGTTCTTTTTTATGGTTTTTTTTTCAATTTGTTTTATGTTTTTTTATTGTTTATTTTGTTTTATTTCTAGTATCGTAACGAAATAAGCCAACCAAACGTCAATTTTATGGTTTTTTGTTTGATAGAATTTTGGTACCATAACAAACATGATGGAAACCGACAGATTCTGCCTAGACTCATCGCCTCAACGTCCGAGACCGACAACGCTCGAATTTACCGATGGACACCACCCCATTCGTGCACCTCAAATTTTATATTATATGTTTTTTCTCTCTGATACCATAACGAAAATTATTCAAGTGCCAATTTTGTTTTTTTTTAGTTTCGGTATCCTAACGAACGTGACGGAAACCGACCGAATTCACGTAGACCGCATTTTGTTTTATAGTACCATAACAAACGTGACGAAAACCAGTTGAATTTGCGTACACTCACCGTCTCAACGCCCGGTGTCAACAACGATCGAGTCTTCATAACATCCGGTTTTAGTGACCGGCGCCACCTATTGGTCCACCTCAATTTTTATATTTTTCCCGTTTTATTTTTGGTTTTTAGTTACAATATCATAACGCACGACGCCAAAACCGATCGAATTCACGTCGACTTATTGCCTCAACAACCGGGACCGACAACACTTGGATTTACCAACCTGCCCGGCGCAACGCGTCGGTAAAACCCTAGTTTATCTATAAATTAACAAATGGATATGAACGTAAAACCTAACACCAACACAACGTTGGTAGCCGGACGTTACTGAATTGCTGACACCGATCATTCTAGGTTAGCCAAATCAAAGAAAACATTGTTTGTGTTCATTTGTGCTCCTAAACCATTCACTAATAAGTTCATTTCCTTAATGAATTGACACGAAAAAGAAATGTTGTTTGGTTACGTACCGTTCAGTTGTCCAATAATGACTTAATGAACGAATATGGCCAAGGCCTTATCCGGTTCGGTTAGTTTATAACCCTGTTGTATCATCCCTCGTTAACAAATTACTAAATTAGAAGTTAACGGACCAACCTTCAAAAAAAAAAAAGAAGTTGAACGGGCCAGAAAAGACAATTAATTGAACACCACCATATTGGACTTTCCTCTTATTTTTACCATTAGGTTACTACACAAATGATCCCAATGGTTTGGCTAAAGTCACATCATGTTTATTTCGACCGAACCTTCAACCTCTTATTAAGGGGCATTCTTGACACCACTAGACCAAAAACCAATAACGTTTTTGGAAGTTTTATCAAGGAAATGAATTCTCAGAGGATTCTAATGAAAACAAGTATTAATTAGTTCAGTGGCTATTTTATATATTGTCCGTTTTACATTAATGCAAAAAAATTATGTCATCCGGAATATCCAAGAAAAAGACTTTCATGTTCAACTTTATTAATTCCACAATTTCGGGCTTTTGTTCAATCAACTAACAACTTTATTATCTTCAAGAGTGTGATAACAGTTTTGAAATTTTGTTCTCAGGCATGGAACATTTCCACGTTGAATACTTTCCGCCAAAAGCACTTACGAGGAAATAAGAGCCCAGAAGCGTATTCATTAGGCTATGGAATACTTTGCTCCACAAAAGACTTCCTCTATAATGGGTAGACTTCAAAAGTCCGTTATTTATTATTTAAACTCCTAATTGAGTTACTGATGTAAATCAATAATCGTTGTCATATGGCATTAGCTCCACTGCATCTCATCATCTTTCTATCTATTTTGCTACATTTTGTAGTTGCACAACAGATTAATGGTTCTGTGTCAGTTGGTGCATCACTCACAGCAACACCCAATGCCGAACCATGGCTTTCATCTTCTGGTGAATTTGCCTTCGGGTTCAAACAAGTTCAAGGCAAAGATAACTTCTTGTTATCCATATGGTATGACAAGATACCTGACAAAACCATTATCTGGTATCCAGAAGGTGGTCCAATAGTGTCTACAGGATCCAATGTAGAACTGGTTGATAGGCGTGGGCTCGTACTTAGTGATACTCAAGGCAAAGAGTTATGGAGCTCTAGGTCCATATGTGATCTTGCATATGGTTATATGAACAATACTGGTAACTTTGTAATCGTGGGTAGCAATTCTCACAATATACGGGAGAGTTTTGATCATCCAGCAGATACCATGTTGCCTACTCAGGTTATGGCTAGTGGTGGAGTAATCAACTCTAAAATGAGCAAAACAAGCTTCACCGGTGGAAGATTCCAATTACGTTTGCTTCAAGATGGAAATCTTGTTCTTAATACTCTTGATATGTTTTCTGGTACTCCTGCTAATGCTTACTATAATAGTGGCACATGTGACAGCTCTAATTCTATAAATTCCGGTTTCCAGCTGGTTTTTGATGAGACAGGACACATGTATATATTGAGAAAAAACGGGAATAGAGTTGATCTTACTATAAAAAACTCCCTTGACTCCGATGGCGTGTTTACACAATACTACTACCCCAAGAATCCCACTGAAGCTACAAGCTGGAAAGTTATATGGTTTGTGCCTGAAAACATATGTGCAACTAGAGATAGCAAAGCGTATGAAGTAAACAATGTGTGTAGCCTTGATGACAATCGACCAAACTGCTAATGCCCACAGGGGTTCTCATTGCTTGATCCCAGTTCTCCTAGTGGTGACTGCAAGCCTGATTTTCCTCTAAATTGTGATGGAGAGTCGAATCATGGAGGAGATGTGTTTGATTTTGTGGAGCTCACTAATACCGATTAAAGGATAATCTTGAACTATCAATAAAGTTGAGAGTTTGTTTTGTAAGTTTATTTTAATATGGATTATTCTAGAATAAGTTTGCCTTGTTTCCTAAGTTAGGTTTAGCTTGGAGAGCAAGTTTAGTAGATTTATAAATAGAGTCTAGATTATTAGATTTATTTGAGAGAGTCAAGAGAAGTCTCTTCTTCTTGGATGTTCGTGAAGTTATGCTTGTTTGATAAGTTCGTTTGGTTATATGAAAAGAGTCGAGGGTTGTTACCCCAATATCTTGTGTTTGTTTGTTTGTTTGATCTGATTGTTTGATCTGTCTGGGCCAACAATTGGTATCAGAGCTTAGGCTCATTAAATGCGCGGTTGGTTGCACGGGAAACGATTCATTGTTTGGTTTGTTCAGTCTGAAGATTGACCGCCGATTTAAGTTGCTGCGGTCCGGTGGTTTTGAAAAAAAGAACCGTGAGTGGCAAGTTATAGCTGTTCGAAAGTCAAAGGTGTCGAAAGAAAATCTCGCTCAACTTAAATTATTTGAAGCAAGCTTCCAGGTGAATAATATTAGTCTACTTTGAATTAAGTCGGTGGAATTAATTCAAAGTTCATTTAAGGTGAAGTGGGGCTTGAAAACAATAAGCCAATAAGAAAAGTGAGGACGTAGGAATTGAAACTAATTTGAAATCTATATCTTTTGTGAACGACCAGAGGTCATACTTTTTTCGAATGTTTATCGTTCAATAGGAAGACCGAAAGCAACTTTATTGCTTTGTTTATTTTTAGCCACTTTTTGATTGGAAAGAAATCAAAGAATAGTTTGATTATTGAGTCATGCCCAGTGATAAAGAAGCAGGGAGCTCAGGAACAATGAAAGAATCGATAGGTGGTTTTGTTTTGCAAGCACCGAAGTTAACTCCGACCAACTACGCATCATGGTCGGTTATGGTGAAAATTATTTTGGGTGCGAACGGTTTGCATGATGCGATTGATAAAGAAAAGGGGACTGGAATTGAAGAAAGAAAGAAGTTTATGGCGTTAGGTGTTATCTTCCAAACCCTACCTGAAGACGTGATGCTTCAGATGTCCAAGTATTCAGAACCGAAAGATGTTTGGAAAGCGTTAAGAGTTCGTAATCTTGGTGCAGAAAGAACTCAGAAAGCTCGTGTTCAAATGCTAAGAGCCGAGTTAAATGGATTGAAGATGGGGAGACAGAAAGTATTGATGATTATGCAGTGAAGTTGGGTGGAGTACAGTCAAAGTACAAGAGCTTGGGAGCGTTACTTGAAGAAGAGGTTTTGGTAAGAAAATTCTTGAACTCTATGCCAGATAAATATTTACCTGTTGTTTCTTCTATGGAGCTACTCGCAAACATCGAAACAATGGCGTTTGAAGATACGGTTGGACGTTTAAAAGCGTATGAAGAAAGAAACAAGTTCAAGAATGTGAATGGACGTTCATCCCAAAGTCAGCTCAAGTTCACCTAAACCGAAAAGAAAGTTGAAAACTACCGAGGACGTGGTAGAGACCGTGGAAGATATAATGGACGAGGAAGAGGAAATCCAAGATGGAATGATGAACGTGAGAATGATGAACGGGTTGAATACTGGAAAAGGAACCCAGGAGAATGGCAAGATAGGAGGAAGTATGTAACGTGCTACAACTATGATAAGATTGGGCACTACTCGAATGAATGTAAAGAACCAAGCAAAGGGAAAGAAGAAGTGAATTTGACAAAGAAAGAAGATGATGTTGATCCTTCTTTGTTCATGGCAGTTTGTTCAATAAAGAGAGTAAGTTTGAATGAAGAGAGGGTTATCCCTTGTGTGTTTGAAAAGGATGAAAAGAATGAAGGAACGTGGTACTTAGACAATGGTGCAAGTCATCATATGTCAGGAAAGCAAGAGTTTTTTACTACCTTAGATGAACGATTTTCGGGTCAAGTAAAGTTTGGTGATGGATCCGTGATTGAAATCAAAGGTAAAGGTAATGTGACTGTGGTAAGTAAGACTGGTGAAAAGAAAACGTTTTGTGATGTTTTGTATATGCCTAAGTTGAAGACCAATCTTCTTAGCTTGTGTCAGTTAGATGAAGAAGGATGTAAGATTGAAATAGCCAATGGGATATTGAAGCTATATGATCAGAAAGAGAGATTGTTGATGAAGATTCAAAGAAATCCGAATAGGATGTACAACATCAAGCTTCAGGTATGTTGTAATCCTAACAACTTTGAAGTTGAAAAGAA
Organism: Bidens hawaiensis; assembly: GCF_021521415.1. Lineage (NCBI taxonomy): Eukaryota > Viridiplantae > Streptophyta > Magnoliopsida > Asterales > Asteraceae > Bidens > Bidens hawaiensis. The sequence goes on along the minus strand of NW_027493951.1, from coordinate 79,994 downwards.
AGAAAGTTATGATGTGAAACAGATTATGAAAGTGAAGGATATTCGGTTTGGAACGATTCCAAAGATTTGTTTGGAGTTCGTGAAAGTGTTGGTCAAGAATGAATTGATGAGAAGAATCGAGTTGAGAAAGAAAATGGCAATATGGCTTCAAAGTTAAGCACGAAAGGAACGGATGCTAAGTTTGTGGAATTGGTGAAGCAAGTATGTTATGGTCAGCTGAAAATAAGGAATAAAAGCTAGAAGAGGAACAATTCAAGATTAAGGGGGGGTGAATAAAGGATAATCTTGAATTATCAATAAAGTTGAGGGTTTGCTTTGTAAGTTTATTTTAATATGGATTATTCTAGAATAAGTTTGCCTTGTTTCCTAAGTTAGGTTTGGCTTGGAGAGCAAGTTTAGTAGATCTATAAATAGAGTCTAGATTATTAGATTTATTTGAGAGAGTCAAGAGAAGTCTCTTCTCCTTGGATGTTCGTGAAGTTATGTTTGTTTGATAAGTTCGTTTGGTTATATGAAAAGAGTCGAGGGTTGTTACCCCAATATCTCGTGTTTGTTTGTTTGATCTGATTGTTTGATCCATCTGGGCCAACACCGATTGGCCATCTTCAGACTATGTGCACATGAACCCAAGTAACGAACAAACCTGTAGAACGTCCTGCTTGAACGATTGTTTCTGTGCAGTTGCAATTCACAGGGACAACCAATGTCGGAAAAAGCAGCTTCCACTTGCCAATGGAATAAAAGATTCGTCGCGAAATGTGAAGGCCTTCCTGAAATTTAGGAAACTTGATCGTCGTTCTAGAACACGAAGAAATAGATGTGGAACAAGAGAAAGTAAAAGTCTAAGAACTTTTATATTTGTGGGATTGGCCCTCTTAAGCAGCTCTTGGTTATGAATGTAGAAAATTAAATTGGGTCTTCTTCAATTAACATAAAATAAAGATACTCTTTTTACGCGTAAAAACTAATGTGATACAATATGCATGATTTAAAAAACAAATTATAATAAATATATAATGCATACTTCAAACAAAGATAATGTCTCTTAAAACATCTATACACGACGTCCTAACAGGAGGATTCTGGTATCGCGCATGCGTTTGAGTTGAAGTAAAACAAAACGAAAGAAGCTGGCCAAGCATATTGGCTTGTTACTTATAAATGAGGAAAAATGAAGCTCGACTGATTCACTCTAAGCACCAAAGAATAAGGGTTTGTTTGATATGGCATAATGTAATGGACGAGGAATTAAATTAATAGACTAGGAAATGAAATGGATTAATACCAATCCCTTGTTCGATTTGGATAACTTTTGGGAATAGACTGAATCTAAACTATTACTCTGTATCTTTTGGTAGGCAGATTAGACAAAGGAATGAAATATAAATGACAAAAACACCCATACCTCAAAATAAAGAAAATTTACCAAAAAAAAAATGGTAAAGGTGATGGTGGTGGTGACGATGATGGTGGTGGCGGCGGTAGTGGTGGCAGTGGCGATAGTGGTGGTGGGTGAGGTGGTGATGGTGGCAGTAGTGGTGGGGGTGGTCAGGTGGTGGTTGTTATTAGACAAAGATTATATGGTTGTTTGTTTATATGTATTTGTATTAAACTTTGTGATTGTAAGGAGATATTGATGTATTAGTGTGCTTAGGTTAACAAAATCAAATAACGGGTTGTGGTAGTTTCTATATGTTGTACTAAGTTATTAACCCGTGCATGACACGGACGGAAATATAAAAATCGTCAGGTAAACACATATAATTTCAGACGACAAGTTATTCTTTAATATACTTTTGAGATAGCAACATGATTTTTAATTGCAATTCATATTCATACGCAAACAAAGTATTGAAATACATAAACTTATAAAGAATGACTTTCCATAGTAACATAGTAGATTGTTTCCGAAAAAAATTTAAAACTTTATAAACTTTAAAAAATAATAGGGATTTTCTAATCTGTGCCCTAAGGGCACATGTAATAAGCATTTATTATGTGAATATTCTTGTTGAAAGTATGTAAGAAACATTTATTATGTGGATATTCTTGTTGAAAGTATAATTGTATATTAATTACATTGATCTAATAATAACTACCATATTTAACATTTTATTATTTCCTCCTAAATTTTCCTTTCATTCATGACTAATAAATAGAATTTTTCTAATTTCTCTAAAATTACTCTTTCATCACTTTTAATTTTCCATCATTTTTCTATAAGTATTCATATTAAACAACCACTTTTATTACCTTTCTATCTATTTTTTTAAGATTAAATAACATAAAGCATTACTAGTATTCTACAAATTAGGGCTGAGCATGGTTCGGTTATTAGGGGAAACCCAAACCGAAACCGAAGTAATCGGTTATTTGAATATGCAAACCATTCGGTTTTCGGTTTTTCTGTTTTTCCGGTTTTCGGTTTTTCGATTAATTTCGGTTTTGGTTCGGTTATTTTCGGTTTTTTCCAATTATGTGTTGACATTTTTAAGTTTGTATAAGAACGTGTTAGAGTTCGACAGTCCACATATATATTGAATTTTAAAAACAAAATTAGGCGCATGTTGCGTGGAATTATACGAATACAAAGTTGCTAAATAGAGTTTAAAAGTTAAAAAGTATTAAAAGTTTAGTCTCGATCTTCATTCATCATCTTATTTATTTATCTTAAAAGTTTAGTCCATTCCTCATCATCATGATAGTCTTTATCATCATCAATCGGTTCGGTTTGGTTTTTTTGGGTTTTTAAAAATGGATAACCGAATATAAAACATAAATTTTGGTTTTTCAAAAAAAAACAAAAAATTAACCGTCGGTTATTGCTTCGGTTCGGTTTTTTTGGTGCGGTTTTTTCGATTAATTCGGTTTTCTGCTCAACCCTACTACAAATGGATAGGCGTGCTCTTTTGGATCTGAAGCAAGGTTACCAAGTGTTGACTTCATTTGCAGATCCAAAAAAGCACGCCCATCCACTTGCAGAACAGTAGCAATGTTTTATATTATTTAATCTTAAAAAAATAGATAGACAGGTAATAAAAGTGGTTGTTTAATATGAATACTTATAGAAAAATAATGGAAAATTAAAAGTGATGAAAAACTAATTTTAAAGAGAATTGGAAAAACTATATTTAGTAGTCATGAATGAAAGGAAAATTTTAGGAAGGAATAATAAAAGGTTAAATATGGTAGTTATTACAAGATCAATGTAATTAATATACAATTGTAATTTCAACAAAAATATTCAATAATAAATGTTTCTTACATGTGCCCTTAGGGACATGTTAGAAAATTCCAAAATAATATTAACTAAAAACAAACAAACTTCACTAACATTAGTTTGGAAAGCAAGCAAATCAGAAAATAAGCATCTAGAAAAGATTCCCGATAAATATCATATAGGAAGGCTTCCCGATAAATATCCAAGAATGATTCGGGCTTCATTTCTTCCTGGACTAGGAACACAGTTGATGACACAAACATTCATATACCAATCTAACAAACATAGTGACTAACTAACTAAAAAATTGTTTGTACATTTCATGTGAAAAGTCTTACACCATTATAAACTAACTAAAGCGCGTTTAAAGCGTATTTAAGAACCATAACAAAATCGAAACTTTTTTAAAATGATATGTTTTGACCAGAATCAAAGCGATATGTTTTTAGAATGACCCATTTTAAGTTGAACCAAATCAATATCTTCTAAAACTGACCCATTATGACCTGAACAAAATCGATACGATTTTAAAAAGACCCGTTGAAATCCAAACGAAATCAATACCTTTTTATGTTGACTCGTTGACCAGAACTAAACTAAACTGATACTCTATTAAAATGACCTATTTTGACCTAAGCCAAAGCAAATAAAAACATTTCTAAAATGACTCATTATCATAAATGAAAATTGAAATAACACACTTGAAGATTAAGAAGAAAAATGAAGGGTAACACATACTACATTCTTAGCTTTTGAAATCCTTTCTACCAAGTGCAAATTAATTATTACTGGTTTTGAAGATCCAAAAAAGAATATAAAGCTTCAATGACTTTAACCTACTTGAAAGTTGAAACTCATGTGAACCTTTCACTTAATTTGTGAATCCTCTATATTCTTTCATTTTTCAATATACACTAAAACCAAACACCAAATAAACTAAATACAAATTAAAACGAAACTAAATTGAAAACATAAAACAAAACCAAAACCAAAACCAAAACCAAAACCGAAAACCTAAATAAAACCAAATACCAATAAAACTAAAACAAAAACCAAAATGAAACTTAAAAACTAAAACCGATAAATATGAAATGAACCAAAAACAAAAAATGTAAAAACCAAAAAAGAAAAACTGAATAAATTTAAACCCATCTAAAATGAAACTAATAAACAACAAAAGAAAATCGAACTCGAATGAAACTGAAACGAAACAAATTTATAAAAACTAAAACCGAACAAAAACCAACAAATCGAAATGAAGCTTTAAAAAATAACTATCATGAAACTTTGAAAAGAAAAACCCGAACTCATTAAGGAACACATGTATTATTAATATTATAGTAGATTAAAATATTTATTATGGGGCAACTTCATAGAATAGTAACCAACTTTCAAAAGTGTTCCAATTAGGTCACTTAACTCTAAAAAGTGTTCCAATTAAGTCACTTAACTTTCATGTTTGATTAAATTAAAGGCTTTAACATGTTTTTTTTAGCTTTTTCTTTTTTATTTCAGAATGGAATCTTTTTATCTTTTTTTTTTTAAGTTGGCGTTGAGTAACGACGTGAATTTTATTTTTTATTTTTAAATTTTAATATAATTAACGTTTTTTAAAATTTTTTAAATTTAACTGCATATATTGTAAATTCCGACCCACACGTCTTATCCTTCATTTCTTTCTTGATGCACAAAAAAATCGGTGAGATTTGATTTGAAGATTTAGTGATCCGATTGGGGAAAATATACATCAATGACCTAATTGGAACACTTTTGAAAATTAGTTACTATTCTATGAATTTTTCCATTTATTAATAGTATAGTAGATTAAAATATGTTGAATATAATTTAATTTAATTTTGAATTATTTTATTAGCAAGAAATTATAAGAATACATGTTATTTATTGAAAGAGCTATTGTTTTAATAGTATAATAGATCGGTTGTAAAGTAACTATATTTGCAGTTACATTAATCGTGTGTTTATGTTAAATAATTAACAAGGCTATCATAAATTAGTACTCTGTTTTGATTATATTTGGTCCTTAGAAGCCTATACACTTTTTGGTGAAATAATCATACACACGGACACTTTGATTTGTGATCTGCTGCCGCAACAAGGAAAAAGAGGGATTTGAATAAGAAAAAAAAGTATGGGGTGCGGATTAATGGTTTTGGTGTGTTTAGAATGAATTATAACCCTTATTTAATAGGTGATTGTATTCCAATAATCAACCAAACGCCCATTATTTTCATTCCATCAAAATTGATGTGTTTTTGCATCCAGTTGGTGTTTTTCTTTCCTTCGGTTTTCATAATCTGAATGTATTTGTTTTTGCATCTATTAATTGATGTGCCCCTTTTGGTTGTTTCTTAAGATTGATCGTTGTGAATATTTTTTAGAATCAATTGAAGGCAACGATGTTGTTTGAGCTTTTTTAATAAATTAGTTTATGACTGAGAAACATTCACGTCTTTTTGACAGAGAAAGAAATAGAGAAAACGGTTGTTGCCCGATCTCGTAGGCTGTCATTGAAGTAGTTGGTTTATGTCTAATAGAATACTAAACCAAGTGTTTTATGGATTATACATATGTGCTTGGTTTGCAGTGATATTCGTTATTAGACAGTTAATGACATAACTTAATATTAGATTGATACAAAGTGTAAATATGAATTCTATATATATCCCATGAATATGCAGCCTTGATTAGGAATGCCACATGGTCCCTTGTTCCACCAGTTTCTAATGCAAATGTGGTTGATTGTAAATGGGTTTACAAACTAAAACGGGATCAAACATGTGCCATTACTCGCTACAAAGAACGCCTAGTGGCCAAAGGGTTTAAACAACAACAAGGAGTGGACTATCATAAAACATTTAGTCCAATTATTAAGTCCACCACCATTCGCACGGTTCTATCTCTTGCCGTGACACAACGGTAGACACTTCGACAATTGGATGTTCAAAATGCATTTTTGCAAGGAGACCTTACTGAGACAGTTTATTTAAGACAGTCACAAGGCTTTATTGATCCACAGAGACCAAATCGTGTGTGTTTGCTTCATAAAGCCCTTTATGGACTCAAGCAAGCTCCACGTGCATGGTTCAATTGTCTAACCCGGACCTTAGATTCTATTGGGTTCGGAGGATCTAAAACAAATCCCTCTCTTTTTATTTATTCCTCTCATGGAAGTCTCCTATACATGTTGGTTTACGTTGATGACATAATTCTTATGGGCAACAATCCTTATGTGATTAATCAGATCATTCAATGTTTGGGCCAAACATTTGCCATACAGGATTTGGGATATCTTTCATATTTTTGGGGGTTGAAGTTGTTCCTCGGGGTTCGAATATTATTCTATCTCAAAAGAAATACATTTTGGAATTACTGCATCGGGCCGGTCTTTCACAGACAAGACCGGTCACATCCCTGATTACTCCCACTGCTAATTTGTCTCTTGGTGACAGCCCTTTGTTTGACAATCCAGTTCGCTATCGTTAGATTGTTGGTGCCCTACAATATGTCACCTTGTCTCACCTGGACATTACTTTTTCAGTTAATAAGGTTTGTCAGTTTATGCATGCTCCAACTGAAAACCATTGGTCCGCAGTCAAAAGAATTCTTCGGTATCTCCAAGGAACGTTTAATTATGGCCTCCTAATTATCCAACAAGCCTTAGGTTCCATTCTTCACCTATACTGATGCTCATAATTCCTCTCTGAATGCCTTCTCGGATGCGGACTAGGCTTGTTGTCCTGATGACTGACGATCCACCGGGGGATTTGCAATCTATCTTAGTTCCAATCTTATTTCATGGTCAGCCAAGAAACAACAAGCGGTCTCTCGGTCATCAACAGGATCTGAGTACAAAGCCTTAGCTGATACAGTAGCCGAGCTCACCTGGCTTGAGGCTTTTCTTCGAGAACCTAAGGTTCATAGGTCATCGGTTCCGGTTCTATGGTGTGATAACTTGGGTGCTACATATTTATCTAAGAATCCTGTATTTCATGCTCGCACGAAACATGCTGAGGTTGATTTCCACTTTGTCCGAGAAAAGGTTGCTGAAGGAAAACTCGTCGTGTAATTCATTTCCACACATGACCAGATTGCAGACGTCTTTACCAAGCCGTTGTCATCACAACGATTTTCCGAGTTACGTTCCAAGCTACAGGTCGTTACCCGGCCTTAGCTTGCGAGGGAATATTAGACAGTTAATGACATAACTTAATATTAGATGGATACAAAGTGTAAGAATGTATTTTATATATATCCCATGTAATCATCATATTATTATATACAATATACGTACAATTACTTTGTTCAACTTTCGTCATCAAGAGGTAATGATGACTAAAGTCAAGATCGTTTCTTGGAGTGGCATAATCGGAGGATGGAAAGTGCGAGGCTCTCCACTTGCAACCCCTGTTGCAGCCATGATGATTTAATAGACATTGCTGAGCCAGACTGGTAATAATTTGCAGGCAGGGTTAGAAGCTAAACCTACTCTTATGGCCCTTGGATTTGTTATTTGTATGTACTGATGCTCAATAATCATTAGCCTACGCTCATTTAAGACATGCCTTACTTTGTTACATTGGCTCAACAGATTTTTCAATGTTAATATGTGTAAACCCAAGTATGTGTTCAAGGTATGCCTCATTGGAAATGAAAAGATACCTGGAAATATATGACGTCAGCCTCAGTTACCGAGTTCAACGGTTAGTAGTTCACATCATATGTTAGTCATTTACTTTAGTAATATACTAATATATAAAAATAAGATTAGAATAGCATAACCTTGAAAAGTACATATTTTCATAAGCCATATATTTTGCTAAAACTAAAATATTAAGTCATCATTGCCACTGAATTTTTACTCGTTGTTAAAGTGCATTTGTTAGAATTGGAAAATCAAATGAAACCCTTTGGTAAATAAACTAAAACACAATTCTGTCCACAAAGTATATATTCTTTGAATTAACTGATTTAAGGTTATACACATTAAGAGTACAACTCGGTTAAATTTCAACCTATAACCAATTTGACCTGTTAGAGATAATATGTTGTTCCTTAAATGGTATATATATGGTGTGTCCTGATTCAACGCGTCATTACTGTTTTACAAATATTAATCTGAGTTTCTCTTATGAGGACTTGGACTTTCATACAAGATTTGAAATAAAGCTAACGTGGCTTCTAACCCAGCCACTTAGGCTGCAATATATGTGCGACCCAATGATCTGCAGCATCGTTAAAACTAATCTTATTAATCTTCATCAAGCAAGTTTGCATTAAAACTACATCAAACTTGACGTGTTTTCAATACATTCAACCAAGACAAAAACACGTACATGACAACTAGTATCAAGAGGCATGCTCTTAACGAAATCACTAATTCTATTCCTCAACATATCTAAAGCAGCTGGAATCCACATATGCAACTCACAATTTTGTCAACCCAATGTTCCCCGACATCATCATTGCATACAACCCAAGACAAAAGGGTCAAGCGGTTGAACACCTTTAGTAGCAACCATGTTTTTTGGCATCACAATGTGCAGGTAAACACACAATCCCACATAAAAGACTCCAACAAGCATACAATTATTTGCCACTGCAGGTACATGCTCTTAGACAACATGTGTTTGCATCTAATATTGAAGACCATCACCAGATGTACAAGACACATTCCTATTGTATTTTGTAAAAAAGAGATGGCTAAATGTATAAGAACTTTGTAGGTAAAAAGAACACAATGAATTGCTACATTTATGGAAAATAGTAGCAAAATAAGCTGGTAATAAGTTTTGTATCATATTATACAAGATCAAATACTAACAGTCAGTCACATAGTTGCAAGCATCCATACACAAAGAAATACAACAAAATTACACCAAACCTCACCGCATCGCGGCGGGTCATCCAACTAGTTTCTTATTAAATTAAACCATGATTAATGAAAATAAGTTCAATGGTTCTCGACTCACCACATAAAATCCCCCAAGCAATCAATCTAAAACGATTACAAAGTATTTCTAACAGAGATCTAAAGATACTATAGAACTGATAACTTAGTCCTTAACTTATTAGACTATATAGTCCATGTTGTCCTAAAATCCCACAAGCAGTAACTCCTCATCAGCACAAAGTCTTTCTTAGCATAAGGTCATACTAACACCTATTAGCTACAAAGAATTTCAGTTATTATGGAACAACATTCCACGTAAACTATTTGTTAATTTATGTTTTGAGTCTTAGCAATACATTTCAACCTACCTTAAGCTTAGTTCAAGCCATGTTGAGTTCTAATCCATAGATAAATAAATAATGCAAAATACAGTTGACTCGTGTAGCTTCTGTTGGTGTGTTAAGAAATCTATGAATCTCGCTTCACTCTTGTATGCAAAAGATGAAAAATAAGAATCCAAGATTAACCGTATGAGCATGAATAAACACACATAAAAGGGTTCAACGATTCTTAAGAGTAAAATGACAAAATCATCCTCAAGGTTTGCTCAATTATGCGACTTTCATTCAAAAAGTTTCTTTTTTGCAACCGAACAATCGAGGTTTCTTAATTGTTGCCAATATCGTCCAAATCACTAACTCCGTTAGTATTTTAACATTAAGTGAAGGGTAAAGCCGTCTATTTAGTTCTTTGGTTATTTTAATGGATGAATGATAACATTATATGTCATTATCATCATCATCTAGTCATCACCATCCTCTCTATTGTCCACAAACACCACCCACCACAAACACCACCCACCACAATCTAATCAGGCTATATGCTATGGTGAGGAGCATCGAAGCCCCTCCATGGTGCCACGTCAACGCCTCGTAAAAGACGGGGCATCGAAGCCCGTCCCGCTATGGTTTAATGCCCCTTGGGCGCCCCAATATATACATATATGCATATATATATGTGTGTGTGTGTGTGAGGAGAGAGAGAGCCCCCTTTCCGCGCCCATCTTCACGACCACCGTTCCCCCTTCCGCGCCCCCACCGACGGCGCCCCGCGGTCGGCGCCCCATTCCTCCCCCTTCCGCGCCCCATAGCGACCAGACTCAATAGTTCAGCACTCATCTCCAGTTCTCCACCAATAGTTTAACACCACTCAGCCACTCACTACTACAATATTACCGCCGACAACAAGCCACCCTGCCCACCCATCACTACTCATCTTCATTTTCATCAATCTACCACCGCATCCACTCCTTCGCTTCTTTACAACCTTTCTTCTTCCCCTAATTTCAAAATCCCTAATTTCAAAATCCAAAAATCGATTCAAGAGACCGACAATTACACCCGATCAGAATTGTTTCAATCGTTTATCTGGAGATGGTGTGAATACAAATCAATCACGAAATCTTGCCACTCGTTTTTCCGGCAATGGTGTATCATGTGTGTGTCGGAGATGATGATGGCGGTGCACTAACCGTTGAAGCGAAGAGAAACCGGAGATGGAGATGGTGATGGCAATGCATAGCAGGACGATGGTAGGGTACGGCGGCAACCTTAGATCTAATGGTGGTGGTAAGGTACGACGGCGGTGGTGCAGATTCTTTCGTGGTGGTGGTGGTCTTTAACGGTGGACTGAGATTGGTCAGGTATATAAGGGATATAGTGGGATGGGTTATTATCTTTTTTTGTGTTTTGTTTTTTTTATTTGTTAGTAGTTTTATAAGGTTTGTTAAGATTTTAATATATTTAAAAAATAAAGATATTTTGGTCTTTTTATAAAAAGTTAACGGAAATTTTGAATGGAGTTAGTGATTTGGACGTAATTGGCAAAAAGTAAGAAACATCGATGGTCTAGACGCACAAAAAATGTTTTTTGGATGAAAATCGCATCATTTACCAAACCTCAGGGACGATTTTGTCACTTTACTCGATTCTTAATGTATTATCATAAAACATGGTACAAACAAAGTTGTTGGTACACGTCATATATTATATATACAATAGTTTGACCGGTAGTTAGTGATGATCAGTAGTTAAAATTTTTATTTTAACTGCCAAACTAACTTACCTAATCCTTCAACAAATATTACGAAATAAGGCCATATGTTACGTAAATACATGAAATACAAACAACAACAACCCTAATAATAAGAAACCCTAGTAAAGTTTAGTTTAAATAAATAAGTTTATTAATCAGATAACCCCCCCCCCCCCCCCCCCCCTCCTCTTCCAAAGTGAACTTTAGACAGGGTCTTCTGGTAATGTATCATTTGTTTTATTCAATGCCTTTGTTGCTATTTGAAAGTTAAAACGTTTGCTTTTTAATAACATATTTGCCCTTATACGATCATTTCCATCATAAAGTGTGTAGTCTACATTAAAAAAAAAGAAAAAAAAGTTGCTTTGTATTATAGAACACATTTCCAAAATTACCTCTGGGAAAATGGAATACATCACGGATTAACTACTAGTTACACGCTTACACCCCAACATAACGGAGTGCCCAAAAGAAAGAATAGAACCTTATTGGCATTCAGTCAAAGTATGCCGAAAAGTAAAATTCTTTCAAATCAATATTAGACCACAGCAGTCTCATGTGCTGCATATGTGATAAATTGAACCTCCACAGTAGCTATGGAGTGGAGTAAAACCAAATGTGCTTCATTTGAGTATGTTCAGGTGCCTGGCTTATGTTACATGTTCAGATCATAAACGAAGCAAGCTACACAACAAATCCAAGAAGGCCTGTTAGAAATAATGAAAATAGCAAGGCATATAAATTATGAAGTCCAATTACTAAGACAATTATTAGTCTTGATGCTTTGTTTGTACCAGGATTTCATTGGTTATTTAACTTAAATTGTTAAATCGGTCTTTAGTTTGCTTTTTCGGTCGGTTTCTTTAAAGGCTTTGTCATTTTTTATAGTTCTCTTATTGTATTGGCTAGAGATGTTCACGGTTTAGTTGGACCGGTTTTAACGGAATTTTTTTATCAAACCGGTATATAAAGCGTTTAGAAAAACTAAACCGAACCAGCCAAACCAGTCAACACAGTTCCATTTTAGCACAGGTTAATAAAAAGTAGTTAAAAACATGTTTTAAAAAAGATCAAACGCGAAAATAATGAAATTCTTGTATTGTGATCGATCACAACCCACAATAATATCATCATCAAATAATATACAATAGATCCCAAAAGATTCTTGCTATATTCACATCTATAACTCAACCAATTTTTCTTCCAGACGAAGGATATCATTAAAGACACTTTCCACAAAATATTAAAACACTGCTAAAAACGCTTTTCACTCATCAACAAGTGACCGGTTAAACTCGACGACTCAAAAGTCCAAAACACGCGTTGTGTATACAAATCAAACCCGTGTTGACCGGCTACAGCCGGTAACCAAACCTATAATCTCCCTGGTTTCCGTTTCAAAATCTCAAAACCTCAAAAGTGCTCGCTCGCTCGCGTATTCTTCTTCTTCTTCTTCTTCTTCACAGATTCAACTCTTTTCTCTCTCGTCAACACACACAAATTGATTAATAATATCCAATGGCTTTACTTTAATCCACACTGACTTCGTTTTGAGTTCGTGAATCCAGATCTGCAAGTTTCACATATTCAATTCGGTTAGTTTTCGGTTTATGCTTCTGCTTATTATTGGTGTTTGTAGTTTGTGTGTGTGAATTTGATCTAATTGTTAGGTTTACTCGAGCTCGTATGTGCTGCTTAGGGTTTTAGTGTGTGAATTGGTTCAGTTTTTGTACGGCGTGATTTTGAATCGCACGCATTTACGTTTGAATTGAGCCGAGTTTGATGATTAGACATTAGGTTTAGGAGATGTAGTGTGTTAAATTAATTCATGATATTATAAGATTACTATATGCCAGTGTGTTCTTATTGGCTTGGGTTTGTTATGAATAGATAGAACTAAATTACGGCTGCTTTCTAGGCTTGAGCTCCGCTATCAAGCTCTATTTCTAGAGCTCGAGCTCAGCTAGCTGAGGTCGTGAGTAGGGACACCGAGCTTGTTTCAGTACCGGTGCCGAAAATACAAAATCCTCAAAAATGGGTACAGGTGCCAGTAACGAAAATACTTGGTACGTTACCGGTATCGAAGGCAAAAATTCGGTTAAATACAGTACCGAATCGTATTGGTATCGGTACCGTACCGATCTCGAAACCTCAAAAAGTGGGTACCGAATCGGTACCAATGGTACCATTTGCTCATCCCTAGTTGTGAGTGGTTTTTCAAGTGTCGACTTGTTTATTAGTTATTCATTATTTTACTTATAGTTATACTTATTATTTTTGTACTTATTATTTTTATATATAACATGATGTATGCTATCTACTTATTTTTTCATAATTTTTTATATAATAATTATCATAAATATATATTAAATAAAAGTTATATAAATAACGGCCTTGTTTAGGCTCACGAGCCGGCGTGAGCTTGACAAGTGAAGCTTGGGCTTGTTTTTTCAAACAAGCTTATTTCTAGGCTTGAGCTTGTTTAAGCTTTTAACGTCCCTATCTCGAGTAGCTCACTAGTGGCTTGGCTCATATGCCCCCCCAATTGTTCAGACTTTCCCGGTTAGTAATTTTTGAGGAGATAATAACATCCAGATGGCATACTTATTGTTGTTGCATGGAGTTAGTTATTTTATTTTATTATTCTTTTTTTTTTGGGGGGGGGGGTGGGGTTGGTGCTTCTGTGTTTATATGGGATTTAATTTGTCACTTTTGAGTTTGATATTTTGGCTTACATAATAAGAAAATATTGGGGCATATATGTCCCTTTTATATGTTTCTTGCTTTCTGCTTGTAGAGTGTATTGAAAGGCTATATGTCTTACGCATACAGGGGCATAAATGTCTAACGTGGGGCCACTTTGGGAGCGTTTGGTTCGTGCTGCACTTCGAAGGGAAAGGACAGGAGTTGATGCTTATGGGCGACCAGCTGGCGGCATTGCTGGCAATGTTCCATCTTCACTTTCAAACAGTCGAGACATCGATCCCATTTTAAGAGCAGCTGATGAAATTCAAGATGAAGATCCTAATATCTCTAGAATTCGTATGTATTTCAATCTACTTGATTTTGTATGTTTTGCATTATCAATAAATAATAATCGTTTGCTCTGTTATTTTGTTTCAGTATGTGAGCATGCTTATACACTTGCTCAAAGTCTTGATCCCAACAGTGAAGGTAGAGGCGTGCTACAGTTCAAAACCGGTTTGATGTCAGTAATCAAGGTATGGTTTCATATCAATTAGAAAACGTTCTTTACTTTGTTGACTGATTGTGCAAAATGACATGTTTGCCCTTTTGTTCATTAACAGCAAAAACTAGCAAAGAGAGAAGGTGCTGATTTTGACCGAAGTCAAGATATAGCTCGCTTACGTGAGTTTTATAAGCTTTATAGAGAAAAGAATAACGTAGACAAACTCCGGGAGGAGGAAATGGAGTTGAGAGAATCCGGTGCTTTTAGCGGAAATTTCCAAGAGTATAATTTTTTTTCTTCATATATTAATATCTTATCTCTATTTGTTTCAAATCACCTCTTCGTATTAAAGGTGTCAATTGTGTTTGGTTACGGATTGAATTGTGGAATCTGTTCACGACCCATATTTTTACTCGTGTCAGAGATTGTAACTTAATCTGGATCTACATAAATTCGGGTCAACCCGAATTTAAACTTTTTATTCAAACCCAAGATAAGTTACTCTGATAATATCTAATATTTGGATAATAACTTCGATAATAAATCAATTCAGTTACAATAGTTGTTGGACTTAATTGTGCTGTTCACATGTAAAACGGGCCGGTGCACTGAAAGAACCGAATTTGGTCAGGGGCATATAGTCTTTTGGTGTTTTCGGTCTGTTGGTTAAATACAGAGCCGTTTAGTCTATTATTTAAATAGTTAAGCTATTTATTTTTATACTCTTTTTGTTATATAAAACAGACTAGAACGTAAAACCCTTAAGAGAAAAAGGGTTTTTGCAACTCTTAAAGTCTTGGGAACTGTGTTAGAGCAGCTTTCTAAGGAAGTTTCTTCCGAGGAAGCAGAAGGATTAATTCCTGAAGAGGTCTGTCTACTTATAACAACTTTTATAATATAATTTTTTAGAAATTTTAATTCACGCATAAACAGGATTCTAATGGTTTGGTCCAATTTTTCAGTTAAAACGGGTGATGGAATCTGATGCAGCTATGACAGAAGACCTAATTGCTTATAATATTATTCCTCTTGATGCTCCTGCTACCACCAATGCGATCACCTCGTTCCCCGAGGTGAATTTGGTTTATTTTATATCTTCGTTTGATTATTATGTACATTCTTTTATTATTATGATTGTTACTGTTACATAATTTTTAATGAATTTATGCGTAGGTACGCGCGGCAGTTGCATCGTTGAAGTACTTTAGAGGTCTCCCACCACTGCCGGGAAATTTTCCGATACCTGCTACTCGGAGTGCTGATGTTCTTGACTTTCTGCACTATGTTTTTGGATTCCAGGTTAGTAGTTGATGATAATCTTATTAATATGGATACTAGAGTTGTGTTTAAGAATTAGAAAATGGTATTTCTGAGAATTACCTTTTCAATATTTTTGTGCAAGTGAGTCAAAACAGAGTTCTACACTCTTAAGATTTGTAATTTCGGTATTCCTAGAACGTGAGTAAATTACACGGATGGTTTATATGGTATGTTCAGATTTCATATGTTATGCATAAACATAACATAAAATGGTCACTGACGTGGATGAAGGTTAACTTTTTCTGTTAAGTGGGTGAGAAATGACTAAAATGCCCTTTGCAGTTTAAAATATAAAATAAAAAATAAGTAAAATTAAAGTTGTATATTATAACATATAAGTTAGTGGGCCCCACTATTAAACATGCTAACAGGCCAACCCAAACACAACCCGTTTGTGGAAGTTCATGATGATATATAGTTATTGACCCTGTTAATATATTTTTTTTGTTATTGGCAGCAAGGTAACGTGTCGAATCAACGGGAGAATATAGTCAATCTTCTTTCAAACGAGCAAAGTCGACTCGGTACTCCTGACTTACATGACCCGGTATACAGTTAAGTTAACAAAAAAAATTCAATAAGATATCGATACTAAGGTGTTTGTATTTTTTTTCTAGAAACTGGATGGGACTGCTGTGGATAATGTTTTTTTGAAGACTCTTGATAACTACATCAAGTGGTGCAACTACTTGGGTATCCCACCAATGTGGAGCAAGTATGTCATTTAAAACCATTTTAAATAATAATAATATAATAATTAATTAAACTCTTTTTTAAGTTTTTAAATCCCTTTGTTTTTTGCAGTATGGATGTTAACAAGGAAAGGAAATTACTTTTTATCTCATTATACTTTTTGATATGGGGTGAAGCTGCAAATGTTAGATTCCTTCCGGAATGTTTATGCTACATATTCCATCGTGTAAGAATCTTTTCTGTTTGGATTTAATTATTGGCTTATGTTTTGGATTGGCATAAAAAGTTTAATAATAAGCAGATGGTGGAAGAAATGGAACGTGATATATTGGGGCAGCAACTTGCAAAACCAGCAGCCAGCTGTGTTGCTGAAAACGGTGTTTCGTTTCTGGAACAAGTTATTTGCCTTATTTATAATGTTATTGCTATGGTATGTTATGTGTATTTTCTATTATTTTAATTGTCACCTGGCAATATTCAGATCTGTGTTTATACTAAGGGTGCTAAACCGGTCGTGTTTGCGGGTTGGTGGGTCCATCCCAACACGAACCCAAAAATTTGACACAAGCTTGAAATCGTACACGATTTTTTGAGCGTTTAACCCGAAACTGACCCGAGTCCGTTTATACTTAACCTGAACCTGCAAATTTTGTTATAGGTTTGTGTCGGAATGTCACACCCCTAGTTTATACTAGTATGTATTTGGACTTTGGAGCACCTTATACCATTTTCTTGTTTTTACTTGCTTTTAAGTGAAAATTTGAGATTTTGGTGAATTGTTAAAGTCACTGTTGCCATTTTAAGATTTTAGTTTTGTAGCTTGTGAAGAATTTTATTGAAGTTGGTAATTCAACACCTTCTTTTACAAATAGGTTGATTTGGGTTATGACTAAGGCGAAAAAGGCTGAATGTTGCTCAAATTGTATCATTGTAGTTTTTAAACCTTTGAAATCATTGTTTTTGAAAAAGGTTATTCTTGTATTAATATTTGACACACTAATTCTTTAAAACTGAATTTTTAGACAAAGGGTGTTTTTGGTCTGCCCAAACTGACCCATACTCAACAATTGATCTTTGTGATGTCAACCCTTTTTACTCAATTTCACAGGAGGCTAATAACAATGAAAACGGAAAGGCTCCCCATTCCGCATGGAGAAATTATGATGATTTTAATGAATACTTCTGGTGAGCTTTACGTTTTTACATATATTCAGCATAACGGTTTATATTATTTTTTCCAATTTCATGCTGTTTTACATCCTTTTTCAGGTCCCAAACTTGTCTTAAGCTTGGTTGGCCATTAGACACGACTTCATCATTTCTTTTGAAGCCTACACCAAGGTCAAAGGTATTTTGAACAATAAAACATATTTTCTTTCAAAAAGCACATGTTGTGACTTTTTTTGACCGCCTTTGACTTTCTCTGTTGCAGAATATATTGAAAACAAATGTTACTAAGCGACGTGGAAAAACCTCGTTTGTTGAACACCGGACATTTTTTCATCTTTACCATAGTTTTCACCGTTTGTGGATCTTCCTTTTCATGATGTTTCAGGTTGACCCCATTATCAAAACATTTTATTTGACTTTTCAAATACTTGACTTTCTTCTTCTTCACAGGCACTTACCATAATAGCATTCAATGACGGAAACATCGACTCCAAGGCAATACGCTTATTGCTTAGTCTCGGCCCTACATTTTTTGTTATGAAACTTTTTCAAAGTAGGTTTTTGTGTTTATATTTTTCTATCTTTAATAAATGATGTATCATTAATTCTTATTATCTAATTTTAGGTGCATTGGATATTGTGATAATGTATGGCGCCTATTCAACAACACGGGTTTTAGCGGTTTCAAGGATATTTGTTCGGTTTATTTGGTTTAGCTTTGTTACTATCTTCGTATGCTTCCTTTACGTGTAAGTACTAAGTACTTATTTTGTTCATTTTTATTTGAGGTTTTAATCATAACAAGATTTCCTATATGCTGTCTTATATCAGGAAAGGTCTTCAAGATACAACTAATTCAATTTCGGGATCGATTGTTTTCAAAGTATACATAATTATTTTAGGCATCTATGCTGGAATTCAGTTCTGTTGGAGCTCTTTGGCACGGTTGCCAGCATGTCACCATTTGTTCAACCGGTGTGATAATTCATCTGTGGTTCGTTTAGTCAAGTGGATTCATCAGGTTGACATTATGTATTTTATTATTTTATCTGATTCTGTTTTATAATCTGTTACTGAAAATGATAATGTTTCTTATCTGATTTGTAATTGAAGGAACATTATTATGTTGGACGTGGCATGTACGAAGCAACAACTGATTATATCATGTAATGATGTCATAAATTCTTATTTATCCCTTTGTTTCTGTTCTAACCCTTGCTTTTTATAACTAATAATCGTATTGGCAATGTATTGTAATTTTTAAATTCAGGTATATGCTTTTTTGGCTTGTTGTATTGGGAGGCAAGTTTGCATTTGCCTATTTTCTTCAAGTAAGTAATAAAGTAAATAGTTTTAATCTTCTACATGTAATAATATTTTTGCTTTATTGATTTTTATATATGTGTCATTGAATGATTATGCAGGTCAAACCTTTGGTCGAACCAACAAGAACTATCATTGATATTAAAGATGTGCGTTACTCTTGGCATGATTTTGTATCGAAAAGTAAGTCATTTTGTGGAACATTTAAGATATAATTGAAATTATCAACTTGAACCCCTTTTGAAGATTCGTGACTTAATGATATGATGTACAGACAACCATAATGCTCTGACTATTGCTAGCTTGTGGGCTCCGGTGTTTAGTGTAAGTTGGCATCCTGCTGTTATTTATGAAAGATGCAACACTATTAGTTGTTAATTATAATAACTTCAATATTGTGTTTACTGCAGATCTATCTTTTAGACATCCACATCTTTTACACCATCATATCTGCTGTTGTTGGTTTCTTGCTAGGAGCTAGAGATCGTCTTGGAGAGGTAGGCATGATGAAAGAAATGACGTGTTTACCCTTTTTTTGTATGTGTTTGTTGACTTAATGTTTGACTTTATCTTTGTTTTTTAATGCTTTCAGATTAGGTCTCTGGAGGCTGTACACAAACTCTTTGAGAGGTTCCCTGATGCATTTATGAATAATCTTCACATTCCTTTATCTAAAAGGTGCTCTTGATAGTTCTCTCTGTTACTAATATATTTTATTTCTGATGATGTTTTGTGGTATTAATATTCAATTATGTTTTACAGGAATTCCCATGTGATAACTGGTCAGGTAAGTTTACCATGATCATCTGATTATCCTTATCACTTTGATTGTATGGACATTAATTTATTTATTACATTTTTAAGGTTCAGGAGAAAGATAAGTTTGACGCTGCTCGGTTCTCACCCTTTTGGAATGAGATAGTGAATAATCTGCGAGAAGAAGATTATATAACTAATTTGTGAGTACATTATATTCTTATTTTCAGTCTCATTAAATGTTTCTTTCTTTTCACATTACGTTACAATGCATTTTGTTTTCAGGGAAATGGAATTGCTTCAAATGCCAAAAAACACTGACTTTGTTCCCATGGTTCAATGGCCTCTTTTTCTCTTAGCCAGCAAGGTTATTAAAATTTTTGAATTTTCAGTCCATATCCTTTTCCCTTATATTATGTGAGTTTCATCATTGAAGTCATATATTTTTTATTATTATGTTTAGATATTCATAGCTAAAGATATGGCAGCTGAGAGTGACTCGCAAGAAGAACTGTGGGACCGGATTTCACGAGATGATTACATGAAATATGCAGTTATTGAGTGTTTTTACACCATCAAGATGATTTTGACCTCGGTTTTTGACAAAGATGGCAAGGCGTGGTAAGTGCATAGATAATGTGTTAAAAATGATTAAACATCACTATATTTCTACATTGATAATCTCAATTTTGAAATAAAATGATTAAGGAGGTAATTATGCATTTTGAATGCAGGGTTGAAAGAATATATGAAGATATTTCAGCAAGTATTGGGAAGGGAACCATTCAATTTGACTTTCAACTGAAAAAACTGGCTCTTATTATTCAAAAAGTTACTGCACTTACGGGAATTTTGGTTAGCATTTATCTATCTCCTTTTCATTTTAGACAATATATATTCTCACTTGTATCTTAATATTTAATTTTTACTGTAATAATGTGGTTTGGATGCGCATACGCAGAAAGAAGTCGGGACACCTGAACTGGAGACAGGTGCAATTAATGCTGCTCTAGATCTTTATGATGTCATCATGCTTGATTTTTGTAGTGTGAATATGAGGTGTGTACCATGTGTGTCAATAATAAGTTTTAATTTCTTATATGTTTTAAACTCTGAAGTTACTTTGTTAACATTGCTTGATGGAATTTTTGTATTGTGTAACAGAGGAAATTATGCCCAATGGAGTAGGTTGATAAAAGCACGGAAAGAGGGTCTGTTGTTTGCAAAAATTAAGTGGCCAAGAGACCCTGAACTGGTACGTTTGACTTTTGTACAAGTCAAACTTAAATTTTTTCATATTAAATTCTGTTTTATCTTAAAATTTGTTTAAATTTATGAAGCGGTTACAAATTCGGAGGTTACATTCACTTTTCACTATTAAAGATTCAGCAGTAAACGTTCCTAGAAACCTCGAGGCGAGACGTCGGTTGGAGTTTTTCACAAATTCTCTTTTCATGTCTATGCCCAAAGCCAAACCGGTTAGGGAAATGTTGTCTTTCTGGTAAAATCTTTCTTTTGTTTTTGTTTTTAATTTATAATATATATATATATATACACGTATACATATATATACTCATTGGAGCTGATTAAGTTTTTTAATGTTTCCAGTGTTTTTACTCCATATTATTCGGAGACAGTTCTATATAGCATCAACGAGCTTCTTAAAAAAAATGAAGACGGGATTTCGATTTTGTTTTACCTCCAAAAGATTTATCCAGGTGTCCATTATGATTATTAAAAATAATTAGTAGATAGACTTGAAGTAACATTATTGTATGGAAATCGATGTCTAATTATGTCAAACACTAACGTTAATCCTTTTTACCTTCTGAAAATCAGTTTACACAATTTAGGTTAATTATTCCTTGATTTTGTTACCAAAATGCCAATGTTGTATTTTGCAGACGAATGGAAAAACTTTCTTGCTCGAATCGGGCGTGAGGAAAATACGCATGAGTCGGTTCTTATTGATAATGAAGATGATAACCTTGAACTTAGGTTTTGGGCATCATATCGTGGACAAACGTTATCAAGAACTGGTATAAATCATTATTTATTACATAATTATAAAACCCACATCGTTATTAATAACTTTCATCTTTAACTTATGTTTAATAATGTATCCAGTTAGAGGAATGATGTACTATCGAAAAGCCCTAATGCTTCAAGCTTATTTGGAAAGAAAGACTGTTGGAGGTTAGGGTTTTTTTTTCTCTCTTTTTTAAATAATTTTGCTGTACATATTCTTTTTTTAATTTTATATTTTTATTAATCTAGATATCGAAGAGGTAGGTCCTGCTAATGAAACGACTGATACTGAAGGATTTGAGTTTTCACCCGAAGCACGAGCTCATGCTGACCTAAAGTTTACTTATGTTGTCACGTGTCAAATATACGGGAAACAAAAAGAAGAGCAAAAACCTGAGGCTGCTGATATTGCATTATTAATGCAAAGGTTTAATAAGTTCTTATATGTTATTCATTATTAATGCAAAGGTTTAATAAGTTCTTATATGTTATTCTTAATGTGTTGATATTATAAATTTTCTAATGTTAAGAGTGTATTTTTTAGAAATGAAGCGCTTCGAGTTGCTTTTATTGATGAGGTGGAGACTATGAAGGCTGGTGAAGTGCACAAAGAATATCATTCCAAACTTGTGAAAGGCGATATTAACGGAAAAGACAAGGTCAAGATTTATCATTTTCTTTTTAGATTTTTTGTTGGTGTGGACTGTTTTGGTCTTAAACCGAACCGAAGACCAAAAAATTGGTTTTATGTTTTTAAAAACCATTTGGTTTCGTTTTTTTTTTCAGTTTTCGCAGTGGGGTTTGTTTTACTTTTCCCATTTGGGTTTGAAATTTTGGAGCAAATAAATGGCCAAAATAACGAATTTGGGCCCAAAACTTTGAGCCTAAAGTTTTTATTTTGCAAATATTGCTTGATTATTACCCATTTGGGCCTAAAAAGTTTTTTTTTATTATTATTTATTATTTGATCATTACACATTTTGGCCTAAAATTTTTGGGCTACATCATTTATTAATTTTTTCTATAAGTTACTCAATATTCAAAAATAAAATTTATAGTCCATAAATTCAATAACAAACTTTTTTTTTTGTTTGTACACGTTTGGTTCAAGTATTAAAGTCAGTTTGATTTTTGTTTTTGTTTTTGGTACATGCAAAACCAAAACCGAACCAGAAATTTGGTTTTTGAATAGCAGAAAACCAAATCGTTGGTTTTGGGTTGGGTTAGGTTATTTTTTGGTTCGGTTATTTTGGTCACGGGTCGGTTTACTTTGGTTTCATTTTTTCTGCTAGTTGTGGGTCTGATAAATGTTGTGCAGGAAGTTTATTCTATAAAATTGCCCGGGAATCCCAAACTTGGTGAAGGAAAACCTGAAAATCAAAACCATGCGGTTATCTTTACCCGGGGAAATGCGGTCCAAACAATTGATATGAATCAGGTATGCAACTAAAATAACGAATTTATAATACTAATAATAAAATTTCTGAATATATAAATTGAATATATAAATATTAATTATAAAATTTCCTATCAACTTTTGTAATATACATCAGGATAATTATTTTGAGGAAGCTTTAAAGATGAGAAACCTTCTAGAAGAATTCCATGGTAATCATGGTATCCGTCTTCCTACCATTCTTGGTGTTCGGGAGCATGTATTTACCGGAAGGTATATTTATATTGTATATTATAAATCAGTTATCAAAAAAGTTACTTTTTTATTTTACTATTTTCATGTCATTTGTGCAGTGTTTCTTCCTTAGCATCTTTCATGTCCAATCAAGAAACTAGTTTTGTAACTCTTGGCCAGCGTGTTCTTGCAAGTCCATTAAAGTAAGTTTTTTTATGTAAATAATATTATCTTGTTTAAAAAATATAATATTTGGTTAACCTCTTATGTGATGATGCCACTTTAATATATGTTCAGAGTTCGCATGCATTATGGTCATCCTGATGTGTTTGATCGCGTGTTCCACATAACACGCGGTGGTATTAGCAAAGCCTCGCGTGTCATCAACATTAGTGAAGATATTTTTGCTGGTATGCCTTCTTTGAAGATATTTTTATCTGTGACTTTTATTAATGGTTATAAATATTAATTTGTGTTTAAATGCAGGATTTAATTCAACTTTGAGGCAAGGAAATATCACTCATCATGAATATATTCAAGTTGGAAAGGGACGAGATGTCGGGTTGAATCAAATTGCTTTATTTGAAGGAAAAGTGGCTGGCGGAAACGGTGAGCAGGTCTTAAGTAGAGACATTTACAGACTTGGTCAACTGTTTGACTTCTTCCGAATGCTTTCATTCTACTTTACAACCGTCGGATTCTATTTCTGTACCATGGTATGCCCTTTTTTGATAGTTATAATTTTTAATATAAAAAAGCTAATTTTTGATTTGTGGGCAGTTAACTGTGATGACGGTGTGGCTTTTTCTATACGGAAAGTTGTATTTGGTAAGATTTGAGATTATATTAGAAAATTCTTATTAGGGCTTTGTAAACGTTTTGAGATTGTTATATTTTTAATTGTATCAGGCGCTATCTGGAGTTGGTGAAGATATTCAAGATCGAGCTACGGTGTTAGACAACAAGGCGTTAAATACAGCTTTAAATACACAGTTTCTGTTTCAAATTGGTGTGTTTACAGCTATACCCATGGTTTTGGGTTTTATTTTAGAGCAAGGGTTCTTAAGGGTATGTCTATACTTTTTTAATCATTTATCATCATATATCATCATCATCAACGTACTCAGTATATCCCACCAATAGCAAAGCTATAGTAGGGTCTGAGGAGGGTAAGATGTAGACAGCCTTACCTCTACCCCATAGGAATAGAGAGGCTACTTCCGGTGAGACCCCCGGCTCGAAAGTAGTTTTGTATCAAGCCTTAGACATAAGGCACATACACTCAGCCACTGGCACACCGGCCGATTGGTGCATGTACCCTTGTCTTTCAGCTATCAACGCCACTACATGATGCCTGATTAACCTTCCGCCACTTTTAACGTTATTTTCACGAGATTAGTAAAATAACGTCAAAATTAGTGCAATTTCACTTTTGCCCACCCGAGGGTTCACACATATATACGTTATATGCGCGCACCGCAAGTAGGGCTTTTTTTTTAATCATTTATATAATATTTAAATATATCATTTTTTATAGTTTTTTTTTAAATCTTGAATGATGTGTTTGCAGGCGGTTGTTAGTTTCATCACAATGCAATTTCAACTCTGTACTGTTTTCTTCACATTTTCTTTGGGCACAAGAACACATTACTTTGGACGGACAATTCTTCACGGTGGTGCCAAGGTTTGATCTTACTTTCTCTTCTAAATGGGGTCATACGGGTGGATAAAGGGTCAAGTTTTATAAATATAGGCTAGGCAAGCCAGCTTGAGCTCGGTCTCAAGTTTGTTTAAGCTCAGCTCAGTTTGAGATTTTGTCGAACCAATTTTGAGTAGCTCTGGTGCGGTTTGGCTTGTTTATATCTCTACCTGTTTGAGAGATTAAACATTACCTGAATCAACCCATTCATAGCCAAACGGGTCAAAGTTTTTGTGTGTACTGTGTACTCTATTCAATTGATGTAATGAAATCTAACAAAACTTGATTCCACAACAGTATCATGCAACTGGACGGGGATTTGTTGTGCGCCACATCAGATTTGCAGAGAATTACAGGCTTTATTCACGCAGTCATTTCGTCAAAGGGTTCGTCTCTCTCTCTCACACACACACGCGTGTGCGTGCATTTGTGTGTTAATCTGTTTGATATTTTTATGTATTGAAACAGATTGGAAGTGGTTCTTTTGTTAGTGGTGTACCTTTCTTACGGGTACAACGATGGCATGATAGGATACATACTTCTTAGTGTTAGCAGTTGGTTCATGGCACTCTCATGGCTTTTTGCTCCATATTTGTTCAATCCATCTGGTTTCGAGTGGCAAAAGTAAGTTTTCATTTCATAGAAATCAATCCTTTTCATAAAAACCTTTGATATTTATCTTCACTTTATGATATTTTAGGACGGTTGAGGACTTTCGGGATTGGACAAATTGGCTCTTTTATAGAGGAGGTATTGGTGTCAAAGGAGAAGAAAGTTGGGAAACATGGTGGGATGAGGAACTGGTATGCTGCGTGTCCCATTTTGTTTTTCCATTTATAAGAATTCACTTTTTTCCGCTAAGTATTGTGAAACATAATTTGCAGTCTCATATCCGCACACTTGGAGGAAGGGTTATGGAGACTATTTTGAGCCTTCGGTTTTTCATTTTCCAGTACGGCATTGTTTACAAATTGGATGTGCAGGGAACAAATACGTCTTTATCGGTATAGTACTAATTATTAATTGTATCTATTTTAATATATATCTTCAGAGTGCTAAATAGTGTATATTTATATTTGTCCAGGTGTATGGATTTTCATGGGCAGTGCTTGTGGTGCTCATATTACTCTTTAAGGTATAACATTCATTAAATCCTAAATTTGCAAAGATTAAATATTAAAATAATGCTGCTTATTAATATTATCTTTTTTGTTTATAGATTTTTACATTCAGCCAGAAGGTATCAGTGAACTTTCAACTGATCTTGCGGTTCATACAAGGCGTTGCTTTCATGCTAGCGATTGCTGGTATAGCCGTTGCTGTTGTACTTACTTCCCTTACTATGACCGACATATTTGCTGCCATATTGGCTTTCATACCCACCGGCTGGGGTATACTTTCGGTATATATTCTTGGTCCCACCTTGGATTAAAAACACTTGGTTATGATTTAGGTATAATTGACTAACTGGTATGATTTTGTTCCAGATCTGTGTGGCTTGGAAACCCGTGTTGAAAAAGACAGGATTATGGAAATCAGTGAGGTCGCTTGCTCGGTTATTCGATGCTGGAATGGGCATGCTCATATTCATTCCCATTGCCTTCTGTTCATGGTTCCCTTTCATCTCGACATTCCAAACTCGGTTAATGTTCAATCAGGCTTTCAGCAGAGGTTTGGAAATTTCCCTTATCCTTGCAGGAAACAACCCGAATTCTGGTTTGTAGTTACATTTATGTCGGCTTTTGTACATGTAGAATACGTGCTTAACTTTTGACATACTAGTTGTTCAGAGGTCTTTTATTAGCAGTTTGTATGTAAAACAGTGCTGTAAATTTAGTCGTGTTCGTCGGATCATGAAACTTGAATGTGTGCTATTTTTGGTGTCGTTATCTTAGAAATGTGGCCTATAAGATTACTTTTACAAATGTTCTCAAAATTTGATATGGACATTCCTGAATTTAAGTTAAGACATAAAAAAACATATTTTACAAAAGTGATAATATAAATTCTAGTTATCCTTCTTTGAAATAAAAATACATATTTTACATCAAACAATGAAAGAATCAGTTAAACTAATTTACACACCAAAATAACAACCACAATCTAATCAAACTTATAAAAGTCTTCTGAATTCGAGACCGGAAACCCCCTTACGGATGACGACGAGGGGGATGCCTCACCGCCAGAAGGCATATCCGCGATGGCAGCAAACATCCTGCGAATGCTAACCGATCGTGCAGGCTTGAAGCTAAACGACCTCACCATCTTCGACTTCGAAAACAAATCAGACGAGCTCGATAATATTAAATAAACAAGAGCTTGAACAAGAACGAAAGCAGCGCCTTTGATTAACATATTTTCTAACGGAAATTCCATCGATGCCATGAAGTATATTTTTCGATCAGATGATTAAATATTAATGTAAGTTGTTTGTAAGAGAAGTTGAAGTGTGTGTCTTGTAAGAAGGTTGAATGCATGAAGAGGTATTTATATAGAGGATGTGTGTGGTGGAAGACGGTGGCTATATTTGACCGGAGATGGGTTTGGTATGAATATGGAAAGAGGAAGGATGGTGGTGATCAAAAGGGTTCACATTCAAAATACCAACTTGCATTCCCAATGGACTGATTTTAAAATTTTAATTAATGTTATGGCCTATGGGGATAGTTTGACTGGTTCACTGATTAAGATATGTATGGGTAATGTCATACACAATTAAAATTAATATATTAATATTTTTAGGATTTTTAATGTTAACAATTGCTTCAACGTGTCATCGAATAATCTCATGCGATCAGCCTCAGTCATGTTAGAAAGAACGATGTGAATAGGGATGAATACTTGAGAAGTGTTCAAGGTGTGTTGACGTTATACAACACTCGTCTGGCGTCTAGGGCATGATCTCAATAAGGGCATAAACTTGTTTTTTTATAAAAAAGTTGTATATATATAATTGTTAGGAGGGTCTCTTGAGTCTTTAACTTTGTTTTGTTTAGCGCTTAACTTTATTTTGTATGTGCTATTGCCACAATAAGTGAATAATTTTGTTTTGTTTATTCGTATTATAATTATCATTGATCTTTTGAAAAAGAAAATGTTTTTATAAAAGGGCCGTTTTTTTAGTACTTATTTTAGATATTCGAATTCTCAGATACGGCTCTGCCCAAAGCCGGGCCCAAGAAGCTTGAGTTCTTCTCCCTTCAATTTAGGGTGGGGAGGCAAATGTATTATTTGTGAGATGTTATTGAGTGTTGAGACTTTCTCTTTGGTTTAAGATGTTGACTTAGTTTTTCCTAAGAAAAAGTTGTGTACATCATTCATCTTATGATTCCGCACTAGGTTTGAGGTGAACTACCCTTCATGGTTATGCCAATGCTAATATCGACATAACTTCTAAAACAACTAAGTTACTAAGACATCTACATATTCAAGTTTGAAAAGTAAAGCAAAGCTCAGACATATTTATTAACCAAGTTTATTTTTTAGGTTGGGATTGAGTTCTAGGACATTTAAATTATGCTCAATTCGAGCTTTGATAAAACCGATTTTCAATAGCTTACATACATCCCATAACGTTGGACAATTATATTTTCTTTTAAGTGTCTTCATAAACCATTATTTTTTTTGTAAGAAAATGAATAATGAATATATATTTGATGAACATATTTCTTAATTTATAATGTTTATTAGACGACAATCAAAAGGAAATGATTATGAAAATATGTATCATAATATTGAGGCATTGTTGAATTTTAATTTCCTCTAGATTTGGATGTGGATTAGGTTTTTACTGGTTGAATTTTTGTAAGACAATATAATAATATATTATTATTATAAGGTTGGTTTTTCTTGTATCAAAATTTCAGTATTGAATTTCTTGTTATACACAATTAATCTTTGTTTGTGTAATAATTTGGAAGGCAGTATTTTAAATACTTCATTATTTGTTAATTTTGTGTAAAACAATACAAGTGAACATGGATGGTTCAATTTGGTATATAGGGATTAAAACCGAAGCTATAACTGATGTTTTGATTTTCATAACCGGTCAGTTTTAGTTATAAAAGGTTTAGTGAATTTGGTTATTGGACACGATGATTCGGTTAATTCAATTAATAGTATGTTATCCTCTTGATTTGCACATAAATAGATTTCAGTTAATCAATCAAGTCACATCTTATTCATCTAGAATATTAACAATAATTTTAATTTGGAAAGATTCTCAAACTAAACGTTTATGAATACGTTTTTCAGGTTTTATGTGTCATTTCCAACAAATTTCAAAAACATGTATTATAAACTAGTCGTGACGAATAGTTTACGATTAACCACGAGTATTTTGAATAACCAATTAAAACTTGTCACGTGTTTATAAACTAACAATAACGACCAATTTTACTAATGATCTACTCGTTAAAACCTCGTAATCAACGCCCACGAGCAAATAAGATATCCTTTAGTCGCGACGAGTAAATTTTAAAATTTCACGAGTCACGAGTAGTTTATCAAACTAACCACGACGATGCGTTTAATTACCAAATGCATCGAACCAGTTAGTTTTACAAAATACTAACCGGAATGGTTAGTTTGATTGGTCAACTAGTCTTTACGAGTAGATATTGGTCAACGACTACTTTACATTCACCATAAGAGTATTTTATTAGTAATTAACTCGTCTCTATAAGTTTACCTGGTAAACATTACGCATACGAGTAGTTTGTATGTAGTTAACTCTTCGTGACTACTTTACCTTGTTTACATTCTCGATACGAATATTTTATTAGTATTTAACTCGTTCTGATAAGTTTACCTGATTTACATTACCCATACGAGTAGTTTGTAGGTAGTTAACTCGTCGTGTCTAATATCTTGCAAATTCTCCATAGTCATCCTCAACAACGTAGACATAAACGACTTCATTTGGTCTTCCTTTAGCACGTTTTAGAAAAAGCTTTATGTCATAGTCTTCGTATATATCCACCGAATATGAGTAATTACATAACTTATAAGATAATCGTTTAACATGACCTAACGACTAGTAACAAAATCTATAAACTCACAATAACCAAACCTCGAAGATAGAGATATACCTTGTCGTTCACCATCAAACGGAACATACTCGGTAGCTCCTTTTGTTTCTTCCCACTTTCCGTCGTAACAAACTACAATATTATCAATTTCCCCATCCATTGATGTGCGGGTTCAAAACAACAAGAACATGACGTTTATATAAATCCAACTACTTCAAAACAACATTGTAACTAATAGGTTAGACTATAAAGTAATGAGAAGAGTAGATTGTTATGTTAAACTAGCCAAGACGAGTTAGTTAATTAACTACTCGTATTGGAATGTAAACTAGACACGACGAGTTAACTACCTATAAACTACTCGTATGGGTAATGTAAATCAGGTAAACTTAT
The DNA here is from genome assembly GCF_021521415.1 of Bidens hawaiensis. Taxonomy (NCBI): domain Eukaryota; kingdom Viridiplantae; phylum Streptophyta; class Magnoliopsida; order Asterales; family Asteraceae; genus Bidens; species Bidens hawaiensis. The sequence goes on along the minus strand of NW_027493951.1, from coordinate 49,537 downwards.
CAGAACGAGTTAATTACTAATAAAATATTCGTATCGGGAATGTAAACAAGGTAAAGTAGTCACGGCGAGTTAACTACATATAAACTACTCGTATGCGTAATGTTTACCAGGTAACTTATCGAGACGAGTAAATTTCTAATAAAATACGCTTATTGCTTAGTCTCGGCCCTACATTTTTTGTTATGAAACTTTTTCAAAGTAGGTTTTTGTGTTTATATTTTCTATCTTTAATAAATGATATATTATTAATTCTTATTATCTAATTTTAGGTGCATTGGATATTGTGATAATGTATGGCGCCTATTCAACAACACGGGTTTTAGCGGTTTCAAGGATAATTGTTCGGTTTATTTGGTTTAGCTTTGTTACCATCTTCGTATGCTTCCTTTACGTGTAAGTACTTATATATATTGTTTTCAAAATATATATAATTGGTTTAGGCATCTATGCTGGAATTCAGTTCTGTTGGAGCTCTTTGCCAGCATGTCACCATTTGTTCAACCGGTGTGATAATTCATCTGTGGATTCATCAGGTTGACGTTATGTATTTTATTATTTTATCTGATTCTGTTTTATAATATATTACTGAAAATGATAATGTTTCTTATTTGGTTTGTAATTTAAGGAGCATTATTATGTTGGACGTGGCATGTACGAAGCAACAACTGATTATATCATGTAATGATGATGTCATAAATTCATTATTCATCCCTTTGTTTATTTTCTAACCCTTGCTTTTTATAACTAATAATCATATTGGCAATGTGTTGTAATTTTTAAATTCAGGTATATGCTTTTTTGGCTTGTTGTATTGGGATTTGGGAGGCAAGTTTGCATTTGCATATTTTCTTCAAGTAAGTAATAAAGTAAATTGATTTATACATGCAATACATTATTTTTGATTTATTATATTTTTATATTTGTGTCATTGAATGATTATGCAGGTCAAACCTTTGGTCAAACCAACAAGAACCATCATTGATATTAAAGATGTGCGTTAGGCTGAGGGGTGTGGAGCGCGACAGGGGGCGCGTGAGCCCATCCTCTCGCGCCCCGGGGCGCGAGCACCACACCACCGAGGCGTGAGAGGGGCGCGAGCGCGGAAAAAGAGACAGGCGCAAGAGGGGTAGCGGCTGGGAATACGCGTGAAGGAGTCTTGGGATGCGTAAATAGAGCCGTTGGGCTCATTGTTCTTCTTTTCTTCTCCTGCTACACACATAATATATAATATATATTAATATATACAATATATACATATTGTACCTGCATATATATAATACGTACATATTGTACCTGCATATATATAATATATACATACACAAAAAGACAAAGCCTAAGAGATTAAGCACAAGCCAAGACAAGTTTACACACAGTCTAGTGTGTAATTGTGTGTATTCTTTAATAATACGTTTAAGCACAGTCCAGTTTTTTTAATAATACGTTTTTTGAATACATTTATAAAAAAATAAAAAAAAAATCCGCTCGCGCCCCCTGCTCGCGCCCCTCCACACCAGGGCCAGGGGCGCGAGCGGGGGCTCCAACACCCATCTTATCAAGTTTCTCTCTCTGCCACACGTCACAATATTATTGGCTGGAGCCCCCACTCGCGCCCCCTCTCGCGCCCCCCACACCCCTCAGCCTTACTCTTGGCATGATTTTGTATCGAAAAGTAAGTCACTTTGTGAGCATTTAAGATATGATTGAAATTATCAACTTGAACCCCTTTTGAAGATTTGTGACTTAATGATATGATGTACAGACAACCATAATGCTCTGACTATTGCTAGCTTGTGGGCTCCGGTGTTTAGTGTAAGTTGGCGTTCTGCTGTTATTTATGAAAGATGCAACACTTATTAGTTGTTAATAATAATAACTTCAATATTGTGTTTACTGCAGATCTATCTTTTAGACATCCACATCTTTTACACCATCATATCTGCTGTTGTTGGTTTCTTGCTAGGAGCTAGAGATCTTCTTGGAGAGGTAGGCATGATGAAAGAAATGACATGTTTACTCTTTTTCTCTTAGCCAGCAAGGTTATCAAAATTTTTTAATTTTTAATCCATATCTTTTTCCCTTATATTATGTGAGTTTCATCATTAAAGTTATATATTTCTTATTGTTATGTTTAGATATTCATTGCTAAAGATATGGCAGCCGAGAGCGACTCACAAGAAGAACTGTGGGACCGGATTTCACGAGATGATTACATGAAATATGCAGTTATTGAGTGTTTTTACACTATCAAGATGTTTTTGACAAAGATGGCAAGGCGTGGTAAGTGCATAGATGCTTAATGTGTTAAAAATGATTAAACATCACTATGTTTTTACATTGATAATCTCAATTTTGAAATAAAATAATTTAGGAGATAATTATGCATTTTGAACGCAGGGTTGAAAGAATATATGAAGACATTTCAGCAAGTATTGGGAAAGGAACCATTCAATTTGACTCCCAACTGAATAAACTGGCTCTTATTATTCAAAAAGTTACTGCAGTTACGGGAATTTTGGTCAGCATTTATCTAATAACTTTTCATTTTGGACAATATATTCTCACTTGTATCTTAATATTTAACTTTTACTGTAATAATGTGGTTTGGATGCGCATACGCAGAAAGAAGTCGGGACACCTGAACTGGAGACGGGTGCAATTAATGCTGCTCTAGATCTTTATGATGTCATCATGCTTGACTTTTGTAGTGTGAATATGAGGTGTGTACCGTGTGTGTCAATAATAAGTTTTAATTTCGTATATGTTTTAAACTTTTAAGTTACATTGCTTGATGGGATTTTTGTATTGTATAACAGAGGAAATTATGCCCAATGGAGTATGTTGATAAAAGCACGGCAAGAAGGTCGTTTGTTTGCAAACATTAAGTGGCCAAGAGACCCTGAATTGGTACATTTGACTTTTGTACAAGTCAAAATTTTATATTTTCATATTAAATTCTGTTTAATCTTAAAAGTTGTTTAAATTTATGAAGCGGTTACAAATTCGGAGGTTACATTCACTTTTCACTATCAAAGATTCAGCAGTAAATGTTCCTAGAAACCTCGAGGCGAGACGTCGGTTGGAGTTTTTCACAAATGCTGTCTTTCTGGTAAAGTCTTTCTTTTGTTTTATACACACACATACACATACATTGGGTGCTGATTAAGTTTTTTAATGTTTCTAGTGTTTTTACTCCATATTATTCGGAGACAGTTCTTTATAGCATCAACGAGCTTCTTTAAAAAAATGAAGATGGGGTTTTGGATTTTGTTTTACCTCCAAAAGATCTATCCATTCTGATTATTAGATCAATGGTAACATTATTGTATGGAAATTGATGTCTAATTAGGTCAAACACTAAAGTTAATTTTTTTTATCTTCTGATAATCAGTTTTTCACAACTTAGGTTAATTATTCCTTGATTTTATTACAAAAATGGCAGCGTTGTATTTTGCAGATGAATGGAAAAACTTTCTTGCTCGAATCGGGCGTGATGAAAATACACACGAGTCGGTTCTTATTGATAATGAAGATGATAACCTTGAACTTAGGTTTTGGGCATCATATCGTGGACAAACTTTATCAAGAACCGGTAACTCATTATTTTATTACATAATTTTAAAACCTACATCGTTATTAATAACTTTCATCATTAACTTATGTTTAATAATGTATCCAGTTAGAGGAATGATGTACTACAGAAAAGCCTTAATGCTTCAAGCTTATTTGGAAAGAAAGACTGTTGGAGGTTAGGGTTTCTTTTTTCCTTTTTTTTTAAAAATAATTTTACTGTTCATATATTTTTTTAAATTTTATATTTTATGTATTCTAGATATCGAAGAGATAGTTCCTGCAAATGAAACAATTGATACTGAAGGATTTGAGTTTTCACCCGAAGCACGAGCTCATGCTGACCTAAAGTTTACTTATGTTGTCACGTGTCAAATATACGGGAAACAAAAAGAAGAGCAAAGCCTGAGGCTGCTGATATTGCATTATTAATGCAAAGGTTTAATAAGTTCACATTAGTTATACCAGTTGTGTAGATATTATAGATTTTCTAATGTTGAGTTTATTTTTAGAAATGAAGCGCTTCGAGTTGCTTTTATTGATGAGGTGGAGACTATGAAGGCTGGTGAAGTGCATAAAGAATATTATTCCAAACTTGTGAAAGGCGATATTAACGGAAAAGACAAGGTCAGTATTTATCTTTTTTTTTTTTCCTTTTTAGTTTTTTGTTGGTGTGGATTGTTTTGGTCTTAACCGAACCAAAAACCAAAAAATTGGTTTTTTGTTTTTAAAAACCTTTTTGGTTTTGTTTTATTTTTTTTTTTTTTCAGTTTTCTGTGTGGGTTTGTTTTGCTTTTCCTATTAGGCTTTGAAATTTTGGAGCGAATAAATGGCCAAAATAATGAATTTGGGCCCAAATCTTTGGGCCTAAAGTTTTGTTTTTCAATTATTACTTGATTATTACACATTTGGGCCTAAAAAGTTTTTTTTAATTATTTATTGTTTGATTATTACACATTTTGGCCTACAATTTTTGGGCTACATCATTTATTAATTTTTTCTATAAGCTACTCAGTATTCAAAAATAAAATTTATAATCCATAAATTCAATTTCAAACTTTTTTTTTTCTTTGTACAGGTTTGGCTCAAGTATTAATGTCGGTTTTTTTTTTGGTACATGCAAAACAAAAACTGAAACTGAACCTGAAATTTTGGTTTTTGAATAGCATAAAACCAAATCGTCTGTTTTGGGTTGGGTTAGGTTATATTTTGGTTTGGTTGTTTTGGTCATGGGTCGGTTATTTTGGTTTCATTCTTTCTGCTAGTTGTGGGTCTGATATTGCACACATATTAGGTAAATTTTTATTTACCCGATTCACAAATAAATGTTGTGCAGGAAGTTTATTCTATAAAATTGCCCGGAAATCCCAAACTTGGTGAAGGAAAACCTGAAAATCAAAACCATGCGGTTATCTTTACCCGTGGAAATGCGGTCCAAACAATTGATATGAATCAAGTATGCAACTAAAATAACGAATTTATAATATTAATAATAAAATTTCTGAATATATAATATTAATTATAAAATGTCCTATCAACTTTTTTAATATACATCAGGATAATTATTTTGAGGAAGCTTTAAAGATGAGAAACCTACTAGAGGAATTCCATGGTAATCATGGTATCCGTTTTCCTACCATTCTTGGTGTTCGGGAGCATGTATTTACCGGAAGGTATATTTATATTGTATATTTTAAATCAGTTATTAAAAGAGTTACTTTTTTTTATTTTACCATTTTCATGTCATTGATGCAGTGTTTCTTCCTTGGCATCCTTCATGTCCAATCAAGAAACTAGTTTTGTAACTCTTGGCCAGCGTGTTCTTGCAAGTCCATTAAAGTAAGTTTTTTTTATGTAAATAATATTATCTTGTTTAAAAAGTTTAATATTTGCTTAACCGCTTATGTCATGATGTCACTTTAATATATGTTCAGGGTCCGCATGCATTATGGCCATCCTGATGTGTTCGATCGCGTGTTCCACATAACGCGCGGTGGTATTAGCAAAGCCTCACGTGTCATCAACATCAGTGAAGATATTTTTGCTGGTATGCCTTCTTTGAAGATATTTTTATCTGTAACTTTTTATAATGGTTATTATAATATTAAATCATGTTTAAATGCAGGATTTAATTCTACTTTGAGGCAAGGAAATATCACTCATCATGAATATATTCAAGTTGGAAAGGGACGAGATGTCGGGTTGAATCAAATTGCTTTATTTGAAGGAAAAGTGGCTGGTGGAAACGGTGAGCAGGTCTTAAGTAGAGACATTTACAGACTTGGTCAACTGTTTGACTTCTTCCGAATGCTTTCATTCTACTTTACAACCGTTGGATTCTATTTCTGTACCATGGTATGCCCTTTTTTGATAGTTATATTTTGTAATTTAAAGAAGCTAATTTTTTATTTGGGGCAGTTAACTGTGATAACGGTGTGGCTTTTTCTATACGGAAAGTTGTATTTGGTAAGATTTGAGATTATAGTTGACAATTCTTATTAGGGCTTTGTAAATGTTTTGAGATTGTTGTATTTTTAATTGTATCAGGCGCTATCTGGAGTTGGTGAAGATATTCAAGACCGAGCTACGGTCTTAGACAACAAGGCGTTAAATACAGCGTTGAATACACAGTTTCTGTTTCAAATTGGTGTGTTTACAGCTATACCCATGGTTTTGGGTTTTATTTTAGAGCAAGGGTTCTTAAGGGTACGTCTAATCATTTATATTATATTTAAACATATTCTTTTTTATAGTTTTTTTTTTTTTTGTTAAATGTTGAATGATGCATTTTCAGGCGGTTGTTAGTTTCATCACAATGCAATTTCAACTCTGTACTGTTTTCTTCACATTTTCTTTGGGCACTAGAACACATTACTTTGGACGGACAATTCTTCACGGTGGTGCCAAGGTTTGATCTTACTTTCTCTTCTAAATGCGGTCATATGGGTGGATAAAGGGTCAAGTTCTACAAATATAGGCTAGGCAAGCCAGCTTGAGCTCGGGCTTAAGTTGTTTAAGCTTGGTTCAGTTTGAGATTTTATCGAGCCAATTTCGAGTGGCTCAGGAGCGGCTTGGCTCGTTTACATCACTACCTGTTTGAGAGATTAAAATATAACCCGAATTAACCCATTCATAGCCAAGCGGGTCAAAGTTTTTGCGTGTACTCTATTCAATTGCTGTAATGAAATCTAACGAAACTTGATTCCACAACAGTATCATGCAACTGGGCGGGGATTTGTTGTGCGCCACATCAGATTTGCAGAGAATTACAGGCTTTATTCACGCAGTCATTTCGTCAAAGGGTCCGTCTCTCCCTCTCCCTCTCCCTCTCCCTCTCCCTCTCTTTCACACACACAAGCATGCGCACACATGCACATTTTTTTGGTTATCTGTCTGATATTTAATATTTATTGAAACAGATTGGAAGTGGTTCTGTTGTTAGTGGTGTACCTTTCTTACGGGTACAACACTGGCATGATAGGATACGTACTTCTTAGCGTTAGCAGTTGGTTCATGGCACTCTCATGGCTTTTTGCTCCATATTTGTTCAATCCATCTGGTTTCGAGTGGCAAAAGTAAGTTTTCATTTCATAAAAATCAATCCTTTTCATAAAACCTTTGATATTTATCTTCATTTTATTAATTTTTAGGACAGTTGAGGACTTTCGGGATTGGACAAATTGGCTCTTTTATAGAGGAGGAATTGGAGTCAAAGGAGAAGAAAGTTGGGAAACATGGTGGGATGAGGAACTGGTACGTTGCGAGTCACATTTTGTCTTTCCATTTATAATAGTTAAAAAAAAATTTCCTGCTAAGTATTATGAAACATAATGTGCAGTCTCATATCCGAACACTTGGAGGTAGGGTTATGGAGACTATTTTGAGCCTTCGGTTTTTCATTTTCCAGTACGGGGTTGTTTACAAATTGGATGTGCAGGGAACAAATACGTCTTTATCGGTATAGTACTAATTATTAATTGTATCTATTTTAATATATATTCAGAGTGCTAAATAGTATTTATATTTGTCCAGGTGTATGGATTTTCATGGGCAGTGCTTGTGGTGCTTATATTGCTCTTTAAGGTATAAACATTCATTAAATCCTAACTTGGCAAAGATTGAATATTAAAATAATGCTGTGTTTTTTTTTTTTGTTTATAGATTTTTACATTCAGCCAGAAGGTATCAGTGAACTTTCAACTGATTTTGCGGTTCATACAAGGCATTGCTTTCATGCTAGCGGTTGCTGGTATAGCCGTTGCTGTCGTACTTACTTCCCTTACTATGACTGACATATTTGCTGCCATTTTGGCTTTCATACCCACTGGTTGGGGTATACTTTCGGTATATATTCTTGGTCCCACCTTGGTTTTAATTAAAACAATTGGTCATGGTTTAGATATAATTAACTAACTGATATGATTTTGTTCCAGATCTGTGTGGCTTGGAAACCCGTGTTGAAAAAGACTGGATTATGGAAATCAGTAAGATCGCTTGCTCGTTTATACGATGCGGGAATGGGCATGCTCATATTCATTCCCATTGCCTTTTGTTCGTGGTTCCCTTTCATCTCAACATTCCAAACCCGGTTAATGTTCAATCAGGCTTTCAGCAGAGGTTTGGAAATTTCTCTTATCCTTGCAGGAAACAACCCGAATTCTGGTTTGTAGTTACATTTATGTCGGCTTATGTACATGTAGATTACATGTTTAACTTTTGACATACTAGTTCAGAGAGGTCTTTTATTAGCAGTTTGTATGTAAAACATTGTGCTGTAAATTTAGTCGTGTTCGTCGGATCATGAAACTTGAATGTGTGATATTTAATGGTATCATTATTGAGAAATGTGGCCTATAAAATAACTTGATGTGTAATGTTGGAACCTAGAGTTTAGAGAAAAGGCAATGTCACAATATAAACATAATGATTTATGATGTTAACTAATTAATTATCTTAACTAAACTTGAAAACTGGGGTAAATATTAATTATCTTGACTAAATTTATTTATCCACTTATGATTAAAACATGATTATAATTATCCTCCCTTGAAACAAAAAACATATTTTACATCAAACAATGAAAGAATCAATTATATACTAATTTACACACCAAACTAACAATATCCAGAATCTAATCAAACTTATAAATGTCTTCTTCCGAATTTGAGAACGGAAACCCCCTTGTGGATGGCGACGGAGACACCTCACCGCCAGCAGGAATATCTGCAATGGCAGCAAACATCCTGCGAATGCTAACTGACCGTGCAGGCTTGAAGCTAAACGACCTCACCATCTTCGACTTGGAAAACAAATCAGACGAGCTCGATAATATTAAATAAACAAGAGCTTGAACTAGAACGAAAGCAGCGCCTTTGATTAACATATTTTCTAACGGAAATTCCATCGATGCCATGAAGTATATTTTTCGATCAGATGATTAAATATTAATGTAAGTTGTTTGTAAGAGAAGTTGAAGTGTGTGTCTTGTAAGAAGGTTGAATGCATGAAGAGGTATTTATATAGAGGATGTGTGTGGTGGAAGACGGTGGCTAAATTTGACCGGAGATGGGTTTGGCTTGAATATGGAAAGAGGAAGGATGGTGGTGATCAAAAGGGCTCACATTCAAAACACCAACTTGTATGCCCAATGGACTGATTTTATTAATTTTATGGCCTATGGGGATAGTTTGACTAGTTCACTGATTAGACATTTATGATATGCATGGGTTACGTCATATTGCGTTTTAATAATAATAATTCATATTTATTTTGTCGTGGTCCTAAATTTAAAAAAACTGTCCCTCGTTGTTTCTCCGTTAAACGGCGTTATACAATTTTCAGAATTTCAAACTAATTTTTAATGCTTCTCATCGGAAGGAGGCAAGCCTGGCTCCAAGAAAGCTAAAAAAAAAAATTGGGCCGAAGGCGAAAATTTTTTTAGGCCTTAAATAAAAGTAGTATTTTGTTAGGTTTAAACAATTTAACTTTGATATGAGCTTAATTGGTTATAATTTAGGATGTGTAAAAATTTTTTATAAAAATATGATTAAACATGTCTCATATGATGAGACTAGAACCCATAGTAATACCTCTTTACCACTAGATCAAACTAATGTTTATGCAAATGAGTTTAAACACTAAATATACATATTGTTTTAATAAAAATACATATAAATTTTTTTAAAAAAAAATTCAGGCCTAGCAGGATGTCGGGCCTGTGGCCGTCGACCACCCAGCCCCCCCTTTGAGAATTTCAGAATTTCAAACTAATTTTTAATGCTTCTCATCGGAAGGAGGCAGGCTTGGCTCCAAGAAAGCTAAAAAAAAAATTGGGCCGAAGGCGAAAATTTTTTTAGGCCTTAAATAAAAGTAGTATTTTGTTAGGTTTAAACAATTTAACTTTGATATGAGCTTAATTGGTTATAATTTAGGATGTGTAAAAATTTTTTTATAAAAATATGATTAAACATGTCTCATATGATGAGACTAGAACCCATAGTAATACCTCTTTGCCACTAGATCAAACTAATGTTTATGCAAATGAGTTTAAACACTAAATATACATATTGTTTTAATAAAAATACATATAAATTTTAAAAAAAAAAAATTCAGGCCTAGCAGGATGTCGGGCCTGTGGCCGTCGACCACCCAGCCCCCCCTTTGAGCTGGCCCAGAAAAAAGGATACGAGTCGATTTAACATATTTTTTTTATTCATAATGACAGTATGTATAATGTTTATTAGACGACAATTAAAAGGAAATCACTATGAAAATATGTATCATTTATTGAGGCGTTGTGGAATTTTAATTTCTTCTAGATTTGGATGCGGATTAGGTTTTGACTGGTCGGATTTACACGACAATATATTATTATAAGGTTGGTTTTTCTTGTATCAAAATTTCAATATTGAATTTCTTGTTATACACAATTAATCTTTGTGTAATAATTTGGAAGGCGGTATTTTAAATACTTGATTGTTGGTTAAATTTGTGTAAAGCAATACAAGTGAATATGGTTGGTTCAATTTGGTTTATATGGATTAAAACCGCAGCTATAACTGATGTTTTGATTTTTAGATTTTCACAACCGACCAATTTTAGTTATAAAAAGTTTGATGAATTTAGTTATTGGACAAGATGATTTGGTTATTAGGTTAATAGTATGTTATCCTCTCGATTTGCACATAAATAGATTTAAACCAATTTCACTTAAATCAATCAAATCACATCTTATTCAACTAAAAATATTAACAATAATTTTAATTTATATAGGAGAGTAAGCAACAAACTTTTCTGACATATAACATATTACTTATAAAGAATAAAAAAAAAGTAATATTAATTCAGTCATTTATACATGTATAATCATAATTACCCAAAAACACCAATTGATAGAAAAGTTACAATTTAACAAAGGTTTCCCAAGTGATTCGATTATGTTTGATATTTTTTAGTTACTATTCGATTATTTGTTTTTTTCCCCTCTAAATAATATATTATACAGAATGGGAATAAAACTAAAACAAATTCATAAACGCTCAAAGAATTCCAAGTGCCAAAACAGAGCAAGAAAGTGAAAGTGCCCGCCGATAGAAATATATTAGAATCAAGTAAAACCAATAGCAGGAAAATGAAGCGGAAAGTGGTAGTTACAAACGATATTATTAAATAACAAAACAAAAAAGTATTTATACACGCATTACAAGCAAGTGATTAATGCTATTATTTATAACTTTAGAATAGCTCCCAAAATCAAACCATCCTTCAACGAATCATCAAATGACCGTTTAAATTTTTAAAAATCTTTAACACGTAAACAATTATTTCCTTCCTAAATTATTATCAAAAGATTACAATTCTTTTCCCGCCAACACTTCCCAAAATCATCAATTACCCCCAAATTCACCAAAAACACAAAGCTAGGGTTTCGTTTTGGTAGATGGCGCCGTTATCGTGGAGACACCATACGCTGATTCAGGCCGTGTTATCTCGTGGCCCACTGAAGGAGAACGAGTTTCAATCCATCTTCTCTGACGTCACCGGCAAAAGCTTAGGTTATTTATTCAACTCTTTATACACCATCCGTTTGTTTGTTTGTAGTGCTTGAAATTGTCTAGTTGAAGCTGAATCTTTATGGGTTTTTTGTTCCTTAAAGTATAAGTGCGATTGATGCTATTATTTGTAGCTGAAACCATTGTTATAAGTCAATATTTGAATTTTGAAATTTTGTTTTTGTGGGATAGAATTGAATTAATCAACCGATCCGAGACCAAAAAAAATCAAACTGAACCGAAATGAAAACAGTAGTTTTGGTTTTATGTTTTTGTGAAAACCCAAGTTACGGTTCGCTTTAGGTGTTGCATTAATAAAATAAAAGCCAAAAGAATCGGATCAAATCGAACCGAATTTATTGATTTTTGCCTTTTTCTTAAGTAATTTGTAAGAATTTAATAAATATGTAACTCAAAATATTTTAGCCCAAATGTATGATACTCAATTAGTTGTTAATTAACAAAATGATTTAGGCCCAAATTCTCAAGCTCAAATGGCAAAACCGAAACCGAACATGTTCAAAATGCCAAAAAGTTTCGGTTTTTGGTTCTGTTTTAGCCCAAATCCGGCCTAAGCCGAATCATGCGCACCCCTAGCTTTTAGTTATGCATTTTACATAATAGAATAGAATAATCTAGATGCTTTTTATTTTTTTGATGTTAAGAACTAGCAATTATAAACAACTAACGATAAATTTGTATTAAAGATTGTGATATTTGATTATAAATTGGTATGAGAATTTTTGTTATTTTGCTCTTTTTTTTATTTATTTTTATTCATGGGTCTGCTTGGACTGGATTTGAATTGTAGAATGTAGACTGCATGCTCTCTGTAAAAACTTTGTCATCTGTTTTTTCAGATTCTCATAAACAATTATTCAACGAGTATCTAGGAAAGATAAACATGGAGCTGTCATACGTTCAGTTTGAGTTACGGGCATGCAGAAATCAGTATGATGGTTCTGTATATTATGGAGTAATCAACACTGTTGCAGATGAACAATCAAAGCTTGGAACGAAGTATACTGTACCTCAGATTGCATTCTATAAGGGCATTGTAAGTTACCTTGCATTTTTAAATCAATGAACTTTACATCGCTAAATGTTATAAATTATATATATATATATATATATATATATATATATATTCAGTTTCGTTAGCTGCATGAATTTTTTTAAAGTAAGGATTTCACTAAGTATTTAGTGAAATCGCATATAGTTCTATAAATGTTATAGAGGTTCTTATGTTAGAATCATATTTGAGACCAATTATATAAGCTTAATGAAGAGGTATGTACCCGCCTCAACACCGAGCGAGGCGGGTCAACCCACAAGATATGGACAAGAGGCTTGAAATCAAGACATTATGAAGGCACAAAAGCCAAAACCTACGCGCATGGCGCATATCACATATGCTCAGGCATCATATGCTCAAGCACCACAGATGCTCAGGTACCACAGATGCTCAGGCATCACATATGCTCACGCATCACATATGCTCACGCATATCACATATGCGCGTGGCGCATCCGCGCGTGGCGCATATCACATCTGCGCATGAAACATCTGCGCGTGAGAATAAAGAGAAGACCTCGCGCATCCTCAGGATAGGCGCGTATCACACATGCACATAATCAACCTCGTCCTTATCCAAATCAGGATTAGGGCAACCTTGATTGTGCACGTCAGACAACCTTCAAGAAGGTATCTTTTTAAGGAATAAGAATATGCTGATGTTGACAGCTGCCAATGAAAGGTGGACAACTCAGCAAAACCCATGTGCTACTACGTGATTATAACCAATGAAAAAGCACCAGGTGTCCCAAAGGACACGTGGCGCAAAGCAACTGGAAGAGGCCAACAAAGCCCTAACTGGGTCTAAGCCCAATCAGTGGAAACCCTAGCACTATAAATACCACATCAACTCCACAAGGAAGGAAGATCCAATAACATCCAATTACAGAGTATTCAGCTATTAAGCAATACATTCAATTTCCTTACTCTCATATCATTATCTTCTCCTACACACACTTATTCTCACACTGGAGGGTTACCCCAAAGAGGATCCCTCTGTCCCTTTCTGAGGGGTAAGTTTACGGTGCTGTTCATTTTGTAGGTGGAAGAACCCAGATCCAAGAGAACCATCGGTGAAACATCATAATCACACCCGAGGAAAGTAGATCGTCTACCAGTGAGTCGATCCACGTTTCTTCACTTAATAAGTCAAGGTTATCTCATTAAGGTTAAAATACCTGCGCAAGGATGGGAATGAGAGTATTCAAATACTTCTCCCCCATCGCGGCCATGTCCGCGCAGGCAACGTCGCTCTGATAAGGGTACTCGGATGGGTTCTTCTTCAACATGCCATATTCATAACCATCCGTGAACCCTTCAGCTCGACTCACCAAGCGCGCGGCAGCGTTGCAATCAATCACAAGGGCCTGAAACTCGTCTGAGTATTTCATCGCGTAAGCGCAACGAGTCATGCCCTGTGAGATTAGCCATTGGCAATCCTGCGCGAGGGAAGCAACAGACGTCTCGAGGGCAGGAATCTGAGAGTTTAACAACTCAACAGTTTCCTTAGTCTGTTTCAGCTCCTCTTTGTCGGACGCTGCTGCTGCCAAGGCTTCTTCCTTTTTCGCCCGCGCAGCATCAAGTGCTTCCTGGCTAGACGCTGCCGTCGCCAAGGCTTCATCTTTCTCGGCCTGCGCGGCCGCCAGCTCCTTCTTCAGGCGGGAAACCTCACTCTCCAGCGATGATTTGTCAGTTATAGACTGGACAAGAGCTTGGTCACGCGCCTCCGCGTCAAGCTCCAAGTCGCGCACTCTACGCGCGTACTTGGCCGCGTCCGCCTCGGCCGCCTGCAGCTTCTCCCGCGCAGCCTGTAGCTCATGCCCGCGCTTAACGAACGCGGTGTTGGCACTTGCTCTGTTCTCACTGAGCTCTGCTTGGAGCTTCTCAGCTCTCTCTCGAGCATCAGAAAGATGCCAAGCAGATACTTTAGCCTCTTGCTTGGCTTCCGCAAGAGCATCACGTACCTTTACGTAATCATGGCGAAGCTCTTGGGAGGCAGCAAAGAAAGCCGACCCAGCAAACAGATGATCTTTGAGCAAGTCATCGCGAGCGCGGGCCTCCTGAAACCTCCTTTCAGCTGGAGGCACAGAATGAGCCCAGAAGTCCTCACACACACCCATGGACTGAAATGAGCTGTCCTCAGTAATGTTCAATCTCGGGCGGTAAATGTGATCGGCTTCCTGCAAACACAAAGTAATGATCTAAGTCATCAAAACACTAATATGAAAGTCCGCGCAGCGGAGCAAAAACGAACTTATACCTGCGGGGAAGAAGCAGAAAAGTCAGCGGCAGGCCCACGAGAAGACGGCGCCGCGAAACCTCGAGGCGCTGCAGGGCTGGCGCGGCCGCCGTCAGAGTCTTCAACTTCAAACTCCTCATCCTCCTCTGAAACAGGCCTTTTCTCCTGCGACCTCGAACCAAAATCAGTCTCGCGAGGAGGGCTGTGCGCAGGAGGAGGTGAGGGAGGTCTCGACGCCGCCAGATCGGCGCGTAAAACAGTCTCCTGCTCCTTAGTAATCCCGATGAGGGGAGATTCAGCGCTTGCAGGAGCAGGAGCAGAACCAACGGCGCTGGCACCGGCGCCAGGAGTGCCGCTAGCAGCTTGCACGCCAGCAATGACTCCTGTGAAAAAATCAACAAAAAGAAATGGTTCATGACTTGATCTAAAAGAAAGTCAGAAAATAAAAGCGCAATACGTACCTTGGCGCAACTCCGTTCGCGAGGCAAACATCGCCATGAAGTCCATTCTACCCTTTTTCGAGGGTAAAACAGGGGACTTCGAAGCGACCTCCGGCGCAGCCTCGGCATCTTGTTGCGCTTGAGGTTGATCCACCAAGGTCGCCGGCTCTACAAACATTTGAGTGAGCAAAGATTCATTAGTAATTCTATCAGAATCGCGCTCATAGAACCATGAAAGATAAGCAAAGGATAAGCAAAGTATACCTGTCGAAGGCGCAACGCCGCTTCCCTTTTCTACCGCGCGAAGGGTGGAGGTAGTAGCACCATACCTCGTGTGGACAGGAGGTCTGCCCACTTTTTTGAGGCAGGGAAGACAAGGAAAACTTGAGGGGAAATTCCTGGGTTTTCTCAAATCCCCTCGCCTGAGTAGGAGGATACTGAGCAACAGGGGCAACATCTTTCTTCTGTTTCTTACTGGCCCCTGCGCCAGTTTTCCCCTTAGCTTTACGCTTTAGTTGGGGCGCCTCCTCCTCCTCCTCCTCTTCCGCGAGCTCCAGCTCGTAGTTCTCAAGCGCGTCTACAATACGTGCAAAAGAAATGTTAGCCAAATTTGGTATTATAAAGGCAAATGTATAAGTACAAAGGCTTACCAGGCGCATCGCTGTCAAAGAGAAATCCCAGATCAACAGGGATGAACATGTCATCGAAGCGATCGGGGAAGCCAACCTCCCCAGCGCCCAGCGCGACGGAGCCACCCTCCATATGCTCATCATAGGCGGCGTGGACATACTCCTTGCTGACTGCACAAAACAAGTCAAATGATATCAGCAAAAAGAATTATATTCGCGCAGAAGTAATGCAATGAGATTAACTTACACAAGCCGTCAACTTGGATAACGGGCTCAGTCGCGCTGTCAGCCCACCTACTGCTCATACCAACCCCCACCAGCGCCTCCTCGCAAATTTTCTTGGCGGGGGATGGTTCAGCAGTCAACTTTTTCACCCAGGCGCCAGTTGGGTTCTTGAAGACACCCACATTCGCAGGCGCAGAAGAGATAGCGCGCATGGTCATGCGGATGGGGATCACACCAGCCCTGATGTAAAAAAATCTCTCAGACCAGTCATGAAGGCTCTTGAATGAAACAGTGCAGCACTTGACCTTCTGACTGCGAGGAATAAATGAGAACCAAGAATCTTGGATCTTGGGCTTATAAAAAAACTGAAAGCGCCGAGTGGTGGGCTCCTCGCGCTGGGATTTGCACATGAACTCAAAGTGAGTCATGCGCACGAGTCCAAACGGATGGACTTGGGATATATGAATCCCATAGAACCTAAGCACCGCACCCACAAACCTTGTCATCGGGAGACGAAGGTTGCAGTGGGTGAAAAAATGGCAGTAAAGGGATATATAGCCGGTAGGCGGGTCCGCCGCCGTTTGGCCGGCCCCAGGCAACATGCAGCCAAACTCAGGGAGAAAACCCTGAGAGGCGATAAGGCTGTCAAAATCGGACTGCCTAAGTTTGCAGGGGATCTCATCCCACTTCTTCACGGCCTTGGTCCTCCCTACCTCCTCCGATGAGGCCTCAGCAGCCCTTTTCCCCTTGCCGGTCTTCTTCAACGTAGACATCACTAACGATTTAACACGGCGATTGATGGGGGAGATTGTGTTGTCTGAGCTATCAGACATACAACTGTAAAAACGGACAAAGGATGATCTGAAGAACAGAGATCTGGAAGCAGAAGACAGCTAATCGGAGTACAATGAAAGAAACGAAAGCTCTGAATAAACAAGAAGATGAAGAATAAAAACTCTAAGGGCTGGCTTTTATAGGCCCAGGAGAGAGAAAAATTGGTGCTGATCGGACTTCACGCGCTCCCACTCGCAGGTGTAAGCCAACGCAAGCGCGACACGTGTCCCTGACACTGTGTGAGGGGACACGAAAAGAAACTATACAGCTGCTGCCAGAATTCACGCACCACCACTCGCACGAACGGACCAACGCGAGCGCGACACGTGTCCCTGACACTATGAATAATAAGAAGAAAAAGACAAACCCCTACTAAAAGAGCAAACTGTTAAGTCTAATATCTATCTTGCCTCGCTCGCGCGAGACAAGACACACATTAGACTGGGGGGCTTGAAGAGGTATGTACCCGCCTCAACACCGAGCGAGGCGGGTCAACCCACAAGATATGGACAAGAGGCTTGAAATCAAGACATTATGAAGGCACAAAGCCAAAACCTACGCGCATGGCGCATATCACATATGCTCACGCATATCACATATGCTCAGGCACCACAGATGCTCAGGCATCACATATGCTCACGCATATCACATATGCGCGTGGCGCATCCGCGCGTGGCGCATATCACATCTGCGCATGAAACATCTGCGCGTGAGAATAAAGAGAAGACCTCGCGCATCCTCAGGATAGGCGCGTATCACACATGCACATAATCAACCTCGTCCTTATCCAAATCAGGATTAGGGCAACCTTGATTGTGCACGTCAGACAACCTTCCAGAAGGTATCTTTTTAAGGAATAAGAATATGCTGATGTTGACAGCTGCCAATGAAAGGTGGACAACTCAGCAAAACCCATGTGCTACCACGTGATTATAACCAATGAAAAAGCACCAGGTGTCCCAAAGGACACGTGGCGCAAAGCAACTGGAAGAGGCCAACAAAGCCCTAACTGGGTCTAAGCCCAATCAGTGGAAACCCTAGCACTATAAATACCACATCAACTCCACAAGGAAGGAAGATCCAATAACATCCAATTACAGAGTATTCAGCTATTAAGCAATACATTCCATTTCCTTACTCTCATATCATTATCTTCTCCTACACACACTTATTCTCACACCGGAGGGTTACCCCAAAGAGGATCCCTCTGTCCCTTTCTGAGGGGTAAGTTTACGGTGCTGTTCATTTTGTAGGTGGAAGAACCCAGATCCAAGAGAACCATCGGTGAAATATCATAATCACACCCGAGGAAAGTAGATCGTCTACTAGTGAGTCAATCCACGTTTCTTCACTTAATACTTGTGTTATAACTTATAACTTATAAGTATAGTCGGGAAACTTGTTTTTTAAAATCTTGTTGATGTTTGAATATAATGAATGATTTGCAACAGATTGAAGCCATAGTTCAAGATTCTTCAGCTCAGGGCACTATTTCTAACATTGAAGCTCTAAATATTCGGCTAGAAAACCAGGTTTTTTATTTTTTATTATTTATTTATTGATTATTTTTAGTTTTCTACATTTCTGCAAGAAAATGAATTATAGCAATCAAATTTGAGTTTATGCATCACAGTTTCAGGGTAGTAGTTCAACTGAAATCCCTGCAGCACTCAGGAACTTTTCTCTGTCTCAAAAAGAGAAAGCTATACACGAGTTTATTCAGGACCAATGGTTGTGTGCCACATCAGATGGTAATATTGGACTTGGTGTTAGATCATTCTTGGATCTTAGGAGCTGGTTTCATAATAATGAAGTTCCTCCATGTGATGTCTGCAATGAAGCTGGAATTAAGGTTCTTTTATAACTTAAGACCGTTAATTTTTTAAAAACGGTATATTATGTAGTTAGACTAAATCGTGTCTTTTGTGTACGTTATTATCAGGCAGATTTATGCCCGAATGAAACCTGTAGTGTTCGGATTCATAAGTACTGTCTAAAAGCGAAATTCTCTCAAGCTAGGGTATATTTCCTTACTGGTTTTTGATTAAATAATATTTAATTTGTAGTTATTGTTGATTATATTAATAAATGTAGAATGAAAAAGTCTGCCCTGGCTGTGGTACGCAATGGCCGTATGTGATGACAAAAGCCGAAGCTGTTGAAGAAGAGGATACAGAGGTCCATCCGGAACCCTTAAGGCGAAAGAGGTCGAGGGGTTCAAAACAAGTTCAAGAGGAGGGGCCAAGTGAACCCTCGCGTGGAAGGGTAAACAGATCTGGAAACAATGAAGATCAAGACTTGACCGGTCAAACTCAGAGT
Source organism: Bidens hawaiensis (assembly GCF_021521415.1). Lineage (NCBI taxonomy): Eukaryota > Viridiplantae > Streptophyta > Magnoliopsida > Asterales > Asteraceae > Bidens > Bidens hawaiensis. Next base: position 30,159 of record NW_027493951.1, on the reverse strand, counting down.
CAACCATCAACACAGGCCGCTCGTAAAGCGAAGCTTGAAAAAGTAACAACTGTCAAGGTTGATAATGCTGCGCCAGGCCCATCGACAAGGAGAGCTACCCGAACTTCGGCCCGATTACAACGTTAAGCAAGTTACAAATAGAATATTATTTTGTACTAGAAACTAAGCCAGTTAGTTATCGACTGTGAATGGTTATTTTATACATTTGTTGGCAACGATTTCTACATGTGAAACCTAGTATGCTTCTTTCTTTTTTGTTTTGAGAAGTTTGTTAAATTCTATTTAGTGATTGGAATGATTGTTGTAAAAGTTACTTGCGATTATGGTCCTTTTGGTGGACATAGGTTTCAACCTTGTGGTTGTGGTGATATTTTTGCATATATGGTCCTGTGGTATTCATTTTTTTGTAATTGGGTCCTGCTGCTAGTTAATGGTTGTTACTTCCAGTAGTTTAAGGGGTATTAATGTATTTTCACCCCTAACCAAAACCTGGCTCCATATAACCCCCCCACCTTCCAACTTACAACCCTAAATTAACGTTTCTATCGTCGTCGTCTTCCACCATCCCAATCGTAAAAATGGCTTGGATTTTTTATGAAATCCTTAGTACCACGTTTTTCATAGGTATCGGAGTTCACATTTTTCCTCGTTAGTTCGTTTGTTCAATTAAATTTAGTTTTAGGTCGATGCTCTGTAATTGAGACGATTATGTTGGTTTTATAGCCGCGATTTGGCTGGATGTTAGCTTTGACCACCTGAAACTTGAGTTGATGGTGCAATTTTCAGTTTCAAGCAGGTGGCCAGGATCAAATTGGGTAGGGTTTAAGTAGTTGGTGGTTTAGGTGTTTTGTATATTATTAACTTAACTAATAATGACCTAGATTAGTAATCATGTATTTTGTATTATATTTATATCAACAACTAATTACGGCAATTTGTATCAACTAGAATGGTAATCTATTTATGCAGGGGCAATGTTGTATTAACTTATGAGGTTAGGCTATAATAGAAAGTATGGTTTTTGTAGGAAGAATAAGAAGTAATATTGTCTATTGATTCTGAACATGAAGGGTTGAGATTAGTTTAGAGAGGAAATCAAGTGTGAAACAAGGGGAATGTCATAATAGGGATAACCATAGTCACATAAATCGCGGTTCACTCCGGTACAGGAACGCGGTACGAGTACGCAATTCTCTAAGCTAGACGAATTCGGTACGGAGGAGGGTAGGTTCATTTCGGTACGAACTAGTACGGTGTACCATATAGTCCGGTTCAAGGTGTATTTAAAAAATTAATATATAAGTTATATATCTTATAAAAAGTAAAAGTTATATATTTAAAAAATTATTTTCAGTTTATTATATATATACACACACAAATATTTATATGCAATTTCATGAAATAGGCAAGTTTCTATATTATATTGCAAAATATAAATTTAAGTAGTAAAATATAGGGTTAAATTTAATAAAAATACAAACTTAAGGGTTAAAAATGAAGTTTTATGGAAGATAAAACTGAAAGAAAGCAGTGACGCTTCATTTCGGTTTTAGGGTTTTGGTCATGGGGAGCCAGATCTGAAACCCAATTCAAGATCGATTTCCGAAAACCCCAGTCGAATTGGAATGTTGTACCATCGATTCCTAATGCGCGAATTAGGGTTCAATTGAATCGGCGAACCAGCGATTCCGATGCATGTTTTAGAGTTCAATTGAATCGACGACTGTTGTTCTTGGTTCGCGAATTGAACCCACGATCGGAAAGAAAACGAACTCCGACCCGATACATTTCGTACCAATACAAAATTCGTGGCAGTATGAGCGATTTCTGTGACTATGGGGATAACGCATTTGTTGACTTTCTCTCCTCACATTCAAGGCACATGCCAAATTCCCCCATCATTTTAAAACGTCCATAATTTTTTTTACCACATTTTTTTTTGAAAAACAAATTAACCATAATAGCGAGTGCGTTTTTATCTCTTATATGAGTTCCATATTGTTATATAAAATAAAAAAAATAGTGGGTTTTTTACAAATTGTGTACCAAAATTGTTTTTTTACAAAATTGTGTTATACAATTGTATTTTTCATTGTGTTTTTTTCATTGTATTTTTTACATTGTATCATACAATTATGCTTTTTGTTGTGTTTTTGCCGTTGTGTTTTTTTTTTCATAGTATTTTCTTCATTATGTTTTTTACATTGTGTTTTTTTCATAGTGTTTTCTATAGTGTTTTCCATTGTGGGTTTTTACAGTAGCCGTTTTCCGGTGACTGTTTTTCGGCAACTTTTCGGTGATTTTTTTGACGAAATTTCCCGGGAATTGTTATCTGGTGACTTTCCGACGATCTTCCAGCGAAATTTCCAAAGATTTTCCAGCGAGCTGGTGGCGGTGGGTGATGGTTGTGTGGCGGTGGGCGGTGGAATGATGGTGGCTGTAGGAGGTGAGTGAAGATATAAGTGGGTTTTATGTAAGTGGATTTTTGAGATTAATGTAAGTGGGTTTTGAGATTAAAATAGTAAACTAAAATACGCTTCTTCCTAGCCTTTTTAGGAAAATCAAATTTCTTGTTTGAACATAACCCTTAACTTATGCATGATTAATGTGGGTGTATAATTAGTATGTATAATTAGATGAATGCATAGATTTATACATAGATATATGCATGTATATAATCAGTATGTATAATTAGATGTATGCATAGATATATACATGTATGTATAACTAGTATGTATAATTATATGTATGTATGTATGTATGTATAATTAGTATACTTAATTAGATGCATCTGTTGACTTTGTAGAACAACAATAACAAACTAATTAGTTAAGGAATCAAGTGCTTGCAATCAGGGCTGACTTCAAGAATTGAAAAAAAAATTTTGGGCCGAAGGCGAAAAATATTTTGGAACTTAAGTAAAATGAGTATTTTGTTGGCTTAAACAATTTAATTTTTAAATTGGCTTACTTGGTTATGATTTCCGTTGTGTAAAAAACTTTTGTATAAAAATAGGCTTACATGTCTCAAATAGGTATGTGTTTGGGTAACTAGCCGTCGGGTATCGGGTACCCGGTTAATTTTTAAATTGGCTTACTTGGTTTAAACTGGCTTACTAGCCGTCGGGTATCAGGTACGTGTATCGGGTACCCGGTTATAAAATTCGGTCCCACACCCGACCCATTACCCGTCGGGTATGTGTTTGGGTAACTAGCCGTCGGGTATTGGGTATACCCTCGGGTTTCAGGTATACCCATTAGATAGTTAAAAAAAATTCTTTAGGATTTTTAAGTAGATTTTTGTACCATTATAATTGTGTATATTTATATTTATATTTATATTTATATACAAGCTGTTAAAAACTAGAGTATGACACATTACATCTATATAAACGTTATCATAAATAAATAATAATACTATAACTTTATATACCTTTATGTATAAACTTGATAGCATATAAAACATAAATGATATTTTTTAATACATATCTTAAATACAAAAGGTTAAGAAAAAATGAAATTAATACTAAAAAATTTTCGGGTTTTCATTTCGGGTATATAGTTCGGGTAACGGGTATGTCTTTTCGGGTAATCGGGCCGGATATCACCAAATCCCGTACCCGGCACGTACCCGAGAAAAATTTTCAAAACTAATCCCATACCCGGCCCAATACCCGTTGGGCTTCGGGTTATTTTGTCATCCCTAGTCTCAAATGAGACTATAACCCACAACCTTTTGGTTGGGAGTCATACTCCTTTACCACTAGTCCAAGGTAGTTGTTATGTTATTGAATTTAAACATTAAACACACATATCGTCTTCTATAAAAAAACATATAATCTTTTTAAAAAAATCAGGTCTAGCTGGGTGTCGGGCCGGGGGCCATCGACCACCCAGCCCCACCCTAGGGTTGGCCTTGCTTGCAATGGGTGTATGTGTCTTTATCCTGGGTCATAACAGTCTTTTTTTATATGTATCTATGTATATGCGTATGCATGGTTGTGTGTGTGTGTATAACTGTATGCATGTATATGTCTATGTATATATATATATATATGTATGTGTATGCATCTGTGAATGCATAAATGTATATATGTATGTGTGTATATGTATGTATGTATCTGTATATATATATATGTGTATATGGATTTGAATGTATGTAAATTCACAGTTGACCTCGGAAAGTCAAACTCTGTGTATATACATGTATGCGTGCACCTTGTGTTTCAATTGGTTAATGTAGTGTAAAGTTATAGTTGACTTAGGAAAGTCAAACTATGTCAAAATTTTGATTTCATGTCAATTTGATTAATTTTATTCAAATAATCATAGTCAATATTATAATTATTTATGTTTAGTAGATTGTAATAAGCAGCTTACAATAAAGGTTAACAGGTCAAAAATAGTCAACCATAAAAAGTCAACATACAGTTGGTTAAAACTAATGGGGGAAATATATGTTAACAGACCGAGGGTCCAAATTGTATGTATTTAAAACCACAGGGTTGCAAATTGCAAGGGTTGAACGATATTTTCGCAGAAAAACAAACTTTGGGTTCACGACGGGGTTCCGATTGCAAAAAAAATGACAACCACAGGGCCATATTTGCAAAAATTTCACCACGGAATTGAAACCTGTGTTTTGGTTTCCACCATGAAGACCATAATTACAATTAACTCTTGTTGTAATTTAAATAAGTGGAAAATGTTCAATTGATGTTTGTTTAGGTACAATATTAGATTGGTATATGTCTAGTTTCTGTCTTTTAAGGTTATAATTGCTAAGATTAAAGAAAGCACATGGGCTGTTTTGTGTGAAGTGTCATGTTAAGGATATAATTGTTATGTGTTAGGAAAACTGTGAACTATTTTGTGTCTAGTGTTGTTAAATCATATTAGCATGGTCTTGGTTTTTTGGAAAAATATATTAGCATGGTCTTGTGTTTTACCAATGTCAAATATAAATATAATGAAATAATTAAATTAATTATGTTAAATTTTAATGGATTTATGAATCACGTGTTAGTGTAACATGGTCACCACGGTGTAAGTGATTTGGTGTACTTTATTATGTACATCATGGGATGAATATGATTCAAGTTTCAATTAAAAAATTACAATCCTAATCACATAGTCTTACCATCAATCATTGAGGGTGCTAAAACAGTAAAACACATTATTAGTTTAACTACCCCAAGTGTAATTACTATTTTAATATTCTAAAACTTTTCTATAGCACAAAAATGAGGTTTTGAATATAGCATGTGAATTAATCATGTCAATTTGTTGGGACGCTATTGTTACAAAGAGCTACGGATTATAATACGTATCTATTAAAATCCAAAATCCAGGACACTTAATTGAGGTCACCGCACCTAGAGATGGTAAAAAAGCCCAAGCCCAACTGGTATGCCTGACATTCGAAACATATGGGTCGAGTATAGAAGGTATAAAAGAATTTGTAATAGTTGTTATATGAATAAAAGGTATAAAAGAATTATAATGGTAAAAGAATATACTTGAAAAACCCAACGGACTTTAACAAACTAGCGGGTATACCTGATACCTGATGGGTAATTATCCAACAAATACCCAACGGGTAATAGGCCAGGAATAAGACAAAGTTTTACAAACGGGTATGATATTGGGATTACCAATACCTGACCCGAGTCATTGCAATCGGTTTATTAAATATATACAAGCAAGTTATATATAATTTTTAGGCACGGTGTAGTAGCATCCAAGAAACTTTTAGGTATTAACCATTTGGTTGGGGATGATAAAAAGTGAATCATACTGAACTTTTGTGAGTTGTTATTAGTCTTAGACATGATATTGGCGGGATGATTCTAATTGCCAAATATTATGATTTTTTTTACCAGATATATGTGAAATAGTAGTAATTTTTTTAACTTACTGCGACCATTATATATATCTCTACTATATATAAAGAGTGAGTGAATGATCTCTTAAATTTTAAGAGATCCAATCAATTATGCAACATATATAACTTTAAATGCTTATATTTTTAAAATTTTGAGGGTATTTATGTATTTACTTAACCAATAACCTTACTTTTCATTTTAATTTTATAGTTACATTAATTACTCTTCTATATTTACAATAATTACCCTAAAAACTTTAGATAACTCTTGTAAAATCTAAGAATAGTTACACACCTAACCCCTCATCTTTATCTAGAAAATTGACAAGTTTAATTGTTTTTTGTTTCCGTCTATATCTTTAAATATATTATGTTTTAAAAAAAAACTGAACCTACCATTACAACGTGCTTATTTTTGTCGACGTTTAGATATAAAAAATTTTCCAAACCGATGTATAGATTATAATGTACAAGTCAACGAAGCATTAAAGTACAACTTAGATATGCAACTATAAACCTATAGATAAATTTTCAATCTCATTCTATAGTTACAATAATTACCTTTAATCTTTTTATAACTTTTGTAATATATATGAATGGTTGCATATTTAACCCCTCATTTTTAGCCAGTATTTGACAAATTTATTTATTTATTCCCTCAATATCTTTAAATATATTATGTTTTTAAATTAAAACAAAACCTACATTACGACATGCATGTTTTTGTCGCCGTTTAGATATAAAAAAATTACAAAATTGGTGTGTATATTATAATTTGCAAGTCAATGAAACATTAAAGTACAACTTAGATATGCATTATGAACCTATAAATATTTAAACGCATAAATATGCTCTCTGTTTTACATTATCAAATCAGAATTTTCAAAACCACTCTTCCCATTGATATAATTCAAATTACAAAATAAAAAAAAATAAAATCAGCTCCAACTAATATTATTTTAGATATGAGTTGTAATTCTTTTGGTGGCATATACATTTATGGGTGCCCAAAAACCTCGCGGCTCTCCCAAAGCTTGAAAAAAAAACTTGCTTGAAAAAACTTGATTAGAAATTGAGCCGAGCTTAAACAAGCCAACCGACTCGTTTTGTAATCGAGTCCAGTTGGAGCCAGGTGGCTCGGCTCGTTAGCTCGATTAATCTACCTATGCATAGTATTTAGTTTGTATATTCAACCTTTTAATGTCAAAATTGTTCCAGCTCATTTGGCTTGCTACTTCTCAACACTGGTTCATGCAATGTTGCTTTCCTCCCGAGTTCAAAACATGTTTCTCCCAAATTATTTTTCACAATTTATTTGCATGATTGCATCCCACATAAGCTAGCTCTCATATATACTATTCTACCTCTAAAACTTTGCATCCTTGAATAGTTTCTATAAATAATGGTCATAACAATTAATTCAAGTAAGATCTTATGGTTAAGTTCAAACTAATGAAAAAGTCAAAAACAGCTCAACGGGAAAGGGTTCAAGCCATTTGGAGTTGACCCGAGCTGGCTCGATTTATGAATGAGCCAAGCTCAAGCTCCCGTATTCAGCTCGCTTAAAGTTTCGAGCTCGAGCCGAGCTCGAGCTTGGCCTAGCTCGGCTCGGCTTGTTGACAACCCTACATACACATTATCAACCAAACTAATTAAACAATTAACGTAATAAACTTTTGTAAAATATTACACAATTAAGAAAAATAATCTATGCTATATATAATGCATGAGACCAGGGTAAATTAAGACGTTTGATTTTAAGAGTTTTACACATTTTAATGCATGATGTACATGTATAAAAAGGGGTAAACTTGCCTTTTAAACACAATCAACCAACTTACAAATTTACCCCCTCATCTTTAACCATATTATATTTTTTATTTCAATTTCAAACCAACCACCCTCTATGACTTTTAAAAGACTATAATGTTTTCATACGTTAGTGTTTTTGTACAAAAATTGCACCATAAAAATGAGATTTTTATGCTCTTTAATTTGAGTATGATATTATTATAGTTTTTTCAATTTAAAAAAAATTGATAAGTTACATAAAGGTGCTCAATATCAGTTTTGATATTTTTAAGTTAAACATATGACCTCAACCGTTAGTAACAAATTTTTATTATCGAAAATTAAAACTAAACAATTGAAAATTGAAACTAAACCATTACTAACAGTTTGGTTCTGGTTTGGTTTCACAGTTTAAGCTTCAACAGTAAATTTAGTTTAAGGTAATTATAATCTAATTGCATCATCTATTATAACCAAACACCAACATTAATATTATACTTTATAGGATCATAATATGAATAGGGAAAATGTTTGTCACATATACGGTAAACTTTAATGGAAGACGAAATAAGAATACAGATTATAAAAAAATATATTAGAATTGGGTTAATTTAAAGATGTAATAGTTAAGTTTACTTTTATTAAAAAAAGACTTTGTTCAAGTTTATTTTAATTATATCTAATATATATACAGGATCGAGATCATGTAAGAACCATTTTGAAATTGTTAACTTTCAGAACTTTTTTGGACCACAAAAAAAATTCTTTTTAAGAAAAATAAAAATATATATAAAAAAACACGAAAATAAAAAAAAGAAACAAAAGACAAAAAAAAAATCTTTCATCTCGGTTTCGTAAAAATTTTAAAAAAATATCGGTTTATCAAGATTATACATATATTTGTGTGTGTTATTTGTATTTTTTAATTTTATACATGCTATTTTTATATATATATATGTACAATTAAGATAGATGATAATGTACATATGTGTACATTATGTAAATCGAAATTAAATAAAAATATGCATATGTGTATAGTTAGGGTTTTTTTAATGAAACCTATAATGCAAAATAAAATTTTTGGTTTTTTTACTTTTTTAAAATTTTCTTTTTTTTTTCATTTTATATTTTTTAGGAGGGGGGGGGGGGGGGTTGTGGCATAAAATTGTTCTTAAATATCTCAATTTCAAAAAGTTCTCTTAGGATTCTCACCCTATGTGTGTTTGCGCACGCGTAACAAAACATATCTAATGCGAAACAATCAAAAAGATTAAAATGCATTAAACATTTACAGTATCGTCTGGTTTCATATGGACGTTTTCGTTACAAACTACAAGTTGACATTCACTACATTTTGAAAACTTTGGAATCGACCAACCGACTAAATGTAAATGATAAAACCAACTGTGAAACCAAAATATGACCACGGTTTCAAGATTTTAAACCAAACCATGAACACCCATAATTGTTAAGTGATTACCAAGATATGTTTTCAAATAGCCGCCGCATCACACAGGCACCCACCTAGTATTCCTAATGTGGTCCTTGTTTATCCATTTATGTTTTTGTCTTGTGTCAAAACTATCCTTTTGTGTCTTGAATACTCTTTTAAGACACTGACATGAAGATAAAATCTAAAAGATCATACAAGAGAGGATGAAATATTTGACTTTCATCTTTTATGATAGTAATATAGTATATCAAATATACACAAACAAAAATATACAAGTTATAACAAATCACTTACATATTTGCACTTCTATAAGCAAATAAATTAGTACCACCTCTATTTTTTTGGCTACTATTTTTTTTTATAAAAATAAAAACTAGCTGAACGGACTGTAAACACCAGAAAAAAAAAAATCCAATATTCCCTTTATATTAAATACCAAGGTAGCGTTTGGTACGCAGGAAGGACAATAGGAATGAAATGATTAATTACGTAGGAATGAAAAAAGTGGTATTTGATTGCTCAATGGAATGGAAGCATCCATTACACATGGAATCTCATTCCATCAAATCCATTCCTTCCCACCCCCATTCTTTTTTTTTCATTTCATTCCTCCTTCACCCTACTTTCTCAACAACACTATCACCTAACAACCACCACCACCATCGCTGCCACCACCACCACCATCGCTGCCACCACCACCACCACCGCCACCGCCACCACCATTTTCGTCGCCGGAGCTACCACCGTCGCCATTGTAGGTTTTTTTTTTGGGGGGGGGGGTTTAAAAAGTATTCACTTTTTTGAGATAGAAGTGTTTTTATTATTTCTATTTCATTTCTACAATTTTTTTAGGTACCAAACAATAAAAATTAATAAATGATTTCATTCCTATATGTTAACCAAACAAGGAAAATGAATTGTAATGATCCAGTTCATTCCCTTGTCCATTCTATTTCTTCTTCCATTCCATTCCTCTTTCATTCCATTACCTCCAACCAAACATATACCTCAAGTTTTCTTAAATTATATGGAATTATAATAACCTACACTTTCATGATATGAATTATATATTGTGTTTGTTAACTTAAATAAAAAAGTTAAATACGCGGCTATGATTTTTTTTAAATGTTCCGTCATTTTGATGTAGTAAATTTTATTAAATACAAAGTTGAGTTTAACATTAGGACAATTATAAACACGATGTCTGACTTTTAATCCCATCATGTTTTAACAGTCGGCTGGATAAAGCCTGTACAGTCATTTTAACCAAAAATGTTTAAAATTTGATTGTCTATAGTGCGAATGACTGTCCGAATCAAACCAATACTAAGCAAACAACATAGCTACCAGCATCAATATTATCAAGAGATTCAAGATCGGTACTAGTATTCTTTTCTAGGGGTGTGCAACAAACCGAAATAACCGACCCGAAACCGAAAAGACCGACAAATCCAAACCGAAACAAAACCGACAGTTTGGTTTTATATTTTTGTGAAAACCGAACCGAATTTCTAGATTTTTCTTTTTCTTTTGTAATTTTTATTTAAGTAATTTATAAAAATTTAATAGGTACGTAACTCGGATCCTTTTGGTCGAATGCATAATAGCCTATTAGTTAATATTTCAAACTTATTTATACTTAAATGCATTATTTTCAACCAACTTTCTTTTCGACCTAAAATTTCCAAGCTCAATGGCAAAAACTTAAAAAACCGAAACCGTACCAAAAACCAAAACCGAACCGTTTCAAAAATCCAAACACTGAAGTTATGGTTTTCGGTTTGGTTTCTCCCAAAACCGCACCGAACACCACACACACCCCTATTCTTTTATATGATCCTTGATCAATGTAAACGAGGTGTCGATATCCTTTGCAAAACACGCGTACCGGTCTCGATGCTATGAGAACCAACATTAATATTCATTTTTACAGTTTCCGACCGAAAGACACAAGTTTAATAATGAAAAGTGGAACATTAATTACAATCCAACAATATCACACTCTGTATTGTATACAAGAAATTGACAGCATAACAAGTTCCCCAAATCCTCTTATTAGCTGGACACACACATCATCATCATTCAACTCTAATTCATTTCATTTCATTTCATTCCCGATCTACTGCTACAAATATTAATATTAATATTAATATTAATATCATTTACTTTACTGTTCCATTGATTAGATTATTTATTAATCACCCAAAACCAAATCTTTGACTTTCTGCTTCATCATCTTCAATCAATATTCAATTCAATTGATTATATCTATTCTTTATACCCAACTCCGTTTTCAACACGTCACAACAACACTTACTCCTTACATCAGTTTCATACTCTCCCCCAATTATTGGTCGATTTCGGATTCTAGGGTTTGCGATTTCAGGTCAGTTCTTTGCTAATTTGCTTCCGATTTTGTAATTCGTGTGTTTTATGATCGATTCATAGTGTTTTCGTTTCTGGGTATGTTTTAATTTTGTGAATTTGTGGGTTTTGTTGATCATTTGCTTGTGAATTAGGGTTAGTAGTTTTTGGGTATTTTGCTTTCGATTTCATAATTGTTGTTTTTATGATTGATTCATAGTGTTTTCGTTTCAGGGTATGTTTTATTTTTGTGAATTTGTGGGGTTTGCTGATCATTTGCTTGTGAACTAGCGTTAGTATTTTTTGTGTATTTTGCGCTCGATTTCAAAATTGGTGTGCTTTATGATCGATTCATAGTGTTTTAGCTTCTGGGTGTGTTTTAATTTTGTGAAATTGTGGGTTTTGTTGATCATTTACTTGCGAATTAGGGTTAGCAGTTTTTGTGTATGTATATGCTAGATTTGTGTTAAATAGCTTAACCTTGGTTTATAATCAATTTGGTGAAAAATTACATTTTTTCTAATTACTGTGTTTAGAGATTGGTAGATTCACTAGAAAGGTTGTTACTAATTTGGTTGTGATTTGCAGGCGGGATTTAAGGACGGTAAAAGGTGAAAGTATAAGATCATAAATTATGGGATCTAATGGTAATATTTATCAAGATGTTATTGAATCGGGTGGTGAATATGGTGTTAAATCTGCAAATATTGAAGGCCGGAGTTGCTTAAGATTATGTGTATCGGCTGGCGGAAGACATGGGATGACTTCGAATAGTGCAGTTCATGAGTTACTCGAGTGTCCCGTTTGTCTAAGTATGATGCACCCTCCAATACATCAAGTATGTTCTTTTATAATTTATTATCTAAATCATTATTACATGTGATTATAATCATGTTTATATGGGTGTTATTATTTCATGAAGTGTCCAAACGGTCACACTATATGTGTTGTTTGTAAATCGAAAGTGCACAATGTTTGCCCGATATGTCGGCAAGAGCTTGGAAACATACGGTGTTTAGCGCTGGAGAAAGTTGCAGAGTCGATAGAGTTACCGTGCAAATATCATTATTTGGGATGCCAAGATATTTTTCCTTATCAAAGTAGATTAAGGCATGAGGAAAATTGCAAGTTTCGGGGGTATAATTGTCCGTATGCAGGCACAGAGTGCTTTGTCGCGGGTGATATTCCGTTTCTTGTTGCACATCTAAAGACGGATCATAATGTTGATATGCATGATGGATCCACTTTCAACCACCGTTATGTGAAACCGAATCCTCATGAAATCGAAAATGCTACATGGATGCTGACTGTAAGATCCCTTTTTTGCTCTTTTTATTGTTAAAACCTTAATTGTTTTTTTGCTTATTGTTACCAACTTACTACTTCAAATAGTATAAAATTGTGCTTTTTATTGGAGGCGTTTGGATTTTCATTATGTGATTATTGTGACCGTAAGTTGCAATAGCTTTTTTTCTCCTTTTTATATTGGATAAACAGATACTGGTTTTAAAATAATTGGTAACACACCTCATAATCAAATGGTAAAAATAAAATTATTTATTTGTGCCATATTTAATTCTTTTTTAAGTTTTAACCTATTTCAAGAGGGTGCTACTTTAATTTTACAAAATCTGTTTTTTTTTTAAAAAAAATGGTTCTTGTTCAATTTGATCTATTCATTTTTATTTGTTATATATTAAAGTTCCTAAACTTGTCTGAAACTTACATATATTTTCTTGAGTTAAGTGCCATTTTTGACCATGAGGTTTGATCAACTACGCAACTTTAGTACACTTTTTTTCCTGCAAATGAACACTTGGCGTTTCAAGAATCATGCCATTTACATCCGTTTCACTAACCCCGTCTATTTTGCTCGTTAAGTTAGAGTAAAACGGACATAACGAGCCAAATAGACGGGTTGGTGAAACGAACCTAAATGGCATGATTCTTGAAACGTAAGTGTTCAGTTGCAAAAGAAAATGCCAAATAGATGGGTTAGTGAAAAGGACGTAAATGACATGATTCTTGAAACGTAGGCCTTAAGTTGCAAAAAAAAGAAGAAACAAAGAAAAGTGAACTGATGTTGCCTAGATGACCAAACCTTAGGATGAAAATAGCACTCAACTTTTTCTAAAGTGATGACTTGTTTACTCTTCATTTGATTAAAACAAGTTGGTATAACTTTTTTTCCTTACAAAATGTTGAACATCATTTTATCAAAGTTTTGATCTATTTGAGAGTTAACAGGTTAACAAGTTATATTTAAATTAAAGTTCACAAGATTAGGGGTTTGAATATACAAAAAGTAGCTTAGTGACTTTTTTGTATATTGTTTACATCTTGATAATCTTGTCAAGCACCGTCTATACACTATTTTCAGTAGTTATTTGACTGAGTTTTTAATCTCACATAATCTATTCAAAATATTACCTTTGATTATTCAATGCTGCAAAATCACTTTTCAAAACACACATTATATCAATACCTCAGTTTTCAGTGTATTTTCTTTAAAATCATATAGAATTCCAATTATAGTTGCCTTCTTTTTATTCTTTGTGGAGTGTAGATTTTCAACTGTTATGGATACCAATTCTGTTTGCACTTTGAGGCATTTCATCTCGGGATGGCGCCCATTTACATGGCGTTTTTGCGTTTCATGGGTGATGAAAACGATGCCAGCAAATTCAGTTACAGTCTCGAGGTCGGTGCAAATGGTAGAAAGCTAAAGTGGCAGGGGGTCCCACGAAGTATTCGTGACAGTCACAAAACGGTTAGAGATAGTCTAGACGGGTTGATCATAACAAGGAATATAGCATTGTTCTTTTCGGGTGGTGATAGACGGGAGTTGAAGCTAAAAGTGGCCGGTCGGATTTGGAGAGAACAATCTTAACTGCAGCCATGATCGCCGGGACTGCACCGCCACCGCCATGTTTTTTTTTTTTTTTTTTTTTTTGTAAAATAGGAAAGAAAGAAGGGTGGTTTGAGAGTTTATATCTATCTCTCTGTAAAGGTTTACAATTTTGCTTTGTGGATGATGATCTTAAGCAAGAGGTCACTTTGTTCAGAATATATATATATGATGGTCTTATTTGTTACATATTTAGGATGTCTTCAATTTTTATTTGCCAAAATCATTTTTTTAAGTTTGTTGTGTTCCGATGAATTTCAGTTCTAACCATTGGTTTTGTTTGGACTATGGTTTGGGTTGAAACCGCTTCGTTTTGGTGAACAAAATTATGATCGATCTTGGTTCGGATTGAAGGTACCGAATGTTGGTTTGCTCTCTTTGTATTTGTGGGAAAGTATAACTGGTCCTCTTTGTATTTCGTATAAGATTGCTTGGTTGGTATGCCTGTGTAGTTTTTTCTTTTATTGTGGGTTTTATACTCTCTTGTATTTGTTGATTTGTATTATGTATCGTCTTATCTAATTTCTTCCTAGATAGGTTTATATTACATTTGCCATTCTAAAAAAACCAAACTAAAAACATAAAACGCATGGAACTATTATATTTGTTATAAAGCAATTTAGCATGTGACAAGAAAATTTATTCATGCAATTTATTTTCTTAGATATATTATATTTATTATGTTTTTTTGCCCCTTTCTTTGCATTTCACCTTAAAATTTCATATCTATTATTCAAAAATAAGAAATTATAAATTGACGTCAAAAGGATAAAAGTGCCACCTAAAACACTTAATGACGACAGCCACAAATTTAATCTAGTGACAAAGGTGCATGTCTTGCAACCAAATAGTTGTAGCTTCCTGTGCTTGCAATGGATCTCATCAATTTTGGTCGAAGAAGAAAGAAGCACCGCCACAACACCCTACTGCCGCAGCTGCTTTGCTCCTCTACACATCATCTCTGTGCCCTCCCATAGCAGGAGGGCCTTATTATTGTGAGATTATATATGAATGTTTTCTGTTACGTTCTTTTGTTGAAGGTATCTACGTTTACAACGGAGTTGGCAAATTTCATCGATGGATTTCATTGCCTTCAATAGATAGAGTTTGCGGCCATTGTGTCAAACTGATGACCCTGGCCTATTTTCTTATTTGATTGTCATATGCTAAGAATGTAAATGTAAATGCAAATTATTATTATTATTATTTTGTGTGTCTCGAAGTGATAGCAACCTTTGTGTTTGTGTATCCGCGTTGCCATATTCGTGTCCATTGTCGAGTTCCCCATTCAAAATATGAAAATATTAACCGGTCTGTGATGCAACCAGTAGTTAGAATAAAGTCACCAACATAAATGAGTAAATATATAATAAACGAATCTCGTCTTAAAATGAATAGAGAAATGCCAGCCCGACCGCAAATAAATCTGTTTACAAGATGAAAAGTGCTTAGACAAGGAGCTTGCTTTAAACCATATAACATACGCCTTGGATATATAGTTTACAAACATAGTGAGGAGGAAACTAAGGGTCAATGAAACCCAGTGGTTGTTCCATATACACTATCTATCTCATCTAAATGACCTTGCAAAAATGCATTTTTTACATCCACATCGAACCGACGACATGTCTCCATTTAGGTACGTAGTTCTGGGAGCTACTGCATATGTTCTGTTAATTAATTGATTACTTGGAATAATTCTCGGCACTCTTAGATGAATTAAGTAATACCACTAAACTAAATGACACGCATGCCTAGAGACCCGGACTAGCATGTTCTATTAGTGTATAAACTAAACTTATTAATATTTATATTAAGTATAGGGGTCTGTTTGTAATTATTGTATTTACTAGGGTTAATGTGTAATTATTAAGTCTATAACTTGGGATGATGTTAGACATATTTACATTAACGTTTCAAAATAACAATCGCATATTTCATATTAATATTCATTAATTGATTTCTAACAGTGGTATTTAACGTCAATTGTGTATTGATTTGTTCATTAATTGATTTCTAACAGTGGCATCAGAGCCAAGGTTTTAATCGATTTGAGAATTTTGTTTGTGGACGCCCCAGGTTTAATTGATAAACTAGGAATCTGTGTGATTAATTGGATTTGATCAAAGGAGTTTGTCTCGGTCCACAAAAAAAAATTGATTAGGAAATCAATTCTATTGGATATCATTTGATTGGCAGAAACAAATTGTGTTTTGTTGCCTTGGATCTCGATAAAAAAAAAGGAGTGGTATTGAATTGATTTGTGAAATTGATCACATTGACTTTGGAGGCGTAAACATTTGGTTATTTTTGATCGATCAAATAAAACAAAAAAGGTCTTTTGTTGGGTCTGACCATATATTGAATCCAACACATAAGTGATTTTATCATTTTTTGATTTAAAAAAAAAACAATTCATCAAAGATTGTTTTGGAATCAATTTCGTTTTTGCAGAAATTCTAAAAGGTTGACTTTTGTTTTTGGTTCTGGTGTGAATTGGATTGGTTTGTACAATCTAATCAAGAACCAAATATGTGTTTTGGTTCCCTGTTATATTGCGTGTTTTTCATGATTTTTAAGAAATCATAATTGAAAATTGAAAACCCACTACGTTATTGATTTGGGATATCAATTACAAAATAGTGTTTGTTGTATTCGTACATAATACGAATTGGTATTTAAAGGAAATAGAGGTTCTTGAATTTTCCTCAAGGGGTTGTTTTGTTTTAGACAAAACAAGCAATGAAAGGTTAAAAGAATAGTTGGTTTGATTTGTTTGGCAACCAAAAAACCCATGTATTGTTGTCGGTAGAGACGAACAATTAGTTTTGATTTGCCTTGCAACCGAAAACCTGGATACTATTCTAGGTCGAAACGGTTGGTTTTGATTAAGTTGGTGATTGATAAACCCGAACACCGTTGTGTTTTAGAGTAGTTGGTTTGAGTTGTTTTGGCAACCGAAAACCGTGTATTGTTGCCGGTTGAGACGAACAATTGGTTTTGATTTGCTGTGGGAAACCCGTATACTACTCTCGGTATTAAACGGTTGGTTTTGATTCATTTTGTGACCGAAAAACCCGTAAACCGTTGTTGTTGAAATAGTTGGTTTTGATTTGTCTTAAGTTGTAAGACAACCGAAAAACCGGTAAACTGTTATTGTTAAAGGTTGATATCGTTGTTGTTGAAACAGTTGGTTTTGATTTGTTTTAAGTTGTAAGGCAACCGAAAAAACCGGTGAACTGTTATTGTTAAAGGTTGATATCGATTTGATCCGATACTAGTAAAGTTGAAATCAAAGTCGATCCAAAACCAGTGATAGTAAATTTTGTCAAGATTGGGAAAAAGAAAACTCAGAAAATGGTTGGGTCCAAGGATAAAGAAGTTGTAACTTCAAAGGACGGAGGGACACCCATGAGTTTTCAATACCCTGTGTTAAACTCCACAAATTACACCATTTGGGCTATAAAAATTAGATCGATCTTTAATGTCCATGGAATTTGGGAAGCCGTCGAACCAAAAGAGGGCACCAAAGTTGAAGAGAAAAAGAATAATACCGCGATTGCATTACTATACCAATCGATTCCAGAAAATAAGGTATTGCAAATTGCTAATTTTACTTCGGCCAAAGAAATTTGGGACGCGTTAAAGGTTCGACATGTTGGAGTTGACAGAGTTAAAGAAGAGCGTTTAGAAACACTCGAGTCAGATTTTGAGTCTCTAAAAATGGGTGTTGGTGAGTCGCTTGATGTTTATGTTGGAAAAATTAGTGAGATTGCATCACAAGCAAGCAATCTTGGGCATACAATGAATGACAAGAAACTGGTCTGAAAACTACTCAGTTCGGTGCCAGAAAAGTTCATTCAGATTGTTGCTGCGATCGAGCAGTTTGTTGATTTTGGTGCAATGCCATTCCAAGAAGCCGTTGAAAGATTGAAGGCTTTCGAGGAACGCACCAAGAAGAAAATCAAGGAGGAAGACATGCATGACAAGCTCTTATTCTCTAAAGAGGACGAAAAAAAGAAAGCTAATGACCATAAATGTGAGCATTGTGGTCACGAAAGTTCGAAGTAGAAAAACAACGGACATGGTCAAGGCAAAAATTGGGGGTCATGGAAAAATAAAGGTGGGAAGCATGGTAATCGAAACAAAGATCACATAAGATGCTTCAATTGTAATGAACTTGGACATTTCAAACATGAATGTCCAAAAGGGGAGAAAAGTGTGGAATCAAACCTGATCCGGGAGGAAGATGACGAACCAATGCTACTGTGATGGCAACCGGATCTTGAAGAAACGAAGACCTCACTTAAACGAAGTTTAGTTTAAGGGAGAGTATTAGTGTATAAACTAAACTTATTAATATTTATATTAAGTATAGGAGTCTGTTTGTAATTATTGTATTTACTAGGGTTAATGTGTAATTATTAGGTCTATAAATTGGGATGATGTTAGACATATTTACATTAACGTTTCAAAATAACAATCGCATATTTCATATTAATATTCAAGATTTATGTTATACCATCATCTTGTTCTTGTTCTATTCAATTTATTTGTCAATTGTGTATTGATTTGTTCATTAATTGATTTCTAACATGTTCTAACCATGCTTTGTTAATTAATAAGAATACTTGATGATTAATTTAAGTTAACTTCTTTAACAAATGTCGTGGGATACACTAAACAGAAATAAATTATTTTATATTTTTTTTCTGTATCATGAATTGAGTTGAGCTTGTTGCCTGCTTGCCTTCTGTTTCAGTTTTTTAATTAAAAAAAATTAAATGAAGATCGAATAATAAAACGTGCCGCTAAGCTGACCCCGCATGAGCCAACCTGTCACTGATTGCATTAAAAGGGTTGATCCTAGGCAGCTTGCAGTAGTTTCTGTAATTTTCTTCATAATATCATCATGTCAAGTGCAGCACCAGGATCCGAAGAAGATGCCGAATACAACAATATCTGCGAGAAACACAAGCACTTGATAGAAACACTACCCAAAGGCAATGGATGGTGGACACAACACCTGCATAACTACAATGGCTTCTGGTTAAACCCCGGGATCTTAAAAGCCAGCCTGCTTCTGCATACCTATTTCAAATCTCACCTGACCGATATCTTCCTCGCCTCCTTCATGAAGTCCGGGACCACCTGGCTTAAAGCTCTCATGTTCTCTATCCTTAACCGTCACCGCTACAGCTTCTCCAACCACTATTTGCATAATAACAGCCCACAAAGCACCTTTCCATTACTCGACGTTGAATCCTACCCTATCACCGACTACACCAACTCCACGGCACCTCGACTCTTTGCTACCCACTCTGCTCGCACTCTGCTGCCGGCTTGCATGAGTTCTTGCAAGTTCGTCTACGTCTGCAGGGACCCGAAAGACGTCTTCGTTTCCCTGTGGCATTTCATGAGCAAACTTAAACCCAAAGATCTACCTCCCCTTTCGTTGGATGACGCGTTTGAGCTTTTCTGCCTCGGGGTGTCCGAGTTTGGGCCATTTTGGGAACATGTTCTGTCATATTGGGGAGCCAGCTTGGAATCTCCGGACAAGGTTCTATTCTTGAAGTATGAGGAGCTGAAGAAGCAGCCGGAGGCAGTGGTGAGGAGCCTGGCCGCTTTCATGGGGAAGCCAGTAATGGATGAGGAAGAAGAGAAAGGGGTGGTGAGGGAGATAGTTAAGCTCTGCAGCTTTGAGAATTTGAGTAATCTAGAGGTGAACAACAAGGGTGTTGAAAGGTTTGGCAAACTCGTGTCGATAGAGAGGCAAGATTTCTTCAGAAAAGGAGGGATTGGAGATTGGAAAAACTATCTGAGTCGAGATGAAAGAGCGGATTGATGGAATCACTGCGGAGAAGTTCAAGGGTACAGGCTTGATCCTTACTGCCATGGTTTGAGTTCATATATAAACGGCTGCTTCGTGTTTGAGAATAATTCAAAGAGTAGTGTATCCCTGGTCTCTAGTATGAATTGGTAGAGTTACCGAATAATGTCGATTGTTTCAAGTAGATTTCAGTGTTTTCTTTCAGTTGTATACAATGGCTGTTTAAACAGTCCCTAGCTTTGAATTGAATAATGTAATGAGTTCTAGTATATTTAGTATTACAAATAAACCAACATATATAGTGGTATAAATTGAAGCTAGTGATCGAGTCCATACTAAGTGCTGTGAGAGTACCGCATCGACTGGAACATCGATCTCAACCTCTTCTCCCAACACTCAAGTGGAAAGAGTTGTATGAGTTTTAGAGTATTCGTCGAAACCAAGTTGCAATCTCAAGACCTTTGGGACACATACAGAATGATGGTGCAAATGTAGAACGCCTCAGACAAAATTAAAAGATGGATGCTTGATCGTTGGCACTGCACGATTCCACGAATTATAACCGAATCAACACAATCTTGATCAGGTTTTGATGGATCTGGGTGGATGGAATTCATATTATACATTGCTATTCTTATTTTTGTTAAGTTAGATGTAGTAAGAAAATGATGTTAACAAATTCAAGTGACATGCAAGTTAACCTACAGATTTGGAGTCATAAACGTTGAAAGAAAAAAATGGTTAGCTGCCTTTTGTTCTCTAGATGTTTTTAGAAGTGTTTTTAAGGAGAGATCGAGGAGGTGATGTGAAAGAGCGAGTGATGGTTAGTTCTTCACCAAAAACTAAGTACGTGAATTATTGTGAAAGTGACCATGAGAGAGGAGATTGGTGAGTGTTACGTATCAATTTGGTAATCAAGTGTATGATCGATACAGAGAAAGAAGAAGAACAGAGTAGAAGTTAACTCTCAAATCATCGATATCGTTCTCATTCATGATTCTGGTCGTATATGTATATAAACATGTTACAATATAACCCTACACAACACTTTAGTCTTTCTATTTACTACCAACCAGTGAGAGAAATAAAGTTTTTAAATGGATGTGAGTAGGGCAAGAGAGAGAAAGGTTATGAGGTTGGGCAAATGACACTTTGACACATAAAAACACCATATAAAAATGGCTTATTGTTTGATGCTATAAGATAAATCCCTGGTTTGTTGGAATGCATGCCAATATCGCAATTTTTGAGTCTGTCCACGATGGTTTGTTGTGCTTGTGACTAATCGACCAATCCCCGTATGTGACTATCGATACGACAAACATGTGATTTAAAAACGAGCATGCATGTAACAATCAAGCGGTTGAGGGAATCGATGTCATTAATTCACTATAAGAAGTCGAAGCTTTAGCGGCAACAACAAGCATTAGCGGCGACATCGTCTAGGGCACAATTATGTAATTTGTATGATAGATTATAAATATTGAACCAATAGTTGAATAACTCTTTTTAATATGTTCGTAACAACATACGGAATCTTTTTGCAAAACATATCAAAAAAGGTATTAGTTAGATGCAACAAGTGTGTAAGAGCAAAAATAATACAACTACCACCATACATAGTAGAATCTCACTCGTACCAATGATAAATCGACTACAATGATTACATATAAAGTTAATATTTATCGCGAAAGTCAACTCATATACGTGCTAGTTCATTCCATGTCCATTGTCAAAGGATACCAGAACTCTTTGTTGAGGATGGAAAATCGTGTCTGACAAAATTTTATTTTGGACAAACGACACTATACAGAATCAGGTTGGTTAACAAATGTATTGGATTATGTAATTTTATATGTAATAGGTATATTAGTTTAGAAAACACCGTCTCTTCAAACCCTAAACATAATATTAACAATCAAAACCTCCATGGAAGCAATAATCTGAAGAACACATTCAAAAATGATATCAAGAAAACTAACTCCATCAAAGCTCAGATCTTTACTTACTCTCTCCACCTATACACACACTAAACATATATCTAAGCCCATCACAAACCCACCAAAAATCTCAAATCTTTTAAACCCTACTAAAACCCTAACCCCCAAATTCTCCAATTTCAGATCTTTTTCTTCAAATCAAACGCCAAACCCACTTGTAACACTTACACGAGACGGTAATTACGATGAAATTATCTCCGAAACCCATCAAATTTGCCCCGGGTGCGGCATCACAATGCAAGACTCTGATTCGAAACAACCCGGGTTTTTTATTACGCCGTCTGTTAAAGATCCAAATTACAAACTACCCATTGACCGAAACCCGATTGCGGACGAAACCCATATCCCGGATTCGGTTAAAAAAGGTTTCTTGGTTGAGTTTGACGATGACCCACAAAACCCTAATGTTGTTGATAAGCCTGTGGTTTGTGCCAGGTGTCATAGTTTGAGGAATTATGGAAAGGTTAAAGATCAAAGTGTTGAAAATTTGTTACCGGATTTTGATTTTGATCATACAGTTGGGAGACGGTTGAATTCAGCTTCGGGGACCCGAACTGTGGTGGTTATGGTTGTGGATGCGGTTGACTTTGACGGGTCGTTTCCAAGAAAAGTTGCGGAATTGGTTTCGAACACGATTGATGTCAATTCCCGAGCTTGGAAAGAGGGGAGGTCGGGTAATTTGCCTAGAGTCATGTTGGTTGTTACAAAGATTGATTTGTTGCCGACGTCTATATCACCAACGGGTTTTGAACACTGGGTTAGAACCCGGGCTCGAGAAGGAGGGGCCAACAAGTTGACCAAAGTTCATTTGGTTAGCGCGGTTAGGAATTGGGGGTTAAAGAATCTTGCTGATGATATGGTGTCGTTAGCTGGGCCTAGGGGTCGGGTTTGGGTGATTGGTGCACAAAATGCTGGAAAGTCTACTCTGATTAATGCAATGGGGAAGTGTGTTGGTGGTCAACTGAGTGTGTTGACCGAGGCTCCGGTTCCCGGGACCACGTTGGGGATTGTTCGGGTCGAGGGTGTGCTTCCCGGGCAGGCTAAGCTGTTTGATACACCTGGGTTGTTGCATCCGCATCAGATTACTACACGGTTGACACGTGAAGAACAGAAGTTGGTTCATATTACTAAAGAGTTGAGACCGAGAACTTATAGGATCAAAGTGAGTAATTCTGCTTAAAAGTAAAGTTATTATATCATTGTTGTGTTTTTAAGTTGCAGAAAATTATTTTGTAGTGTTTGGGATTTTGGGTATAGTAAAATTGATTCTGACTGACTATTTGTTCAGGTGTTAATCTGTCTAGGAGTAATTGCAACAAAAGAATTTGATTATGTGAATTTTTAGGGGCATTTTACATATAAAGTAGGTCAAAACAGCTAACGGTCTGATTATCACAACTTCAAACAACATAAGCACATCCAAATGCTAGGGGTGTTCATGGGTCGATTTGGGCTCAAACCGAAAGTTCAGTTTTTGGGTTTTTTGAAGCCATTATCTTTTCGGGTCGGGTTTGATTTGTTTGGTTTTTCCATTTTGGGCTGAAAAAAAAGGTAAAAAATAGTCATCTGGGCCCTTTTTTAGTTAATGATTAATTTATTATTACACGTTTGGATAAAAAAATTTTCGGCGACGCCATGTATTAGTTTTTAATAAATTACTTAAGATTGATTTTTACGATTCGGTTCAGTTCTTTTAGTATTCGGTTGATAGCAAAGTCGAAACCGAACTGAGAAATCTGTTTTTTTTTAACATAAAAGCAAATCACCAGTTTTTATTTGGTCCGGTTATTCTGGTTACGGTTTAGTTATTTCGCTTTCGTGTACACCTCTACCAAACACAACCCGTTTTGCATGAAATATTAATGTTTTTCATTTGTACTCTTTGGCTGCAATTCCCTGTTCAGATTCAAAAATTTCAAGAAAATCAATATTTAGTCAAAGCTTTTGACTTTTGTCAACTTATATGACCTATCTTATCAATCAGGCAGGCCATTCGATTCATATTGCGGGTCTCATGAGACTTGACATAGAAGAAACGTCAGTCGATTCCATATACGTGACCGTATGGGCATCCCCCAATCTCCCACTTCATATGGGGAAAACCGAAAAAGCATCTACAATGGTGGAAGATCATTTCGGTCTTCAATTACAGGTGAGATAGAACTTGCTCACATTGTTACATTTTTATGCTCTTGATAACTTCTACTCTTAGAGTGTGAGTGAGTCGAGCCGAGCCGAGCCCTAGCTTGTTTAACTTACAAGAACTTGAGCTTGGCTCGTTTCAAGCTCTATTTCTAAAGCTCGAGCTTGGCTCATGAGTAGTTTTCAGTACTTCAGGCTCGGGCTCGGCTTTTCTATTCAGATTTATAATATCATAATATATATTAGTTTGTTCTTTATATCGTTAATAATTGTTACAAAAACATATATGTAATATTAAAAGAAAACTTATATAAATAATAGGCTCGCAAGCCGGCTTGAGCTTGATAAGTGAAGTTCTGGCTCGGGCTTGTTTATTAAACAAGTTAGATTTATGCTCGAACTCGATTCAAGCGTTTTGCAAGTCGATCTCATTGGGCTCACGAGAGGTTTGGCTCGTTTAACCATTTTCACCTTTTGTTTGTTTCAGCCACCAATAGGGAGACAAAGAGTTGAGGAGCTTGGGCGATGGGTAAAAAAGGAATTTAGCGTGCATGGAAACTGTTGGGACTCGAGTTGTGTTGACGTTGCAGCTGCTGGTCTCGGTTGGTTTGCCATTGGATTAAAAGGAGAGGCTTTGCTTGGTGTCTGGACATATGAGGGTATTGATTTGACTCTTCGCAACGCGTTGATTCCGCACCGGTCACACAACTTTGAAGTTACTGGTTTTACTGTTTCTAAAATTGTGTCAAAGGCTGATAAATCTTTGAATAAGCAAAGACAGAATGAGAAGAAGAGGAAGGCTGCTGATGCAGAAATGGAAGCAACAAGTGCATCTGCTGCTGCATTGTGATTTAACTTTATATTTTTAGAGGTTAAAAGATTTGGTAATTTTAATGGCAAGAAGTGGTGTATTGACATACATGCTCTGGTTATAAATTAATGATTCATGATCCCACTATGTTTAACCTTTTCCCTTTTTTTTTATTATTATTTTTTTTTTGTAAATTGATTCATTTGTAAGTAAAGGAATTGAAATTGTCACCTCCTGGTGCGTGAAGATCAATATTTTTTAAAACATTCTGAGTTTTGATATAATTTTTTTGAATTAGTTTCAAGTTATAACATAAAACATAGGTTCCATACGATATGAGAAAACGGATTAGATGGGTGAATCTGTGAGCATGTCGTGCTCACCGGAACAGTCGAACATGACCCATTTAGCTAAACAACTCAAAACTAACCCAAACCACCTAATTCAAATCTATGCTCATGATCCCTCTATCTAAAAGCCAGTTGGAAAGAAGTCATGCCTTTTGAATATTGGCAGAAGCCTTGCATTGTACCTCTGGTCGCATTCATCCGAGATAAACCTCATGTTCACTTGCATGATACAGAAGAAAAATCGGAAGAAAAATCTTAACGGTGGGAAAGAGATTGTCAAGAGGTACTCGGTTTTATTCACTCTCATAAGTAGCATTCTCAAGAGATGTTTTTAGCAGTGGAATGAGTATGGCATATCTTTCTATAGCAATACTTGTCTCCCACAATATGCTTACAGCCAAGCATGTTTATTGTTTTATATTGTCATATTTTAGCTAACCATGTTTAGATCCTAGAATTGGATTGTTTATGAGAGAGTCCGAAATTTATAAATAGCACCCTATTTCATGTTAAGAATTAAGCTTGCATGGTAGACTCCAGGGACCAACAGGTTCAAAAGTGGTGCGTTACCAGCACCACACGGGCCAGTTCGGTTTCCAGCCATTCTGGCCCGTTACTGAATCAATGCACACCTGGTCCAGTATCTCATGGCTTAAACTTATTGTACATTTCCTAGTGTTCTACAAGCATATAGGAGTAATTGGTACAATTGTGCAACAATAAAGAGGCAGCAAACTATACAGGTTAAAAATCCAATATGATGCTGCTTTTACTAGACCGACATCATTCTACCCATAAATATCCCAATGTCTAACTTTGGTCTTCACTCACCAAAGAAGTTAAAAAGAATAAAAAACGATTAAAAAAAAAAAGATAAACGGCTTCCACGATTTCAGAAAAAAAAATCATCTGACAAGCTTTCCCCTTATCAAGACACGGTTCTTCCATAGCAAATGCAAGCAAGATACAAATTCTTCGCCCACTTTTCCTGAATATGTCAAGCCATAAGTCAAATTTTAATGCTAAAAAAATAAGATTATAATTGTGCCGATATAGTTTCAGGACCACAGTTGACTAACCTTGACATGCGTACTCGGAAACTGAGACGTACGTAAAGTTTCTTGCGTTTCATCGCTTGGCTTGCGACGCGGCATGCTTAATATGAGTGCTGACTGATCATTTGTGGCAGCAGTTGATGTGATACGGTAACCTTTATTCCACCGTCTATGTATACCATCACTCGGATACAAAAAATCAAGCTCCACCACCTACACACATCAGATGTTAATGGGCAATTTCATAATTTTATAAAAGATGTAAATACAAACCCTAACCTGATCAGTGAAACCAGAATTGTGGGACATGACTACACCCCACTGTGTACCAGCAGTACCCATGGAGGTTACATGGAACCCTTCCCTCCATTTCTTGCTAATCCACTTGAACGGGAACGAATCGCTTACTTTGTAAGACTGTTGGCTGTACTGCATCCCTACAAGAGCAACTTCGTCATTTAACCATCACGTTAACAAATTATTATTAACTAATTATAACGATTAGCAAGTCTACAAACCTTTAGACATAACCACAAGAGATTTCCCACTACTTGAACCCGCAATGGCACTTATGTAATAATTCTCTTCCCATTGTTCCATAATCCATTCCTATTAACATAATCAAAAAACAACAAAATTAGCAGCTGTTTGTTTAGGCCTGTACTCCTGTAGACAAATCAAGCGTTCGGTGAAATGCTCATGAACTGTTCGACGGAAAGTTCGTTTATGTTTGTGTACATAGTTAAACGAGTGAACATGAACACATGTATCATTGTCTCGTTCATTCATTTATTTCCCTTGGCGTTCACTCATTTAAATTTGTTTGCATCTTCATTCAAAATTGTTTGGCCCGTTACAACTTAGTCTAGTTTTGGTAACCTTTTTAGGCCCAATACATTGTTCTTCACATTACTTTCAACTAGTTTTAGCTCAGTTATGCTCATTCATCTACGCTCAGCTATGTTTGTGAACCATTCGTTTATACTGCCAACGAACGAACACGAGCATGTTCATTTCCTTAACAAACAAGCGCGAACAAGAAAACCCTGCTCGTTTATGCTCTATCGTTTGTTCGGTTAAATTAAACAAACAGACACGAACATGCTCCGTTTGGTTCGTTTACAACCCTATATACGCTTATTCTAGAACGCATTAAAATGAACGGTTTTACAGATACCTTGTGTAAGAAAATAGGTGACAGCTCAAAAACTTGGCTAGAGAAACCGGTTCCAGCATCCATTATTAGGGCCCACAAGTTAGAGCAAGATGCAACCGAACTAATGAGTAAACCATCAGCATTTCCCCTCTCAATATGCTGTGCCAGTCTTTCATCAGCAACGTTGTAATGGTACCTAATATAAAGCATAATGTACAGCCTTTATCAAACATTTTTATCTTTACTTTTTTAGGGTCACTAAGAAAACTAATATGTTTTTTTTCATGATAAAGTCATTTTAGTGTATTTAAAGTCCCTCAAATTGTAACAAAAACACGAAAGTCATTAAACTAATTTTCATATAAACGAAGTCCCTAAATTTGTCTAAAAAGCACGTACTTCTTATTTATTTTTTAAATTACGACTTGTTACTCTGAAAATAGACAAATTTAGGAACTTTAATATATAAAAACTAGTTTAATGACTTTTTCTTTTAGTTTTTACCAATTCAGAGGGAGCTCTTCATAAAAATAAGAAAGAATATTAATTTTTATGGTATAACTCCTTATTTTGACAAAAATGTCATGTACCTTTGTTTCATAGGTTGTCGGGCATTGTAAACTGAAATCCACTGTGTTGCAGGAATTCCCATTCGGGTCTTCTCTTAGGCTGCCCGTCATCTTCCTCATCAAGAATTAATCTGCCTCGTTTTTGCCCGACTTGGTATATAATCTAAATTTTTAAAAGAGGTCAGAAAGAGTAAATATTTGTTTCATAAAAACCAAAAATTGATAATATGGGTCACCTTTTGAGCACCATCTGTGTTAATGGGCCTGGCGACAGGATTTGGGCTTAGCAGGCCTTCAAACAAAGATATTAACTTTGAATAATTGGGCTCTTCGTCAAACTTCATGTTCACAACTGTATCAATAAACTGCCTGAATGGAGCGGGACAGTATTCGCATAATACTTCAGTAGGCGTTGTCATCTTCTTCTTGCAAACCAGAAATGATTTATTTTCACCCTAACAAATGGTCCAATAATTAGTATCATTATATTTAATCAAAAGTGTTAAAAGTTAACTTGTTGGACAAGTAATACCTGGTAACCTTGCCAAGGTAGTCTACCACGGTGAAGAAACACAAGCGTATAAGCAAGCGACTCAAGATCGTCTCGTCTACTCGCGGTCCTACCCAAATGCGCGTGTACACTCGCGTATCTAACCGTTCCTCTGTAAATCAAGCATATATTATACATATAGCTAAAAAATGTTATTAAAATTGAATACTACCTATACATGTCCGGCCTCTGATCATAGTCAACATGTTGACCACCGGGACCATCTCGCCACTTGGTAGCTGCATTTAATATACAAATGTATTTAACTGTTAACAGTTATTTAATGAAAATGAAGAATGAAAAGGCCATCATGAGATATCTAATGTCTTACCGAGCCCCAAGTCAACAAGAAATAGCTTCTTCTCTTGAGATGTTGACTTTTGACCAAGAAGAAAGTTTTCCGGCTTTACATCTCCATGCACGTAACTAAATAGAATAATAATATTCAATACAATCATATGTAAAAAATAATAATAAGAGAATAAATATAATGACATACCCTCTTAAATGCATTTTTTCCAAAATCGATATAGACTCCACTGCTATACACGCAACCATTTCTGATGACATCCTAACAATGATTTGACCCAAAAAAGTCAATATATAAATGAATATATCATGATAAAATAATTTGTCACAAGTTTAGGAACTCACGTTTGACCAGAATTATTCCAAACATCCCACAAACTAGGTCCGAGCTTGTCCATGACCTGTAATAATACTATGTTATGTCACGTTATATCTAGATGAACAAGAAACAACATATTATCGTTTTTCATACCATCACATAATAATCTCCTTGTTTTCCTTTATAGTGAACTTTAGGCACTCCATGACAGCCTCCCAGAGTACTGTTTAACAAAAAGCAAAATGACACTTTTTAAATTTTATTAAAACAAAAAAGTTAGCTTTCTAAATAAAAAAGCACATAAATAAAAAAGCACACGTACTTGTAAACTTGCCACTCGTATGGTGGACCATAACTGCAACCTTTGCTGTTTCTATGCTCAAACTTAATAGCCACCTGTCACAACGACAACAAATGGAAATAAGCTTTATGTAACAAATAATTTGCATAAAATCCAAATTTCTTTGCCTGGTACAATAACATTACCTCAGTGGCACCAGGACCCGATATGCGTTCGGTTCCACCATTAACACTATCGGCCTACAAATACCTGACCAAATCCACCTTTCCCTAACTTTCCCTCAACCTTATATATAGGCGATCCACCAACTTGAACCTGAAAATAAACCAAATAAAGATCAAAAAATAAGTCTGTGACTCCAAAAGTAT